>NC_138770.1:432249840-432839840 GCF_965119305.1 Pelophylax lessonae | reverse complement strand
ATCTACAGAGCCACACTCCATAGATATACACAGCTTGGTTTGGCCCATCCCCTGCTTCCTTCTCACAGCATTTGATTAATGACAGCGGGAGCTATTGCCCGAGTCACTGTACGAAGAGGAAGAGAGTGAAGAAAAGTGATACAGCACTGGAGGACTCAGGTAAGTATTTAGGGAGGTGGGGGGGTGGGTCAGAAAGCGGTAAAATATTTGGTATCTCAATGCAGGGAATGAATTAAGGTAAAAAATGTTTTGGCTTTAGAAACCACTTTAGCAATGCTGCTGTCCACTTTGCTCCTTCATACAGAGTCTAGGCACTAATACAGGAAGTGTGTTACTGGCAAGATCACCACGTGAAAAGAGATGGAAAAAAAGCCCAAAACAAAAATAATGCAGCGACCATATCTAAGGATTGATAAGCTGCAATATAATACATTTTTGGTTTTGTGTTTAATATATCTCTAAATCTTATTTGACGCAGTTGAATAGCTGTCAGTTTTGTGAAAAAAACAATCTCAGCCCTTGAAATTGTAAAAAGCCTGTAGTGAGAGCACTGAGCATGAGGAGTGGTATTTGCTGCAAACCACTAGCAGTCTATTTTCTGTGTAGAGTGCGACCAGTATTGCAAGACACTGATAAATGTGAAAGCCACTGTACCTGCTCAGGGATCTTCCTTGTTAGGGAGCCACAGTGCTCGGCTTTCTACCAACCAGTCACTCATCTCTGCTTGGCACATTCAGCGGTCATGCACCAAGCTTGGGATCAGATCTCTAAACCTGGTAACCAATGGGGTGTAACAGATTAATAGGACAAGGTAATGGTACCTCAGCACAGTCTCTCTACTGATCCCCTAGACATTCCAATATATCACTACCGGGGATGAGTGAACCAAGTAAAGTTTGGTGCATTGGACATTAGATGCAGCTGGAGGGAAGTTTGCAAACCCACAATATAGAACCAAACTGCATTAAATGAATATAATTTTCTGGCCTTTTTAAAAGTGGCTGTGAGCAATTACATATAGCCAGAAAAATGACTAGCCTTAGATGATACACAGAGATGAAACAAATCCTCCTACATAAGTTGTACCCGCTTATCTGCCACCTTCTGTCCTGTACAGAGCCTTCTAAAACACACAGATAAAATATTTTTCTCAGCTGTAGCAGCAGGGTGGGTATCTGATGTCACACAGACTGCAGAGCTAAAGCTTAGTGATCAATGTAATCTTAAATCTGATTTGAGGACCACCCCTCTCTACACAGGCTCAGAGAAACGTAGACCTGAGGGTATTAGTCATCTGCATCTGCCATCTTCTTGGAGGCTGAGGTGTCGGCTTCCAGTTCTATTAGTGATTAATGCAGAAAGAAGAGAGAGTAGAGATCAGAGAAGAACCAGAATCTGTGCTTTGAATCCAGGATAGTAAAAACTATAATGGGGGTGTTTAGTTATTTTTTTTAAGTTTGAGGTTTACAACCACCTTAAGGCTATTTTTGCATGCTTTAGTTAAACAAAAAAGTCAAGGTTCACTGAGCACTGCCATGGGGAACATGTACCACCGTAAAAAGATTTTTTCTAGAAATACTGTTCAGTGAAGCATGGGTCTTTTAATGCTACTTAAAAGGCAGCAAAATAATGTAAAAATCCTTTAAATATAATGCTTGGAGAATTCCTCAAAGCTGCACATGATGTTACAAAGCAATATGATTTACACATTAAAAGTGACAGTTTGTTTTACAAACAATGATCAGGGATCTGTCATATAGTGGCAGTAGCACTACCATCACTAAGAGCTGGTTCACACTACCACGATTCCAAGTCACCCCGACTTTGGGCGACTTTGAAGTTGCCCATGCAGCAAGACTTCATCGCGGCTTGCAAATGACTTCTCATAATAGAAGTCAATGCAAGTCGCTCCGACTTCACTCAAAAGTAGTGCAGGAATCTTTTTCTAAGTCGGAGCGACTTGAGTCGCTCTGATTAAAACGGTTCCATTGCACAGCATGGAGCGCTACTTGTCAGGTGACCAAGTCACCTGACAAGTCGGAGAAGTGTGAACCGGCTCTAAATGATAGATTCATGGCTGGTTTGTTTATAAACAGAAGCTAGCCAGGGATATGTCCTTTAGGGGAGGTATCACTACCGTCACTATATGGCCAGCTGGTGTTTGTAAGCAAGCCAGCTGGGTATCCTGAGTGAAGTCATTGACCACATATTTTCATGACTATATTTGGTAAATTACTTTATCCAAGATCCCTGGGTGCTTTCTTTAAAAACATCACCCAGCCAAACTGGTCCTTTGCGATGAGATTAGAGACAGGTCAGCATCACTGGTTGACAGGTTGTCGGGACATCATGGAAACATAATTGGGCGGCATAGAAATATCATAGGCTGGAGCTCATCTTGAATAATGAGGAACTCTAGGACAACATGATTGATGTTGGATTTATTGGGGGAAATGGCTTATTATCTTTTTCTGACTTTCTCATGGTGTGGGTGTCTTTATTGACTTTATTTATATGAGTAACAAGTGGTACTAATGCACCCTATACTTATTCCTATGGGCGGGGGGGGGGGGGGGTTGAGGGCCCCCTTTCTCTAAAGGTGGCTTCCAAATTCTGATAATTTCCCCCCTACAAACAACATCCTCTTGAGGACTGGACTGGATGTGGGACTGAGGCCTTTTCCAGTGCTTGAGACATGTAGTATGGTAGGGTTCAGGAGGTGGTGGGGGCTGATCCTTTCCAACCACCCTGTTGATATACACCTGTCGCACTCTGACCACATAATGACCAATCTTTTTCATTGACCACCAACCACCCCCATTCATCTTGATGTTGGCATACATACATACTCACATGAACACATTTTGAGTGCACCTCAAGAACCCACTCGGTTGCTGTTATCTGCCATTAAAAAATATAATGAAAAGCTGACTTAGACTCAAAACCCAATCATAAATTCTATGACACAAAAATGAATAAATATATAAAGATTAGTTGTATTAAATGGCAACTGCCAGATGATAATCCAACTATACACACGTTTATTCCACAGAATCATATTTATTCTTGAAACATAAACATAATATAACAAACAAAACTTATTAAAACCACTCTGGCCAAAGCATATTATTAAAATCAGTCTGTAGACCAATGCCCTCAAAATGAAAAAGCATGCTTGTAATACAAAAAAGTTTGATTAAGGAGGTGGACCCTCAGTGGTGTCCTAATTTCAACTATATCCCCTGCAGGACCTTTACCAAGTCAATGTATATCCAAGAGAATCCAGTCCCATGGAAGTAGCAAGTCAGCATTCATCTCCAATGTAACCGGTTTGTGAAGTGGTCATGTGCTGATACCACCCATATGGAATTTCATATCATAAGTAAGTGATAAATTGCAGCATCAGGCTTCCTGTAATTGGAGGAAACAAGTTCAACTTCAGCTTTTATTCCATGTCTCAAGTAATAGTCTAAATATGTATGTGAGCCATATAGGAGAAATACAAATCAAAAATTTCTCTGTAAATTATTCACAGATCCAGTAAATGATACAGGTCAAGATTAATAGAGGGAACAGTAAAGTTGTAGCAGCATCTTATATGGTAAATGCACATCCCAACCCCACTAAGATCAGTGGGCAACGTTAATCACTATTCAGGACTCTTATAAATTTAAATGTAAACATTTTTGTATCACCGAATTTAAGTATGGGTTTTGAGTTTAAGCCAGGTTTTTAATATATTTTTTTTGCTGGAATTTTTATGTATTTTGTTGAGACTTTAAGGTTTTTATTCTTTTCTGTGACTCTTTGGCACCTGCCATTCCTGCTGAGTAAGGGGTTGTCAAATATCTGAAGGCTATATTTAGCCAACCATGATTTTGCTACCAACCACGCAACTTCTTTACCCTCTACCCAGAGAAAGTGAAAAAATCCTTTAACAGGAAGAGGCACTTTGACTGTCTCTGTGGACTGAGTTAGAGTAGGTCTTTATTACTTACAGTTTTATTAGCTGGTAAAGTTACCGAAATGGGCAGTAGGGACTTTTGAATCTGGCAGAAGCCATTGTAAAGGGCCATAGCACCAGAAAACTGTCAGTGGTGCTTTATTGAATTTTCCCAATTATGCACTACAAACGTCTTACTGATGACAATATGGGAAACACACAAATGCATCATTAGAGGCAAAAACACTAAACACGGCACTAAAATCCAAAAAGAGTGAGCTCATAAAATCACAACACTTCTGACTCAAATATCCACAATTGCAACAGCCGATGAATCTCCAATTCAATCCCTCACAGTGGAACTTGAAGCACTTAGACAAAAACTATAGTTTCTGTTATCACAGTGCCATATCTAAGTGAATGCTTGCCAAGGCCCTAAGTGAAATAAAATTATGCTTTTACATATATCTCGCACATTAATCAACACAGAAGTGGGCAGAGAGCCTTTAAATCAGCTAATGTTGCTTGATGTCCCTGAAACTACTATGAAGAGCTATACAACATCCCTTTATTCACAAACATAAGATTATTCACTCTCATGGCTACTTTCCTTCTATGAATTGATTCAGGCTTCACTAGAAACCCCGAGGGGGACAGGATGTCATGGACCAATCTATCACAAAGGTGAACCACCCTTTGCATTCTCTTTTGTGAAACCCCACAAAAGCTGCCACACTGGATGGGTTTACTATCCACTAATAAAAAAAAGTGTTCCAATTACTCAGTGATTGAGAATAAATTAGAATTAATTAAAAGCAAATAGCACTTGTGTAATTATTGTTTACAGCAAAAATGCAGATACCATGGCAGAGGAGAGCAAGGAAAAAACATCAGTTCCTGAATAGTGAAGTATACAAAAACAGAGGAAAAAAAGGCATGTACTGTATGTCTAGTGCATTAAAAGTGATACATTTTATTAAGAGTAAGAACAAAGTAGTAATTCGCAAACATAGGTGGAAAGCAGTTCATATCTTATGGAGTTCTAAATTAAGTCTTTATACCATGCCAGTGGCTGAACTTTACTGTGGATTCTCAAGCTGTCTGAGTTCCTCCTTAGAAAGGACCAGCTCTAAGTTGATGAACGTCAGCTGCAGTCTCCTACGGGCACCTCTAAAAACAAGGGGCAACTGATAGTACACAGGGATAACATATAATGCATTTTAGGGTAATTAACCATATTATCCTTGCCACTGGCTATGCAATTTGTATTCAGCTGCTTTGAACTCCATTGTTTGAGAGTTACTGCTTTGTTCCTTATGCATAGGGAATTCATTAGATCTTACAATGACATTCTAAAATCTGGGGAGACATTACATGCTCACATCCCAGTCTTTCCTAAACCAGGGAATGCCCTTTCCCTATACTTTATTTATGGACCAATCTATCTGCTTAAAATGGATTTGAAAAAATTTACCAGTATATTCTTTATTGTGTCTTACCCCATCATTCCATGATCATTGATCTTGATCAAGTAGGCTTTACCCCTCTTGGAGAAGTCAAAGATAGCACTACCCACCTTCCTAATATAATTTATGGTGCTACAGTACATACCTATTATTAATCATCTCCACCAACCCTGAAAAAGTATTTAACAGAGTGGACTGGAAATTTATGGAAGCTGCTCTCCAACATATAGTATGAAGTACAGACATGTCTCACTGGACCAAAGTGATCTACTCTCCCCTAACCGGCATAGTAAGAGCCATTGAAAGCCTTTTAGGATATATGACACTGCAACATGTCACCTGCCAAGGATGCCCCCTTAACCTTTTAATATTTATCCTAACTCTAGAGCCACTTTTACTACATATTTGAGGAAAATTTGAAAATCCCCAATCTTGACATTTCACTGCCAAACAAAAAATACGGTGACTTTCACATTGTACCATAAATATCTAAAATTACCAACTATACATAGGTTTTCTGTATGTAACCTACCAATTTGATACAATATCTGATACAGATCATAATGCTGCACATACTCAAGCAATTCCTATTGGCCTTTCACAGAGAATTCCTAAACATTTCCATGGGGATCAACGTCCATCTACAACAGCAAAGTTTTGCTAATTTTCCCAAAATCCAAATGTGTCATAAGTAGTGTTGAGCGAACACGGACTGTATTATTCGTGTTCGTACCGAATAATTGGATTTTTTTTACCCGAACACGGACACGGACACTTTACTGTATGTTCGGGTAAAAATCCGTGTTCGGTCGTTTTATTTCCGGGTTTTGCATGCTTTGGCGCTCTTTTCATGGCGGGCTTTCAACAGCCAATAAACAATCGTTTAACTGGTGTGCCTTAAGCCATCCCAGCCATGCCTGCAAATGTCTTAGTAGCTGTGATTGGCCGTCTGAAGCATGTGACCAAGTCTTTATAAGTTCGAGGCAGCCGCCGCAGCAGCGTCATTCTGCTGCTTAGCTAAGGGACAGAGCACACATCAATGTGCTGGCTGCTGATTAGGGAAAGATAGGCAGGAAAAAACCATTTGTGTCCGGATAGAATTGAGGGACAGGTCGGAGTGTTTAGGCAGGGCGAGTTGTAGGCATTTTAGGGATAGAGTCTGCTGAATTATAGGGTCAGTGTCTTCTACAAACTACAATCGATATTGCTGTGTGGGGGGTGGGGTGAATCTGCACTCAATCCTGATCTACGATCTCTTCTCAATCCTGTTAGGGACAGAGTCTGCTGAATTTTAGGGAAACTGTGTTCTACAAACTACAATCGATATAGCTGTGTGGTGTGGGATTGGAGATAGGCAGGTGTCAGTGATCCACATCCATTTTTCTGTGTGTGAGCTGCAGTGAACACAATCTTTTTGGGCTGCAGTGAACACAATCTTTTTGGGCTGCAGTGAACACAATCTTTTTGGGCTGCAGTGAACACAATCTTTTTGGGGTGCAGTGAACAAAATCTTTTTGGGGTGCAGTGAACACAATCCTTTTTGGTGTGCAGTGAACACAATCTTTGTGGGGTGCAGTGAACAAAATCCTTTGTGGGGTGCAGTGAACACAATCTTTTTGGGGTGCAGTGAACAAAATCCTTTTTGGGGTGCAGTGAACAACATCCTTTTTGGGGTGCAGTGAACACAATCTTTTTGGGGTGCAGTGAACAAAATCCTTTGTGGGGTGCAGTGAACACAATCTTTTTGGGGTGCAGTGAACACAATCTTTTTGGGGTGGAGTGAACAACATCCTTTTTGGGGTGCAGTGAACAAAATCCTTTTTGGGGTGCAGTGAACAAAATCATTTTTGGGGTGCAGTGAACACAATCTTTTTGGGGTGCAGTGAACACAATCTTTGTGGGGTGCAGTGAACAACATCCTTTTTGGGGTGCAGTGAACAACATCCTTTTTGGGGTGCAGTGAACACAATCTTTTTGGGGTGCAGTGAACACAATCTTTGTGGGGTACAGTGAACAGAATCTTTGTGGGGTGCAGTGAACACAATCTTTGGGGGGTACAGTGAACACAATCTTTTTGGGGTGCAGTGAACACAATCTTTGTGGGGTGCAGTGAACACAATCTTTTTGGGGTGGAGTGAACAAAATCATTTTTGGGGTGCAGTGAACAACATCCTTTTTGGGGTGCAGTGATCAAAATCCTTTTTGGGGTGCAGTGAACACAATCTTTTTGGGGTGCAGTGAACAAAATCCTTTGTGGGGTGCAGTGAACAGAATCTTTGTGGGGTGCAGTGAACACAATCTTTGGGGGGGTACAGTGAACACAATCTTTTTGGGGTGCAGTGAACACAATCTTTGTGGGGTACAGTGAACAGAATCTTTGTGGGGTGCAGTGAACACAATCTTTGGGGGGTACAGTGAACACAATCTTTTTGGGGTGCAGTGAACACAATCTTTGGGGGGTACAGTGAACACAATCTTTTTGGGGTGCAGTGAACACAATCTTTGTGGGGTGCAGTGAACACAATCTTTGGGGGGGGTACAGTGAACACAATCTTTTTGGGGTGCAGTGAACAACATCCTTTTAGGGTGCAGTGAACACAATCTTTGTGGGGTGCAGTGAACAACATCCTTTTAGGGTGCAGTGAACACAATCTTTGTGGGGTACAGTGAACATAATCTTTGTGGGGTGCAGTGAACACAATCTTTGGGGGGTACAGTGAACACAATCTTTGTGAGGTGCAGTGAACACAATCTTTGTGGGGTGCAGTGAACACAATCATTGTGGGGTGCAGTGAACTCAATCTTTGTGGGGTACAGTGAACACAATCTCATACTTCTGAAGATTTGAGGGTGCTGCCTGTTCCATACTCCCCCTACTCCTCATCTAGCCTTTTAGGGGTACAAACAATAGTAATTGGGGCCTAGTGTGGTTGTGTACGTGTGATATACATACACTTTTTTTGGATCATATTTTCTATTCCGCTATTTAATCAAAAACCTTTGGGGATCAGTTAAATTGGGGGATAGTCTGTGTTGGTACGTGTGAGAGAGATCCACCTTTCCAAGTTGTTGGGGTTCATCTCATACTTCTGAAGGTTTGAGGGTGCTGCCTGTTCCATACTCCCCCTACTCCTAGCCTTTTAGGGGTACAAACAATAGTAATTGGGGCCTAGTGTGGTTGTGTACGTGTGATATACATACACTTTTTTTGGATCATATTTTCTATTCCGCTATTTAATCAAAAACCTTTGGGGATCAGTTAAATTGGGGGATAGTCTGTGTTGGTACGTGTGAGAGAGATCCACCTTTCCAAGTTGTTGGGGTTCATCTCATACTTCTGAAGGTTTGAGGGTGCTGCCTGTTCCATACTCCCCCTACTCCTAGCCTTTTAGGGGTACAAACAATAGTAATTGGGGCCTAGTGTGGTTGTGTACGTGTGATATACATACACTTTTTTTGGATCATATTTTCTATTCCGCTATTTAATCAAAAACCTTTGGGGATCAGTTAAATTGGGGGATAGTCTGTGTTGGTACGTGTGAGAGAGATCCACCTTTCCAAGTTGTTGGGGTTCATCTCATACTTCTGAAGGTTTGAGGGTGCTGCCTGTTCCATACCCCCCCTACTCCTCATCTAGCCTTTTAGGGGTACAAACAATAGTAATTGGGGCCTAGTGTGGTTGTGTACGTGTGATATACATACACTTTTTTTGGATCATATTTTCTATTCCGCTATTTAATCAAAAACCTTTGGGGATCAGTTAAATTGGGGGATAGTCTGTGTTGGTACGTGTGAGAGAGATCCACCTTTCCAAGTTGTTGGGGTTCATCTCATACTTCTGAAGGTTTGAGGGTGCTGCCTGTTCCATACCCCCCCTACTCCTCATCTAGCCTTTTAGGGGTACAAACAATAGTAATTGGGGCCTAGTGTGGTTGTGTACGTGTGATATACATACACTTTTTTTGGATCATATTTTCTATTCCGCTATTTAATCAAAAACCTTTGGGGATCAGTTAAATTGGGGGATAGTCTGTGTTGGTACGTGTGAGAGAGATCCACCTTTCCAAGTTGTTGGGGTTCATCTCATACTTCTGAAGGTTTGAGGGTGCTGCCTGTTCCATACTCCCCCTACTCCTAGCCTTTTAGGGGTACAAACAATAGTAATTGGGGCCTAGTGTGGTTGTGTACGTGTGATATACATACACTTTTTTTGGATCATATTTTCTATTCCGCTATTTAATCAAAAACCTTTGGGGATCAGTTAAATTGGGGGATAGTCTGTGTTGGTACGTGTGAGAGAGATCCACCTTTCCAAGTTGTTGGGGTTCATCTCATACTTCTGAAGGTTTGAGGGTGCTGCCTGTTCCATACTCCCCCTACTCCTCATCTAGCCTTTTAGGGGTACAAACAATAGTAATTGGGGCCCAGTGTGGTTGTGTACGTGTGATATACATACACTTTTTTTGGATCATATTTTCTATTCCGCTATTTAATCAAAAACCTTTGGGGATCAGTTAAATTGGGGGATAGTCTGTGTTGGTACGTGTGAGAGAGATCCACCTTTCCAAGTTGTTGGGGTTCATCTCATACTTCTGAAGGTTTGAGGGTGCTGCCTGTTCCATACTCCCCCTACTCCTAGCCTTTTAGGGGTACAAACAATAGTAATTGGGGCCTAGTGTGGTTGTGTACGTGTGATATACATACACTTTTTTTGGATCATATTTTCTATTCCGCTATTTAATCAAAAACCTTTGGGGATCAGTTAAATTGGGGGATAGTCTGTGTTGGTACGTGTGAGAGAGATCCACCTTTCCAAGTTGTTGGGGTTCATCTCATACTTCTGAAGGTTTGAGGGTGCTGCCTGTTCCATACCCCCCCTACTCCTCATCTAGCCTTTTAGGGGTACAAACAATAGTAATTGGGGCCTAGTGTGGTTGTGTACGTGTGATATACATACACTTTTTTTGGATCATATTTTCTATTCCGCTATTTAATCAAAAACCTTTGGGGATCAGTTAAATTGGGGGATAGTCTGTGTTGGTACGTGTGAGAGAGATCCACCTTTCCAAGTTGTTGGGGTTCATCTCATACTTCTGAAGGTTTGAGGGTGCTGCCTGTTCCATACCCCCCCTACTCCTCATCTAGCCTTTTAGGGGTACAAACAATAGTAATTGGGGCCTAGTGTGGTTGTGTACGTGTGATATACATACACTTTTTTTGGATCATATTTTCTATTCCGCTATTTAATCAAAAACCTTTGGGGATCAGTTAAATTGGGGGATAGTCTGTGTTGGTACGTGTGAGAGAGATCCACCTTTCCAAGTTGTTGGGGTTCATCTCATACTTCTGAAGGTTTGAGGGTGCTGCCTGTTCCATACTCCCCCTACTCCTAGCCTTTTAGGGGTACAAACAATAGTAATTGGGGCCTAGTGTGGTTGTGTACGTGTGATATACATACACTTTTTTTGGATCATATTTTCTATTCCGCTATTTAATCAAAAACCTTTGGGGATCAGTTAAATTGGGGGATAGTCTGTGTTGGTACGTGTGAGAGAGATCCACCTTTCCAAGTTGTTGGGGTTCATCTCATACTTCTGAAGGTTTGAGGGTGCTGCCTGTTCCATACTCCCCCTACTCCTCATCTAGCCTTTTAGGGGTACAAACAATAGTAATTGGGGCCCAGTGTGGTTGTGTACGTGTGATATACATACACTTTTTTTGGATCATATTTTCTATTCCGCTATTTAATCAAAAACCTTTGGGGATCAGTTAAATTGGGGGATAGTCTGTGTTGGTACGTGTGAGAGAGATCCACCTTTCCAAGTTGTTGGGGTTCATCTCATACTTCTGAAGGTTTGAGGGTGCTGCCTGTTCCATACTCCCCCTACTCCTAGCCTTTTAGGGGTACAAACAATAGTAATTGGGGCCTAGTGTGGTTGTGTACGTGTGATATACATACACTTTTTTTGGATCATATTTTCTATTCCGCTATTTAATCAAAAACCTTTGGGGATCAGTTAAATTGGGGGATAGTCTGTGTTGGTACGTGTGAGAGAGATCCACCTTTCCAAGTTGTTGGGGTTCATCTCATACTTCTGAAGGTTTGAGGGTGCTGCCTGTTCCATACTCCCCCTACTCCTAGCCTTTTAGGGGTACAAACAATAGTAATTGGGGCCTAGTGTGGTTGTGTACGTGTGATATACATACACTTTTTTTGGATCATATTTTCTATTCCGCTATTTAATCAAAAACCTTTGGGGATCAGTTAAATTGGGGGATAGTCTGTGTTGGTACGTGTGAGAGAGATCCACCTTTCCAAGTTGTTGGGGTTCATCTCATACTTCTGAAGGTTTGAGGGTGCTGCCTGTTCCATACTCCCCCTACTCCTCATCTAGCCTTTTAGGGGTACAAACAATAGTAATTGGGGCCCAGTGTGGTTGTGTACGTGTGATATACATACACTTTTTTTGGATCATATTTTCTATTCCGCTATTTAATCAAAAACCTTTGGGGATCAGTTAAATTGGGGGATAGTCTGTGTTGGTACGTGTGAGAGAGATCCACCTTTCCAAGTTGTTGGGGTTCATCTCATACTTCTGAAGGTTTGAGGGTGCTGCCTGTTCCATACTCCCCCTACTCCTAGCCTTTTAGGGGTACAAACAATAGTAATTGGGGCCTAGTGTGGTTGTGTACGTGTGATATACATACACTTTTTTTGGATCATATTTTCTATTCCGCTATTTAATCAAAAACCTTTGGGGATCAGTTAAATTGGGGGATAGTCTGTGTTGGTACGTGTGAGAGAGATCCACCTTTCCAAGTTGTTGGGGTTCATCTTATACTTCTGAAGGTTTGAGGGTGCTGCCTGTTCCATACTCCCCCTACTCCTCATCTAGCCTTTTAGGGGTACAAACAATAGTAATTGGGGCCCAGTGTGGTTGTGTACGTGTGATATACATACACTTTTTTTGGATCATATTTTCTATTCCGCTATTTAATCAAAAACCTTTGGGGATCAGTTAAATTGGGGGATAGTCTGTGTTGGTACGTGTGAGAGAGATCCACCTTTCCAAGTTGTTGGGGTTCATCTCATACTTCTGAAGGTTTGAGGGTGCTGCCTGTTCCATACTCCCCCTACTCCTAGCCTTTTAGGGGTACAAACAATAGTAATTGGGGCCTAGTGTGGTTGTGTACGTGTGATATACATACACTTTTTTTGGATCATATTTTCTATTCCGCTATTTAATCAAAAACCTTTGGGGATCAGTTAAATTGGGGGATAGTCTGTGTTGGTACGTGTGAGAGAGATCCACCTTTCCAAGTTGTTGGGGTTCATCTCATACTTCTGAAGGTTTGAGGGTGCTGCCTGTTCCATACTCCCCCTACTCCTAGCCTTTTAGGGGTACAAACAATAGTAATTGGGGCCTAGTGTGGTTGTGTACGTGTGATATACATACACTTTTTTTGGATCATATTTTCTATTCCGCTATTTAATCAAAAACCTTTGGGGATCAGTTAAATTGGGGGATAGTCTGTGTTGGTACGTGTGAGAGAGATCCACCTTTCCAAGTTGTTGGGGTTCATCTCATACTTCTGAAGGTTTGAGGGTGCTGCCTGTTCCATACTCCCCCTACTCCTAGCCTTTTAGGGGTACAAACAATAGTAATTGGGGCCTAGTGTGGTTGTGTACGTGTGATATACATACACTTTTTTTGGATCATATTTTCTATTCCGCTATTTAATCAAAAACCTTTGGGGATCAGTTAAATTGGGGGATAGTCTGTGTTGGTACGTGTGAGAGAGATCCACCTTTCCAAGTTGTTGGGGTTCATCTCATACTTCTGAAGGTTTGAGGGTGCTGCCTGTTCCATACTCCCCCTACTCCTAGCCTTTTAGGGGTACAAACAATAGTAATTGGGGCCTAGTGTGGTTGTGTACGTGTGATATACATACACTTTTTTTGGATCATATTTTCTATTCCGCTATTTAATCAAAAACCTTTGGGGATCAGTTAAATTGGGGGATAGTCTGTGTTGGTACGTGTGAGAGAGATCCACCTTTCCAAGTTGTTGGGGTTCATCTCATACTTCTGAAGGTTTGAGGGTGCTGCCTGTTCCATACTCCCCCTACTCCTCATCTAGCCTTTTAGGGGTACAAACAATAGTAATTGGGGCCCAGTGTGGTTGTGTACGTGTGATATACATACACTTTTTTTGGATCATATTTTCTATTCCGCTATTTAATCAAAAACCTTTGGGGATCAGTTAAATTGGGGGATAGTCTGTGTTGGTACGTGTGAGAGAGATCCACCTTTCCAAGTTGTTGGGGTTCATCTCATACTTCTGAAGGTTTGAGGGTGCTGCCTGTTCCATACTCCCCCTACTCCTAGCCTTTTAGGGGTACAAACAATAGTAATTGGGGCCTAGTGTGGTTGTGTACGTGTGATATACATACACTTTTTTTGGATCATATTTTCTATTCCGCTATTTAATCAAAAACCTTTGGGGATCAGTTAAATTGGGGGATAGTCTGTGTTGGTACGTGTGAGAGAGATCCACCTTTCCAAGTTGTTGGGGTTCATCTCATACTTCTGAAGGTTTGAGGGTGCTGCCTGTTCCATACTCCCCCTACTCCTCATCTAGCCTTTTAGGGGTACAAACAATAGTAATTGGGGCCCAGTGTGGTTGTGTACGTGTGATATACATACACTTTTTTTGGATCATATTTTCTATTCCGCTATTTAATCAAAAACCTTTGGGGATCAGTTAAATTGGGGGATAGTCTGTGTTGGTACGTGTGAGAGAGATCCACCTTTCCAAGTTGTTGGGGTTCATCTCATACTTCTGAAGGTTTGAGGGTGCTGCCTGTTCCATACTCCCCCTACTCCTAGCCTTTTAGGGGTACAAACAATAGTAATTGGGGCCTAGTGTGGTTGTGTACGTGTGATATACATACACTTTTTTTGGATCATATTTTCTATTCCGCTATTTAATCAAAAACCTTTGGGGATCAGTTAAATTGGGGGATAGTCTGTGTTGGTACGTGTGAGAGAGATCCACCTTTCCAAGTTGTTGGGGTTCATCTCATACTTCTGAAGGTTTGAGGGTGCTGCCTGTTCCATACTCCCCCTACTCCTAGCCTTTTAGGGGTACAAACAATAGTAATTGGGGCCTAGTGTGGTTGTGTACGTGTGATATACATACACTTTTTTTGGATCATATTTTCTATTCCGCTATTTAATCAAAAACCTTTGGGGATCAGTTAAATTGGGGGATAGTCTGTGTTGGTACGTGTGAGAGAGATCCACCTTTCCAAGTTGTTGGGGTTCATCTCATACTTCTGAAGGTTTGAGGGTGCTGCCTGTTCCATACTCCCCCTACTCCTAGCCTTTTAGGGGTACAAACAATAGTAATTGGGGCCTAGTGTGGTTGTGTACGTGTGATATACATACACTTTTTTTGGATCATATTTTCTATTCCGCTATTTAATCAAAAACCTTTGGGGATCAGTTAAATTGGGGGATAGTCTGTGTTGGTACGTGTGAGAGAGATCCACCTTTCCAAGTTGTTGGGGTTCATCTCATACTTCTGAAGGTTTGAGGGTGCTGCCTGTTCCATACTCCCCCTACTCCTCATCTAGCCTTTTAGGGGTACAAACAATAGTAATTGGGGCCCAGTGTGGTTGTGTACGTGTGATATACATACACTTTTTTTGGATCATATTTTCTATTCCGCTATTTAATCAAAAACCTTTGGGGATCAGTTAAATTGGGGGATAGTCTGTGTTGGTACGTGTGAGAGAGATCCACCTTTCCAAGTTGTTGGGGTTCATCTCATACTTCTGAAGGTTTGAGGGTGCTGCCTGTTCCATACTCCCCCTACTCCTAGCCTTTTAGGGGTACAAACAATAGTAATTGGGGCCTAGTGTGGTTGTGTACGTGTGATATACATACACTTTTTTTGGATCATATTTTCTATTCCGCTATTTAATCAAAAACCTTTGGGGATCAGTTAAATTGGGGGATAGTCTGTGTTGGTACGTGTGAGAGAGATCCACCTTTCCAAGTTGTTGGGGTTCATCTCATACTTCTGAAGGTTTGAGGGTGCTGCCTGTTCCATACTCCCCCTACTCCTCATCTAGCCTTTTAGGGGTACAAACAATAGTAATTGGGGCCCAGTGTGGTTGTGTACGTGTGATATACATACACTTTTTTTGGATCATATTTTCTATTCCGCTATTTAATCAAAAACCTTTGGGGATCAGTTAAATTGGGGGATAGTCTGTGTTGGTACGTGTGAGAGAGATCCACCTTTCCAAGTTTTTGGGGTTCATCTCATACTACTGAAGATTTGAGGGTGCTGCCTGTTCCATACTCCTCCTCCTACTGCTCAACCATCCTTTTAGGGGTACAAACAATAGTAGTTGGGGCCTAGTGTGGTGGTGTACGTGCGAGATACATACACTTTCTTTTTGATCATATTTTCTATTCCGCTATTCAATTAAAACCTTTGGGGATCAATTCAATTGCGAGATAGTCTGTGTCGGTACGTGTGAGATCCACCTTTCCAAGTTTTTGGGGTTCATCTCATACTTCTGAAGATTTGAGGGTGCTGCCTGTTCCATACTCCTCCTCCTACTCCTCATCCATCCTTTTAGGGGTACAAACAATAGTAATTGGGGCCTAGTGTGGTTGTGTACGTGCGAGATACATACACTTTTTTTGATCATATTTCCTATTCCGCTATTCAATAAAAACCTTTGAGGATCAATTGAATTGCGGGATAGTCTGTGTCGGTACGTGTGAGATCCACCTTTCCAAGTTTTTGGGGTTCATCTCATACTTCTGAAGATTTGAGGGTGCTGCCTGTTCCATACTCCTCCTCCTACTCCTCATCCATCCTTTTAGGGGTACAAACAATAGTAATTGGGGCCTAGTGTGGTTGTGTACGTGCGAGATACATACACTTTTTTTGATCATATTTCCTATTCCGCTATTCAATAAAAACCTTTGAGGATCAATTGAATTGCGGGATAGTCTGTGTCGGTACGTGTGAGATCCACCTTTCCAAGTTTTTGGGGTTCATCTCATACTTCTGAAGATTTGAGGGTGCTGCCTGTTCCATACTCCTCCTCCTACTCCTCATCCATCCTTTTAGGGGTACAAACAATAGTAATTGGGGCCTAGTGTGGTTGTGTACGTGCGAGATACATACACTTTTTTTGATCATATTTCCTATTCCGCTATTCAATAAAAACCTTTGAGGATCAATTGAATTGCGGGATAGTCTGTGTCGGTACGTGTGAGATCCACCTTTCCAAGTTTTTGGGGTTCATCTCATACTTCTGAAGATTTGAGGGTGCTGCCTGTTCCATACTCCTCCTACTCCTCATCCATCCTTTTAGGGGTACAAACAATAGTAATTGGGGCCTAGTGTGGTTGTGTACGTGCGAGATACATACACTTTTTTTGATCATATTTCCTATTCCGCTATTCAATAAAAACCTTTGAGGATCAATTGAATTGCGGGATAGTCTGTGTCGGTACGTGTGAGATCCACCTTTCCAAGTTTTTGGGGTTCATCTCATACTTCTGAAGATTTGAGGGTGCTGTCTGTTCCATACTCCTCCTACTCCTCATCCATCCTTTTAGGGGTAGAAACAATAGTAATTGGGGCCTAGTGTGGTTTTGTACGTGCGAGATACATACACTTTTTTGGATCATATTTCCTATTCCGCTATTCAATAAAAACCTTTCTAGGGCAAGATCTTAAATTACAGAAATATGAGGAGACCGTCAAATAAGGGCCGTGGCCTGGGTCGTGGTGCTGCTGGTAGAGCTCCTGTTGCAAGGAGAGGACGTGGTCGATCTGTGCCAGCTACACGCACAAGTGAAACACCTTCCTCAAGTGTGAGTAGGCGACAGAACCTGCATCAGTATTTGGTAGGGCATCAAACGCCCCTAGAAGTGATGAGGCCAGAACAAGTTGAGGCGATAGTAGATTGGTTTGCTGCTGACAGTGCCTCCAGTTTCTTCACATTGTCTCCCACCCAGTCTACTGCAGAAAGGTCAGAGTTGGCACCTGCAGCCAATGTCCAACCGTCTTTCACCTCACCCCCTTGCAAATCAGGCCAGCAGTCTGAGCCCCAAGCCATACAGCAGTCTCTTATTCTTTTTGAGGACTCTGTCAGCAGGGTTTCCCAGGGCCATCCACCTAGCCCTGCCCCAGAAGTGGAAGAGATTGAGTGCAGCGATGCCCAACCACTTATTTCTCAAGATGAGTACATGCAAGGATCATCGCAGCACGTCTCCGATGATGACGAAACGCAGGTGCCAACTGCTGCGGCGTTCAGCATTGTGGAGACCGACAAGGAGGGCAGGGGTGAAGACTGGGTGGAAGATGATGTGGAGGACGATGAGGTCCTCGACCCCACATGGAATGAACGTCATGCAGGTGACCTGAGTAGTTTGGAGGAAGAGGCGGTGGTCGCACAGAGCCACCAGCACAGCAGAAGAGGGAGCAGGGTGCAGAAGCGGAGCGGCCGTGCCCTAGACACTACGCCCGCTACTGCCCAACGCAGCAAGGGAACGAGCGCACCAAAGTCAGCTCAAAGGAGTTCTCTAGCGTGGAAGTTCTTTAGAAAATGTGCTGATGACAGGACACGAGTGGTTTGCACCCTGTGCAATCAGAGCTTGAAGCGAGGCATAAACCTTCTCAACCTGAGCACAACCTGCATGATCAGGCATCTAAGTGCAAAGCACGAGCTGCAGTGGAGTACACACCTTCAAAACCAAGAAACGTCTCTGGCTCATCCTGCTTCCTCTTCTGCTGCAGTCTCGGCCGCTCCAGCCACATCTGTAGTGATACCGGCACCTGCCACCCCGCAAACAGACGATCTGTCAGCAACACCACCACCTGGGTCACCAACAACCATCTCCACAATGTCCCGTGGAAGCGTTCAGCTTTCCATCTCCCAAACACTTGAGAGGAAGAGGAAGTACCCCCCTACCCACCCGCGATCCCTGGCCCTGAATGCCAGCATTTCAAAATTATTGGCCTTTGAAATGCTGTCATTCCGTCTGGTGGAGACGCACAGTTTTAAAAACCTTATGTCGGTGGCTGTCCCACAGTACGTCGTGCCCAGCCGCCACTACTTTTCCAGGCAAGCCATCCCTTCCCTGCACAACCAAGTGGGGGAAAATATCAGGTGTGCACTGCGCAACGCCATCTGTGCCAAGGTCCACCTAACTACGGATACGTGGACCAGTAAGCACGGTCAGGGGCGTAATATCTCCCTAACGGCACACTGGGTAAATGCAGTGGCGGATGGGCCTGAGGCGGATAGCAATTTGGCGCATGTCCTTCCACCACCGAGGATTGCAGGGCGCTTCAGTTTGCCTCCTGTTCCTAACTCCTCCTACTCTGCTTCCTCATCCTCTACCGCCTCCTCATCCGGACAGCGTAACACCTTCACCACCAACTTCAGCACGGCCAGGGGTAAACGACAGCAGGCAGTTTTACAACTTGCCTGTTTGGGGGACAAACCACACACCGCGCAGGAGTTGTGGAGGAGCATGGAACAGCAGACAAATGAGTGGTTGCTGCCAGCGAGCCTCAAGCCCGGCCTGGTGGTGTGCGATAACGGGCGAAATCTCATAGCAGCTCTGGGCCTAGCCGGTTTGACGCACATCCCTTGCCTGGCGCATGTGCTGAATTTGGTGGTGCAGAGGTTCCTTAAAAACTACCCCGATATGTCAGAGCTGCTGCAGAAAGTGCGGGCCGTTTGTGCGCACTTTCGGCGTTCTCACCCTGCTGCTGCTCGCCTGGCAGCGCTGCAGCGTAACTTCGGCCTTCCCGCTCACCGCCTCATATGTGACGTGCCCACAAGGTGGAACTCCACCTTGCACATGCTGGAAAGACTGTGCGAGCAGCAGCAGGCCATAGTGGAGTTTCAGCTGCAGCACGCACGCGTGAGTCGCTCTGCGGAACAGCACCACTTCACCACCAATAACTGGGCCTCCATGCGAGACCTGTGTGCCTTGTTGCGCTGTTTTGAGTACTCCACCAACATGGCCAGTGGCAATGACGCCGTTCTCAGCTTAACTATCCCACTTCTATGCCTCCTTGAAAAAACAATTCGGGCGATGATGGAAGAGGATGTGGCACAGGATGAGGAGGAGGAGGAGGATGAAGAGGTAACATTTCCAAGGCTTTCAGGGCAGTCATTCGCAAGGGGCTCCGAGGGTGGGTTCCTGCACACGCAAACGCCAGGGACGCAATTGTCCAGCAGGGGCACAGTTCTGGAGGATGAGGAGGATGAGGAGGAGGAGGAGCTGGAGGAGGAGATGGAACCATGTTCACAGCAGGGTGGCACCCAGGCCAGCTCATGGCCATCACTGGTGCGTGGCTGGGGGGATACAGAGGACACGGACGATACACCTCCCACAGAGGACAGCCTTTCGTTGCCTCTGGGCAGCCTGGCACACATGAGCGATTACATGCTGCAGTGTCTCCACAACGACCGCCGAGTTGCCCACATTCTAACTTGTGCTGATTACTGGGTGGCCACGCTGCTGGATCCCCGTTACAAGGACAACGTACCGTCCTTAATTCACTCACTGGAGCGCGATCGCAAGATGCGCGAGTACAAGCGCACGCTGGTAGACGCCATGCTGCTGGCATTCCCATCTGACAGCGGGGCCACAGTGGAAGCACAAGGCAGAGGAGGAGGAGGTCGCCAACGCAACCAGGGCACCGCCAGCACCTCAGAAGGCAGGGTTAGCATGGCCGAAATGTGGAAAAGCTTTGTCAGCACGCCACAACAAACAGCAGCACCAGCAGCTCAGATGGAACGTCTTAGCAGGAGGCAGCATTTTACCAACATGGTGGAGCAGTATGTGTGCACACGCCTACATGTAGTGAATGACGGGTCTGCCCCCTTCAACTTCTGGGTCTCCAAATTGGGCACATGGCCTGAGCTTGCCCTTTACGCCTTGGAGGTGCTGGCGTGCCCTGCAGCCAGTGTATTATCTGAACGGGTATTTAGCACGGCTGGGGGCGTTATAACAGACAAGCGCAGCCGCCTGTCCAGAGACAATGTGGACAAGCTCACGTTCATTAAAATGAACCAGGCATGGATCCCACGGGACTTTTCCGTACCTTATGCAGAATAGCAATGGATACCGACCTTACCCACCCATTGTTCCATTTTTGCTCTTTCTCACTCTTTTGGGGTGTACCCTCATTTAAAATTTTTGAAAAGAAGCAGTGTTGGCTACCTCGTCCTCCTCCTCAGGGCCAGATTAATGTAGGGGCTATTGGAGCTGCAGCTCCAGGCCCCTACCTTTTATATAGGCCCCGGGTTGGCCATATTCACTGTTACCGCTCTTCTGTCACTTGTAAACACAGAAGTCTGGCTTCTATGCTCGCTTCCCCAGGCAGCACCCTCAGAACCTCCCCACACAGCGTGAAGGCCGGACAAGGAGGGACAGTTGGCGATGCATGGATGTGTTTATGGGCTTCAGAGACAGCATCCCATGTTGAATTAGGCATGCATGGCTGCACCCTTCCTCCTCTGGGTGCATGGCAAGGCACGGCCCTTAAGGCCCTTCAAAATCCTCAGCACCAAGCCCATGATGCTGTTAATCCGGCCCTGGTCCTCCTCCACCGCCGCTTCCACCTACACCGCCCATAGGTGTGCGCAGCCTATTGCATTAAGGTGTGCACCCCAAAGTTGAAATACACATGCATGTGTTTGCCAGCAGGGAGAGTAATGTATCGGGGCCATGTACCTGTAGGCAAGGAGAAATAGAGCAGAGCAGGTCCCAGGGAGATCTTTCCCATCTCCTCACTGGCAATGCTATGTGCCCTAGGTGATTAGGGTGTGCCCAGGCACACCCAGCACACCCTGTGCGCACGCCTATGTCACCGCCACATCCACCACCACCTCAACCTCCCTCCTACTCCATATGGGCCTCGTCCTTCAGAGATGAAGAAGAACATTGTTTTATTTTTCTGTTTTTTTTTGTTGTTTTAAGTTATTTCCCTATCCACATTTGTTTGCAGAGCACTTGCCATGCTCTTAATTACGTTTTGCTGCCATTTGCAGCACTCTAGCCCTTTCCTTTGGTGTTTTAGAGCCATTTTAGTGCCTTAAAGTTCGGGTCCCCATTGACTTCAATGGGGTTCGGTGTCCGGGAAAAGTTCGGTAAAAGTCCGGGACACGGACCCGGACTTTTTTTTAAAGTTCGGCCGAACCCGTCGAACACGGACATCTAGGTGTCCGCTCAACCCTAGTCATAAGCTTTCTGGACTAGATCCTATACTATTAAGCCCCCCACATAACTTCATTTCTGCACCAATCTGAAATTCTTGCTATCAAACTTACCTTTCTCAAGCACGTCTGCTCATCCATTCCTCTGACAGCATTACCCTCGTTACCCACCCTTTACTATATATCTCAAAAAGTGATTTTCTCCCCAGATGCCTCTGGTATGCTCTCAGGTATGCTCTGAATTGTGGGAAATCACCAATTCACCCCGGGCCTCTAGAATCACTTGGTTTACACTGAAATATTTAGACTTCTTCCTATTCACAGTAGGAGATAAGTTTAAAAACCATTCTAAAAATTCAACAAATCACCTCCACCAACTGACTTTTGGATTAATTTCCTGTCTAATAAAATTAAATGGAAATGATCATCTACCCTACATGGGTAAGCTACCCATTTCTGCCTCTACAATAATAGATATGATGTTGTGCACACATCTCCCTAAGCTTTGCTCTTCTTATATACTGTAAGCCCCCAAAGATCACATCCCACGCTACATAACATAATGGAAAAAAGACCTAGAGCTAACCTTCAATTCACTAAGAAGAAGGAGAAAGTATTATTCACTTTGCCAGTAAGGCATACATAGCAAACAAGATTCAAGAAATGGAGCGTAAAATACTAGCTAGATAGTTTTACATGCAGGGATATTTGCATAAACCCTTCCTAACTCCTCAAACACTTATTGGAACTGTAAGAATGAAGTGGACACTCTACTACACATCTTATGAGAATGCTTGGCCATACATCCTTCATTCAGTAAACATGAAGTCACGGATATTGCCTGGGCAAAGAACCCACCCCATACCACTTATACCTTCAAGGCATTCCCAAATGTTGCTACAAAAATGATGCATGGCTTATACACTGTATATTTACCAAACACAGGAAGTTCATGCACTCCCTTACTATGGAAGCAGACACAACCATTACACCTATCCTATGGATGACTAAAGTAATTCAAATAAAAGACATGCGTGATCTAACAATTTCCCTTCAGAACTACAGCAAACAATTCAGGAAATATGGCACAATTAGTTTGAATACACCACTTCAGTAAACTAACATCATCAAAATCCTGCCCTGGGGTTCCCCTAACCCATTCCCCCCTCCAACCCATGCCCCACTTAACCCCATCACCACCTCTTCATATTCAAGCCCTCGAATACCCTCATTTACTTTCAATTCCACCCCCCCATCCTTTTATCCCCTGTCCAACTCCTCCTTCTTCCTCTCTGCCTTTCCCTTCCTGGTGTGACTGTTTGACTCATTAGGTTACAGAGACAATTTCTTCCACTAGAGGCTTAATCTATGTTTTGCTCATAAAACTTTATACTTCACCTAAAGTTTTAATGTGCACCTTTTGTATTATCAATGGATATAGTAAAGCCTATATCAATATAGCCAATCAAAGTCTTGTACTTGATGTACCTCTGGGTCATGTCAGCAAGTGTTTTGTTGTATCAAATTATTACCTTTCCTTTGTGCCCTTTTTATTTAAAAATGTGTTAAATAATGTGGTGCTTTAGTGTAGGAGATACTTTGGTATTTAGTAAAACTCCAGCTTGGTACCTTTAGGCAAGCTAGTTCCCAGCTCAGAACCCTATTACAGCATTGAGGGAACTGACACCAGACACTAACCTGAGTGGAGGCAATACATCTTTAATGGGTAAATATATTGAATACACGAGGGCACATTAATCACTTTAGTAAAACATGGGGATTAACTTGCTAAAACTGGAGAATGTAAAATCTGGTATAGCAGTGCATAGCATTCAATCAGCTTCCATTGTTTTCTGTTTTTTGTTTTTCTCCAAGCTTAAAGTAACACTAAAGGCTTGTGTTTTTTTTTTTTAATTACAAACATATTATACTTACCTGCTCTGCGCAATGGTTTTGCACAGAGCAGCCCCTATCCTCTTCTTTTTGGGTCCCCTGCCCGCGGTCCTGGCTCCTCCCCCCTGCAGAGTGCCTACAATAGCAAGCCTCTTGCTATGGGGCACTGTTGCAGGTTCCCTCCCAAGCTGTACTCCTCTGAATGGACATTGTCCATTCACACATAGTGCACGGCATAACCCTGCCTCCCACTCTCTCCTCATTGGCTTACTGGCTGTGGTTAACAATGGCTCCCGCTGCTGTGTGAGCCAATGAAGAGAGAGAGCCAGGAGAGCCACTGTTCTCATGCACATTGCTGGATCGAGATGGGGGCTCAGTAAGTATGGGAGGGGGGGGCTGCATTTAGAAGGCTTTTATCTTAATGCATAGAATGCATTAGGGTAAAAATCATTCTGCCTTTAGAACTGCTCTAATTGAACAAGCTGAATTTAGAAGCTGATTGGCTACCATGTACCGCTGCACCAAATTTTGCACTCTCCAGTTTTAGTAAACCAATCCCATAGTCTGCATGATACTTCCCTACTCAAAAACTAAAGGAAAGGTTCTGGCTATATTTATATATATATGTATATATATATTGTGACGGTATGCGGGGTGAGGTAGTAGATAATCTTTGCATCCATGGGGACATTCGGGACTACCAGACAGCAGTGGTTGAGGTTGATACCCCTTGGGGCAGTGTGACCCATTCAGTGGGGGTGGTGCCTTTCTCAACTTCATGAAGCTTTAGGGGGGAGGGATTTTCCCCATTTTTGGAGATTGTGGGAGAGCAAGGGGAGGCTGGTGGAGAGAGCTCCCCCTGCTCCGGAAGCACAGGAACTCTCACCAGACCCTTTTTGCCAAAGGGAAGTAAACACTGTTGGGGGAATTGAGGGAGCTGGTGATCCTCTTCCTTTCTCTGTCATGGCTGGGGAGCCGGAGGACCTGGAAGCTAGCTTCCAGTCGGAGGGTAATGAACAGGAGGACATTTCTGGCCCTGACAATGAGAGTAGCCAAAATGTGGTACCTGACTTAGAGGTCAGGAGAGAGGATTTCTGTACCGAGCAACTACGAGATGTCACCCTCCTTAGAGCCAGAGAAATTGCTAAGATGGTGGATGGGTAACCAGTAGATCATCACTGGGGGGGGGTGTCTTTTCCCAACATGGCCATTAAAAACAATTTATTGTATCAGTAAAACGTGGAGAGGATGAGGTTGAACAGCTACTGGTTCCCAAACCCTTCCACAGGTTGGTCCTAGACCTGGCCCATGGTCAAGTAATGGGGTGACATCTCGGTATCGAAAAGACCAGGGAGAGAATTACCCAGCGATTTTTCTGGCCCGGATTGCATGCATATGTCTGGGGGTACTGTGAATCATTCCCTGAGTGCCAAATGTCGGTACCGTCGCCCCATTTTCGCAGTCCCCTGGTCCCTCTACCAATCATCAAGGTTCCTTTTGAGAGGATTGGCATGGACCTGGTGGGGTCGGTAGTGAAGTCTGCCCGGGGTCACCAGCATATTCTGGTAATCCTAGACTATGCGACACACTAACCTGAGGCCATACCCTTGCGTAACACTTCCGCTAAGGCTATCGCCAAGGAGTTAGTCCAGGTGTTTAATCGAGTGGGAATCCCAAAAGAGGTCTTAACCGATCAGGGCACCCCATTTATGTCCAGGGTTACTAAGGAATTGTGTAGATTATATAAAATCTCCCATCTCCGTACCTCTGTCTACCACCCCCAAACTGATGGTTTGGTTGAAAGATTTAATAAAACCTTGAAAAGTATGCTAAAAAAGGTGGTTGACAAATATGGGAGAAATTGGGATTTTTTGCTCCCATATTTATTTTTGCCATACGAGAGGTTCCGCAAGCATCCACGGGCTATTTTCCCTTTGAGCTCTCGTATGGTAGACATCCCAGGGGGCTGCTGGATGTCGCCAAAGAAACATGGGAAGGTGAGGTCACCCCATATAGAAACGTCATAGAGCATATCTCCTTGATGCAGGATAGAATCGCTGCTGGCCTGCCCCTGGTGCGAGAGCATATGGAGCGAGCCCAGGAGGCCCAGAGGAGGGTCTATAATTGGGATGCCAAAGTCCGTTCTTTCAACCCCGGGGACAGAGTGTTGGTACTGGTTCCCACGGTTGAAAGTAAGTTCCTAGCCAAGTGGCAGGGTTACTTTGAAGTTATTGAAAGGGTAGGAGAGGTCAACTATAAAGTCTACCAACCAGGGAAAAGGAAACCACAACAAATTTATCATGTGAATCTCTTAAAGCCCTGGAAGGACAGAGAGACTTTATTAGCTGTATCTCTGGCCCCAGCAGACTGGGTGCCTGTGACATCTGACGTCCCCATAACAGATTCCCTGTCTGTGGCACAACAAAATGATGTTAGGGGGTTTGTGTACAAAAATAGAGACTTTTTCTCCCCCTTACCTGGACTGACCAACGTGATCCAGCATGATATAGTGACGGAACCAGGGGTTCGCGTAAATTTAAAGCCATAAAGAATCCCAGAGGCCAGGCGAGAGGCAGTCGCAAAGGAAATAAAAAATATGTTAAAGTTGGATGTGATAGAAGAGTCAAACAGTGAGTGGTCGAGCCCCATAGTATTGGTCCCAAAACCTGATGGCACTATCAGGTTTTTTAACGATTTTAGGAAACTCAACAGTGTATCCAAGTTCGATGCATACCCGATGCCTCAGGTCGACGAACTCATGGACAGGTTGGGACAGGCCCGCTACATAACAACCCTAGATCTAACGAAAGGCTATTGGCAAATACTGTACCCTTAACTGAATCAGCCAAGGAGAAGCCTTTTCCACTCCTGAGGGCTCGTTTCAATACAAGCGGATGGTTTTTTCGGTCTGCATGCTTCCAGAGAATGCTGGACAAAACTTTGAGACCACATCGCTCGTACGCAGCTGCTTATTTAAACAATGTGGTCATCCACAGCCCAGATTGGGACTCCCACCTGCCCCGAGTACAAGCAGTAGTAGATTCCCTTAGGGAAGCAGGTCTCACGGCCAACCCAAAAAAGTGTGCCATAGGCCTGGAGGAGGCCAAATACCTTGGGTAAGTTATTAGTCGGGGACTGGTCAAGCCTCAGACCAATAAGATTGAGGCAATTCAAAAGTGGCCCCAACCGGTAAACAAGAAACAAGTTCGGGCCTTTCTAGGCATTATGGGGTATTACGGGCGGTTTATACCCAACTTTGCCACCATTTCCGCCCCTCTGACTGACCTAACGAAGGGTAGAGGGTCGGTCATGGTCAAATGGAATCCTGAAGCAGAGGAGGCGTTTCAGAAGTTAAAGCAGGCCCTTTGTGTACCACCTAGTACACCTAGTACTGCTAGTGACTCCGGACTTCACAAACGAGTTTGTGGTACAATCGCAGGCGCTTGAGCAGAGGGGGAGGATATGTGACGGTATGCGAGGTGAGGTAGTAGATAATCGCTATATTTCACCTCGCATACGTTCTGTAGTGAGAGACTGAACCGGAATCCGGCCCGGGTTTTTCCAGCCTCTGTGACAGGCTAGGTTCCGGTCCAGAGATTGTGGGTTACCTGAGTCCATGCTCAGGTGGACTTTAAATGAACAGCAAGAGAGCACAGAAATGCTCTGGCCTGAGACTCAGAAGGGAATTCGAGAGAGGACCTCGGTTTGGACTTTCAAAA
Source organism: Pelophylax lessonae (assembly GCF_965119305.1). Lineage (NCBI taxonomy): Eukaryota > Metazoa > Chordata > Amphibia > Anura > Ranidae > Pelophylax > Pelophylax lessonae. The sequence continues at coordinate 432,812,547 of NC_138770.1, read as the reverse complement.
GAACAGGTTTGCTGTATAGTGAGAAAAACTGTTGTTTAGTTTAGCGCCGGACGGCAAGGATTTATTTTACTGTTTTGTTGTTTTTGCATATCTGCAAACCTCTGCTAAATAAAGCTGGCAATCCACCAGACTTTAAAGAAATTACCTGCATGTTGGCCTTATTTTCCTGGAAAAGGTGATCCCTGTGAGCTAATCTCCCACAATATATCTATCTATCGATCGATCGATCAAAGAATAATTGAAATGCTTTATTGTATAAAAAATCTCTGACAACTTTTAAGAAAATATGTTAACACTTGATTCATACTATTTGCTAAGTGTAGTTTAAAAAAAGACTCAGTAAATTATTGCTAGGGAATTCTAGCTGCAGCAGCATAGTTGAGACTACAGACCACACATTAAGTGCTTTGTATACACTTGTCGATTGCAGTGGATCTGGAGTAAGAAAATGTCCTGGGAAAGGAAAATGAAGTTGAACAGTTTCAGAAAGTTATTGCACAATGTATGACAGTTTACTATTATCTTTAAATGATGCATATACTGTAAATATGTCCAGCCAGAGGAATCATTACTTTTAAAATATAATATGTTAAGAACAAAAATGCAATGACTTGATATCTGTGGAGCAATACTGTAAACCCAGAGCTATATGAGAACATAATACATTTATAAAAACAAGATATTAAAAGCACGTGTATTTTTGTTAACATCTAAACCCAAAAATAAAAATGTGATATATTGCACCCTGCCAGCCCTTGCCAGTAGATGTGTGGCTGCATTTGTTTCATTTTTTCTAGCTCTTTCCTTTTTTTTTTTTTCTACCTAGTGATTTTGTCAGTCCTAGGAATAAAAAAAGGAACTCGAGCAGAGAACCCAGGAAGTTATCCTTTGAAAACATATTTATTATAGGTACTTATATAGCGCAGACAATTTACACAGCGCATTATATATACAGTATATATATATTGTACATTCTCATCAGTCCCTGCCCTCAAGCAGCTTACAATCTAAGGCCCCTAACTCGCAATAATATACTAGGGCCAATATAGACAGTAGCCAATTAACCTACCAGCATGTCTTTGGAAAGTGGGAGGAAACCGAAGTACCTGGAGGAAACCCACATAGTCAAAGGTAGAACATGCAAACTCCATATATAAAACAGGTATAGTACACATTTAAACAAAGTGCACTTATCCTGTTTTCTCCTTTTAACTGATCCCACCACCCCATCCAGAGATGCATATTTACCTCAGTCAGACAGCAGTGGCTTCTGGGGATTGTTGACATCCCTTGCCACAAGTCCTTGATTTCCTGACTGTGCCTATAGAAGTCTATGGGCCTTGTCTCCCTCCATCTCCCTGCCAGATGAGAGAGGTAGACAAACCTAATAAAAGTCTATGGGGCTCCACTGTGCAGACACAGCCATGAGATAGGGGACTTGTAGCATTATATGTAAACAATCCCTGGAGGCTTTGACTGTGGGATCAAGGTAATATTGTCTCTCTGGCAAGAGAAGATGGGACTATTTGGTCAGCTTAAAGGGACAAGCAGGATAAATGCACTTTTTTTCTTAAATTCCCCTTTACCTTTGAGCAAATAAGTCTAGCTGTTTGATAACTGTACTTATATAACACATCTTAGTTATTCAAATAGTTTTGATATTTTAAAGTTACAGAGTACATTTTTAAGTATCTGTAAATTTAAAGCAATTGTAAACTCTGCTATACCTATCGTGATTTTCATCTAGCTAGTTCTAATCACTTATTTGCAAGCATTATACACCTGTAGCACCCTCCTAGGTAGGTGATAGTGAGAGAATATAGTTGTTGGCTCTGTCTGCCTATCAGAGGAGCAGCAGGTAAATCCATATTGCTTTCTGTCTAGCAGAGAGCAGGATCTGTTAGTGAGGTCTGCTCAGTGTGCTCAGTATGTGATTCATTGAGTCTAGAGAGTGTTTCACACTGGTCCAATAGGGAGACATGTTGGACAGTGGGATGAAATCTGACTAATGGATACATAGGCTTTGATACAGTCATGGTGATTGGCAGAGATGGGCTGTCTGGGTGCATTCTGGGATACTGTATAAAAGCCAGACGCACATGTGCTGTGGGGTCTTTGGCTGGTAAACAGAGTCCCGGAGGGAGGGTGGCGGCTGCCTCATCCTCTGTAGCAGTGGCACGTGGCATCAGGAGGTCATCCTGAAGGCCAGAGGAATGGAGTTGAACCCAGAGGTCGAGGAAATCTGACTGAGGGGGAGACACTGGAGACCCTAAAAAAAACCAGTGTCGGGAGTACAGGGGATCATGTCAAGGGGCCTGACCTGGGGGGGGCTACCCCGGAGTAGGATAGTTAGTGGATGGGTGTCAGTGGTCAAGAAAGAGGATACTAGGAGAGTGTCCTGAAGATAACTTTAGTTCATCAAGTCATCTGGAAAGAGACTTAACCTTAAATCCACCTAAGTGGCAAGGTGGATCAACAGCCTGACACAATTTTAAAGCATGACATGTTAGATATCTATTTACTCTGTGTAACACCATTTTTCACATTATACAAAAAAATTAGGGCTAACGTTCATGTTGTGTGTGTTTTTTTTTATTTTTTAATAATGAAACTGTTTTTTTTTTCCCCCCCAAAAATAGCATTTGAAAAATTGCTGTGCTTTTATGTAAGACTTATGATGAGCACACTGGCCACATCTTGAAAATATATAGTATCCTCACGTCCTCCTCAACCAAGCTGTTCTATATGCGGAAGTGGGAACAAGACTTCACTCTGACTATGATCTCGAGGAATGGCATTGAATGGCCCAGTGTGCTTCCAGATCATTTATAAATACTTTAATGTTTGAGGCCAGCTATAAGGTATTGAGGACATGGTATATGGTGCCGACGAGAATAGCGGCTTACGTTCAGGGGGCTCCGGCCACTTGTTTTCAAGGTTGTGGCATGCAGGGTACAATGTTGCATATGTGGTGGGCCTGCCCAAGGTTAAGAGATTCTGGATCCGGGTTTACAACTTTATTTACTCTCTCACACAAGTCCCCTGAGCAAGCCTTGCTTGGGCATTCTTCAGTGCCCGTCCCACGCAGGGCCAGCAAACTCGTAGGGTTTATATTCACAGCGGCTAGACTAGTGGTGGCTAGGTCTTGGAGGTCCCTGACCATCCCGTTTGAGCTTGTAAAACATAAACTTAATTGGATAATGGTTAACGAACGTCTGTCTGCTACCCTCTCAGACAGGCGAGCTCAATTTGACAACATTTGGGAACCCTGGATCCAGTATCTGTCTGCTTCATTGTAGCCTAGCTGGGCTTGAGCCCTCTTGGCGTAGCACTGTTCGAATGGGGAGGGGGGGGGGGTTTGCTCCTTGACTTCTATCTCCTCTATCCTTACTTCTCTTTTCCTATTCTTCTATTTCCTTCTACACTTTCTTTCCTTTTCTGTTTTCTTTTGGACTTTTATAATTTGGTGTTTTAGCCATGTTTGGGTCTGCGGTCGTTGACCCTATGGTAGCTCCGGCTGTGACGTCCACCTTCCTGCCCTATGACCCTGCAGTGATTGAGGTCGGGTGGGGTGGGGGGGCGACACGCATCCTATGTTGGTGACCGAGTCAATGTTGGTGACCGACCCTGTCAATGGCTGCTTGGCCCAGCGATGTGGAGACATTAGCTCCCACATAGCACTGACAGCAGACGTGGCTTCTTGAAAACAAAATGGCAGCTGGCCACTGCTTTGCTCACCAACAGAACAAGGATGAAGTGAATAGCTAGAGGCTAACTGGGAAAACCTAAATGTCCAGTCAAGGCAGTTCAGAAGAGTGTAAGTCTTTGGATTACAAAATAAAAGCACATTTGTCTGCAGTGTGTCACTGATTATGAGTAAAGGTACCCACAACTATTCCAAAGTATAACTTGGTTTTGACAGTTAAGTACGTTAAGTTAAATTAAGTAAGTGACTCTAAAATGTACTGCCTTTCTACCACGTTGCTGTGGTTAAAATTGTGTTTTTTTTTTTTGTTAAGAAAGTCATCAAAACTGATGTAGTTTTTGCTACTAAAGTATATTGTTTGCAGATTGGTATTTTGCTCTACTTCATAATTTCACCCAAGAGAGTTAAAGGGTAAGATAAGTTATTTAGGATACTCGCATTCTTAAATCCGATCATACATTTCCGGTGTTGACATCTGGTTAATATTGGTACTGGTCTTTTCACTGTTGATGACAAACCAAACATTACTTACTCATTGCTAGCAGATAATAAAGGACAGTACTCTTCTTTGTTAAACCTCGTCTCAATGGTAAAGGGAGTTTTTTTGCTCCAAGATGAGATGCTGCCAATTAGTTCAAATTACAACATTGCAAATTATGTCAATGACCATCTAATATAAATCGCATATGCAAGGTAAATTTTTCAAGAAAATTACTCCCACTGCTTCCTCGTTTTTTTTCCCACAAGTTCAATCTGTAAGTTTGTTTGTGTAGTAATTGACTGAACCAGCACAGAATAATTAAAAAAAGGTTTTTAATCCTTAATATTGCTGAAAAAAGCATTCAGAAAGTACTATGAGAAAGCACTTTCATATGGATGCATATGTAGTGATGAGTATTTTATGAAGAGGAATCACATTTACTTACCTGTTAGATTTGTTATCTTTTTGCCTGAGTTCTCGCCTAGTGTTGTTTTGTTAGTAATATTAGACATCATGTACATTACAGCTCCTAAACTTGTTTAGGAGCTTTTGGCATTTTCTTGCCAAAGTTCCTAAACTCAACTCTATAAAAGCCTATGTGTCCATGTACACATAGGCTTTTAGGATCGTTTAGGAGCTGCTGCGGTTAGGGGAAGTTCAACCTCCCTCTCCTGAAAGTGGAAGCATTGCATTCAGGATAGGAACGTTTTAATTGCTGGCCGCATAACGTAGAAAAATTGTTCACGCTTTCTTGTGTCAGGCGGCTAAAGTAGGCTATATGTACATGAAGCCTTACAGTTTTTTCACCATTATTTTTATATCACTTGATTTTTGGAAGTTTTTCTGTGGATGTCAGGGGGGTGTGACCGATATGCGGAAATTTGAGCTGAAGTCTGTCTTTTATTTACCTTTACATTAGAGTTGAATACAGTATGTGGTGGTAATGCTAAATTATATCTTGGAGAGAGATGTGCTCTATCTCTACCAGCACCTGAATACAGAGTATGGACCTGGGAGACTGGTATCACAGGCTTGGATCTGTTTTTCAGAAGTTTTAGTGTCATGGTGATAAAACTTTGTAGTGACAGTGAATGACAGCAGTTGCATAGCTCTGATTTGGCAGTGTTTTGGCACTGGTTGACCGCAGTGGCAAAGTGGAACGTTTAAATAACTGGGCTATGATTTGTATTGTGGTTAAAAACACTGGCAGTTATTAAAAGAAAGTTGGATTCAGGATAAAGGGTTAAATACTTGGTTTGTTAAGTGAAAATGGCATCTAGTGCAGTAAGCAGTGGTGTACATAGAAGCAAGTGTAGGTGGGCACCTCTGATATACTGTTGTATATGTTATGTTTTGGTAATACTCATGTTTGCCTGGTAACATGTTATTGTATTATTTATGGTTGCACCTTGTGTACAAGGTGTTAATGTGGTCAGTCATGTGGATCTCCTGTGTTCACATGGTCTAGCTTCATGAACCCTTTAAAAACTGGAGATCGGCAGATAGCTGTCGGATCGTGTGTATACTGCGAACCAGGTGCAAGATATAAGAACTTTCTTTTGTGGGATTTGCCTCCAGCAGGAGCCCAGTCAGGGTCCAGGGAAAGGGACTTTGACAAAATTGGATCCTTTACTTACAGACTTAATGCCTAAAGGTACGATGCTAGAATTTGGGGCAGGGCATAACAGTAATTTCAATGCATTTAAAAACATGTGGATAGACATGAGAGACTATGTTCTGTTGTGAACTGTGTGAAAGAAATTCTTTAACCACTTCCATACCGAGTCATGTAAAATGACGTCGGCAAAGTGGTTGTCTAGATCCGGGCCGCCGTCATATGACGTCGGCCCGTTCTAGCTGCTACTGCGCGCCCCCGGCGGCGCGCAGCGGCGCGATCAGGGATGAGGCTCGTCCCTCGGACATAGCCCATCCCTGATCAAGGTAAACAGCCAATAGAAATTGGCTGTTTACCATGTGATCGGCTGTGTCAATCACAGCCGATCACATGAGCGGCTCCAGCACGAGCCGCTCGTTCTCTCTGCAATGCGCGCCCCCGGGGGCGCGCAGAGCAGCGATCGGGGACGAGGCTCGTCCCTCGGACAGAGTCGATCCCCGATCTAGGTAAAGAGCCAATGAAATTGGCTCTTTACCACGTGACCGGCTGTGTCCAATCACAGCCGGTCACAAATGTCAACAGAGAACACAGTAACTAGCTGTCACCGTGTTCTCCTCCTCACACACTGATCCTGTGTGAGGAGGAGATTGTGGTAACAGCTAGTTACCAACTACAGTGCACCCTAAACACACTGATTGCCCCCCCCCAATAAAGAGCACCTGTCACTAGCCCATCAAAGTACCCGAGTACCTGTCACCAGCCCATCAGGTACTCAGATGACAGGTACTCGGGTACTCTGATGACAGGTATTCGGGTACTCTGATGACAGGTACTCGGGTACTCTGATGACGGGTACTCGGGTACTCTGATGACAGGTACTCGGGTACTCTGATGACAGGTACTCGGGTACTCTGATGACAGGTACTCGGGTACTCTGATGACGGGTACTCGGGTACTCTGATGACAGGTACTGGGGTACTCTGATGACGGGTACTCGGGTACTCTGATGACGGGTACTCAGGTACTCTGATGACGGGTACTCGGGTACTCTGATGACAGGTACTCGAGTACTCTGATGACGGGTACTCGGGTACTCTGATGACGGGTACTCGGGTACTCTGACAGGTACTCGGGTACTCTGATGACAGGTACTCGGGTACTCTGATGACAGGTACTCGGGTACTTTGAGTACCTGTCAACGGAGTACCCGTCATCAGAGTACCTGAGTACCTGTCACCTACCCATCAGAGTACCCGAGTACCTGTCACCTACCCATCAGAGTACCCGAGTACCTTCCACCTGCTCATCAGAGTACCTGACGCCTGAAGTACCCAAGTACTTGCCGCCTGCTCATCAGTACCCATCACTACTCATCAGTACTCATCAGTACCTATCACGTATCAGTACTGATCATCAGTACCCATCAGTACAGTATCACCTATCACCTATCAGTCAGTGAGTACTACTCATCAGTACCTGTCACCTGCCCATCAGAGTACCCGAGTACCTGTCGCCTGCCTATCGGAGTACCCGAGTACCTGCCACCTGCTCATCAGTACCAGAGTACCTGTCACCTGCCCAACAAAGTACCCGAGTACCTGTCACCCTTCATACAGCCACCATGTCCAAGTCCAAAAAGGTTTATATACGTCCTCCGTTTAAACCTAAATACCGGTGTTATGGCAGCAGATAGCTGCCATAACCCTGGTATTTTTTTAAACGGTGGACGGTTGGCTTTCCGATAAGGGTGGTCCCAGCGGCGGATTCGCCGTGGGATCACCCTTCCGGGATGGCGGAAGAGGCGCCCCCCCCCCCCTCCCGACGCATTCCGGTCCTTTTCCCCGCTTACCGGACCCGCCGGCAGCGGGGAAAACGATCCGGTCCCGAATCCTCACAGACAGGATGTCGAGTGAGGGCAAGCTTGCCCTCACTTGACTCTTTGGTCTTGGAGGACCGGAGCTACGGAAAATGTTGTTGCCTAGCAACCGGTTTAAAGGTCCTTTTTTTTTTTTTTTCATTTTATATTATAATTATTATTTTTTTTTTTTTTATATCTTTTAGTGTACTTGTGAGATCTGAGGACTTTTTGACCCCAGATCTCACAAAAAAGAGGTCCTGTCGTGCCTATTTCTATTACGAGGAATATTTACATTTCTTTTAATAGAAATAAAAATGATCAATTTTTTTTTTTTTTAAACGGTGTAAAAATAAAAAATAATAAATAAAATAAATAGTAAAAAAAAAAAAAATTAAAGCGCCCTGTCCCCGTTAGCTCGCGCGCAGAAGCGAATGCATACAGAAACCCCGCCCACATATGTAAACGGTGTTCAAACCACACATGTGAGGTATCGCCGCGATCGTTAGAGCAAGGGGAATAATTTGAGCCCTAGACCTCCTCTGTAACTCAAAGATGGCAACCTGTAGAAATTTTTAAATTGTCGCCTATGGGGATTTTTAAGTACCAAAGTTTGTCACCATTCCGTGAGCGTGCGCAATTTTGAAACATGGCATGTTGGGTATCTATTTACTCGGCGTAACATTATCTTTCACATTATGGAAAAAAATTGGGCTAACTTTACTGGTTTCTTATTTTTTAATTAAAAAAAGTGAATTTTTTCCAAAAAAATTGCGTTTGGAAGACCGCTACGCAAATACGGTGTGATAAAAAATATTGCAATAATCTCCATTTTATTCTCTAGGGTCTCTGCTAAAAAAAAAATATATAATGTTTGGGGGTTCTAAGCAGTTTTCTAGCAAAACAACTGATTTTAGCTTGTAAACACCAAATGTCAAAAATAGGCCTAGGCAAGTGGCTAGGATGCATGATGATGCTCCTTGGATGTTAGGCCCCTCTATATGGCTAGGCTGTGAAAAAGTCTCACACATGTGGTATTGCCATACTCAGGAGGAGTGGCAGAATGTATTTTGGGGTGTCATTTTTGCTATGTACATGCTATGTGTTAGGAATATCCTATAAATTGACAACTTTGTGTAAAAAAAAAAAGTTTTCATTTTTTTCCCACATTTTCCAAAAACCTGTGGAAAAAAATGATATGTTCAAACGACCCATAATGCCTCATAGAATATACGTTGGAGTGTTTGCTTTCCAAAATGGGGTCATTTTGTGGACTTTTCCATTGTATTGGTGCTCTAGGGCCTTGAAAAGTGTGATAGGTAGTAAGAAAGTTTTATGTGTATTTATGCTCCTAGAACGCCTGAATGTGCTTCTTGGACGTGGAGTCTCTTTTTGTGGCCAGGCTGTGTAAAAGTCTCACACATGTGGTATCGCCATACTCGGAAGGAGTAGCAGAATGTATTTTTGGGTGTAATTTTTGCTGTGTACATGCTATGTGTTAGAAATAGCTTATAAATTGACAACTTTGTGGGAAAAAAAAGAAAAAAAAATTTTTTCTTAATTTTCCCAAGAATTGTGGGAAAAAATTACAACTTCAAAAAACTCACCATGCCTCTTACTAAATACCTTGGACTGTCTACTTTACAAAAAGGGGTCATTTGGTCGGTATTTGTACTGTCCTGACATTTCAGGGCCTCAAGAAAGGAGATAGGCAGTCAGTACATCTGGTGTGATCAATTTTCAGTAATTGGTACCATAGCTTCTAGACTCAATAACTTTCACACAGACTAAATAATATACACTAATTTGGGTTAATTTTACCAGAGACATGTAGCAGTATACATTTTGGCCCAAATGTATGAAGAAAAATTTATTTTTTGCAAAATTTCATAATTGAAACTAAAAAAAAGTGTTTTTTTTTTCAAAATTTTTGCTCTTTTTTTGCATATATCACGAAAAAAAAAACCCCAGTTGTGATCAAATACCACCAAAAGAAAGCTCTATTTGTGTGAAAAAAATGATAAAAATTTTGTTTGGTTACAGTGTAGCATGACTGAGCAATTGTCATTCAAAGTGTGAGAGTGCTGAAAGCTGAAAATTGGTCTGGGCAGGAAGGGTGTCTAACTGCTCTGTATGGAAGTGGTTAAGTAAAAAAAAAGTTCTACTAAAGAGTCGTTTCCTGGTCTGAAGTCATTTCGGGTCACAGAGTAGTATATGAAAGGCATATTCCAGAACAAGGTTGTCTAATGGGGCAGACATTTCAAGGTGAAGATGCAGTACGAGGGTCCCATGAGTGGCTGTGTTAACCCATGAGGTTGTGTCAGTGAATGAAAGTAACAGTGTCTACTAAAATTATAGAAGCCAACCAGGAAGCGGGGTGACTTGGTGAAGGGGAGAGAGGTCCCCCGATAGTGAAGAAATTACAGTGCTTGGGTTCCCTAGAGGTCAGTAACCTCGAATTGGGTGGTACCAGGTGTTCTAAGGACCTGGCCTGAGAGTCATAGAAGGGAGAGAGAGAAGTCTCTGGGAATTAAGAGCACAGTACAGCGCTTGCTGGAACACACAAACCGAATAATGCCAAAAATGTTTCTAATTATCTCTAGAGGGATTTTGGGTAATGACTGATGGCATCTAATGTAAGCTAATGCTAACAACTGCAAATTACCCTGCAAAGTACAACTTTCCTTGAAAAGTAAACAGCCTTTAGTAAATCAACCCCAGTGGGTGTTGTCATACTAGGACAAGAGGTTTATTTATTAAAGGCAAATGGACTGTTCACTTTGCAAGGGAATTTTAAATTTGCTAGGGAATTTTCCCCAGGGCTTAGTGAATAATCCAATCATATGCAAGCAAAACTGCTGTGTTTTGCTTTTCCATACACATCATTGTGTATTCTTTACAAAGTGACATTTCACTACATTCACTAAGCTCTGAGGAAAAATCCCTTGCAAAGTGCAACTTTCTTGCAAAGTGAACAGTCTATTTGTCTTTAGTAAATCAACCCTGTAGTGTGTTACAGCCAGGATCAGCAAGTGAAAGAAAAAGAAAAAGAAAAGTCTTTAAGAAAAACTGATGTGGCCATCGCATCAAAGGACAGGTAAGTGGCATTTTATTACATTTTTGTTCTTGGGTTTAGATATGCTTTAAGAAATATTGATTTACTATATCCCATTATGGGACATGCAATTGTGGAAATTGAAACTAAAAAAGGCCTACACTTGAAAATTGCTTTACTGGACTTGCTTAAAAAAATGAAGGAAGCATTTTGCATTCAGCTTTTTAATAAATTATAGCATAAAACATACATTGCCAAAACCGTACATTTTTGTTTTAAGTCAAAAACCAGTACTTGGAAAAACAACAGAATGTTAAGTTAGGATAGATTGCAAAACAAATGCTGGTATTAATTTTTTTTTTCAAGTAAATATATTTAGTTAGGAAAACTTAAATTAAGTGGATTATATGAATTTTAGAATTTTATGCTGTTTTAACAAAACGTTGCCATATTTATTACAGGCATTAATGTAGCTCTGAAAATTTTGCACAGTACCTTACATACTTTCCCATTGCCCCTTAAGTCTAAGGTTCCTATTTCACAAACACACAGTATACCAATTAACCTACCAGCATTGTCTTAGGTGTCTCATGCAGTCACAAGGAGAACATGCAAACTCTGCGCAGATAGTGCTATGACCAGGATTTGAAAAAAGGACCCCACTGTTCCAAGGTAGAAGTACTAACACTAAGCCAGTTAGTCTTACATTTTTTAGCACTTCCAGTGTGTAATGTAATGTGGATGCTGGAAAATGTTTTTGACAGAACTGTATTGTTACACTAAAAAAAGTTATTTATTTGTTACCATTATAAGCAAATTTACTTCAACAATAAATCCAACAAAAAATTTTTTAGAGCATATTCTAGACATTATTATTTGTCAGATCATCAATCTTTAAAGCAATTTCAAATGTATTCTCAAATATTTAAATCTGGACATCTGAACTACCCTGTATATTTTGAACTTCCTTAAGTTATTAAGGATTTCAGGTCTTATTTTGGCTTCCATTTTTCATGGAAATATTTAACCTTGCTTTTCAAACTCCATTGCCTTTTCTTACTAACCACCTGACCTCCAGAAGGTTTTACCCCCTTCGTGACAAGGGCATTTTTTGCTATTCAGCACTGTGGGGGCGATTTACTAAAACTGGCGCAGCTGTACATGGTAGCCAATCAGCTTATAAAGCTTGATAAACCATATACAATCTTTTTTAGATTTTTTCCTTTAGATTTACCAAAACCATATAATATGAGGTCAGACCTAAATCCTTTCAATGTGTATGCAATCAAGCAGGCCTTTGCACTACAAACTTGAAAGTAAATCTAAAGGAAATCGAATAACAAAAAGTTGTATAGTGTGTATCCAGCTTAACTTTAGTTTAAACCTGGAGGCTGATTGGCTTCTATGCAGAGCTGTACTATATTTTGCACTCTCCAGTATAAGTAAATAACCCCCTGTGCTACAAACAAAATGGCTTCTGGCCCCACCTATAACTAGCCTTCAAAGCAAAGAGCACATGGAAGGGCAGCGCATGTGAGACAAGAACAGAAAAAATTCCCAGCTCAATTCACCAACTAATTTGCTTACCGACATAATTATCCTGTCTAAAAGTATACGTTAAAAACAGGGATTTAGTTAGCACACATTCCAAACGCATGTGTAAGCTGCAGGGCCACTTCACGGCACCCTGTATTACCTGCAGTCCTAACTCCTGTAAATTTATGAGAGTCTCCACAGTGGAAGCACATGCATTCTAATGATAGATAGGGGGCAGGTGGGCCTGGAATTGTCAGACCCTCCTTAACCACTTTAAGACCAGAAAGATCTGCCCCCTTCCTGACCGGGCCCTATTTTGCGATTCGGCACTGAGTTAGTTTAATGGACAATTGCGAGGTCATGCGACGCTGTACCCAAATAAAAGTGATGTCCTTTTTTTCCCACAAATAGAGCTTTCCTTTGGTGGTATTGTGCAATTTTTATTTTTTGCGCTATAAACAAAAAAGAAAAGAGCGACAATTTTGAAAAAAAAAAAACAATATTTTTCACATTCTGCTATATGACATTCTCAAAAAATAAAATTTAAAAATCAAATTTTCTTAACATTTTAGGCCAATTTGTTTTCTGCTACATTTTTTTGGTAAAAAAAATCGCAATTTGCGTATTTTGATTGGTTTGCGCAAAAGTTATTGCATCTACTAACTACGGGAAAGATTTTTGTCATTTTTATTGTTTTTTTTACTAGTAATGGCGGCAATCTGCGATTTTTTTTGCAGGACTGCGACTTTGCGGCAGACAGATTGGACCCCGGACTGACATTTTTGACACTTACACTGACACTTTTTGACAGTGACATTACTACAGTAATCAGTGCTAAAAATGTGCACTGTAATAATGACACTGGCAGGGAAGGGGTTAACAGTATCGGTGATCAAGGGGTTAAATGTAAGCCTAGGGGAGTGATTCTAACTGTTGGGAGGGCGTGGCTTCTGAAATTACCATAGAGACATGTGATTCTATATAGAAGGATCACATGGGCTCTATGATCATTTCCGGGAGAAGAACGGTCAGCTGCGTTTACAACAGCTGACCATTCTTCTTTCTCAGCGGGTAACAATAGCGGGTGTCAGGTGGCAATTGGAGCCGCTTCCCCGCTGCATCGGCTTTCCCGCTGAGGAGCAGGGGTGGTAGCTCGCCCCTAGCCTCCAGAGAGCGAGTGCCATACATGTATGGCGATTCTCCTGGGAGTGGCTGCCTGCCACAGTATAACTGCGGCGGGCGGTCGTTTACTGGTTAAAGGCACTTGGGAGCAAAGTGGACGCCCAGCTCATAGCACAATGGCAGCAAAGGCATCCAGTGTGTCCACTCAACAGTATACATCAACAACAAACAAAATGGCCCACGCTCCCACCTATAACTGGCCTTCATAGCAAAGAACACATGTAAGGGCAACGCATGCGAGACAAAAACAGAAAAAATTCCCAGATCAATTCACCAACCAGTTTGCTTACCAACCGAATTAATATGTCTAACAGTATACATTAAAAACAGGGATATAGTTAGCACACATTTAAAAATGTATGTGTAAGCTACAGGGCCACTTCACGGCACCCTGTATTACCTGCAGTCCTAACTCCTGTAAATTTATGAGAGTCCCCAATGGTAAGGAAACTGGTTGGTGAATTGAGCTGGGAATTTTTCTGTTTTTGTCCCCATGTGCTACTTTACCTGGCAATTGCTAGTGGCAACACTGTACACAAATTAGGTTTATATAATTTTTTACACAGTAATACAGTAGAGGTTTTTTTTGGTGGTGTTTATTACCACTGTTTTTTTTATATATAAACGAAAAAATACAGAGAAAATTCTTTCTTAATTTCTGTTATATAATTTTGCAAACAAATAATCTTTATTTATAAATTTAGGCCTGCTACATGTGTTTGGTAAAAAAAATAACCCAAATCAGTGTTTTAGTCTTTGTGAAAGTTTTAGAGTCTACAAACTATAGTTGTAATTTTTTTTCACAACTTTTTGGAAAATTAAGTAATTAAATAATATTTTTTTCATTTTTGATTGATCATGGATTTTGACTAGTAACAGTTTGTAAAGAAAAAAAATTATATATTTTTTTTAACATACTCTCATCAGAGTAGTTCACTCTGGGGCTACTCTGAGGGCTGATCAGGGATTTATTTATTTTTTTATGCTGACTGCTTGTTACAGAGATGATCACTGTAACAGCAATCATTTGAAATGTCATGAATATTTACTATTGCAATGCTGTGATTGGCCCACAGCTATCATATGGTACAGGGTGCTTTCATTGGCCTAGGTACCATATGATCACTGGGGACCAATTACAGATCACTCACACAATATTAACAATGATGTCATGAATGGATTCCCTTAATTAATATTATTTACCCTGGGACATGCGATCTCTGATACCCTGTGTCATGGATACTGAGCACCGCAATAGCACCAGCTCACAGTGGATGCACCCACTGTGCGCCCCAGGGTGCGTGCGGGCTCCAACTTACCAGTAATTTGCAGTGCCCGTAGCTGCTGCCTGCTCGCAGTAGATACTCTGTGGGCGGGTGGCAAGTGGGTAAAAATTGTACCATAAAGAAAATAATGTCTTCTTTTAAAACTGCCTTAGGGCCCTTTCACACGGGCGCTCCGTATGTCCGCAAATCATCCTATTTTTTTGCGGATGATTTACGGACATAATGTAAGTCAATGGCATTGCGGATGTCAGGGGAATACCATCCGCTGACATCCGATTTGCGTCCTTTCAGTTCTGTTCCGTTTTTTGGAACGGAAGAGAACCCTATTTTTCCTCCGTTCAAAAAACGGAAAGGAAGGAAAATCAGATGTCAGCGGTGTCATCCGCTGACATCCGAAATGCCCATAGACATACATTATGTCCGTATATCATCCGTAAACGGATGGGATGATATGCGGACATACGGAGCGGATGACACAAATGTCATCCGCTCCGTGAAAAAAAAAAAAAAGTGCCTGAGCGGAGCGCAATGCGGTCGGCTCCGTGTGAAAGAGCCCTTAGTAATAAGCCAAAACAAAACCGATTGTGATATACTCAAAGCATAATCTTCTACAAATTCTTTCCACGTTCTCTTTGGAAAGTTTTTTGAATGTAACACTTCCCATAAAAATACAGCAAAATACAGTACATTTACTAACACCTCCATGAATAATGGAGATATTGATTCAACTGTATAGGAGTACGATGCCAAAAAAAAATTAAGGTGCATGTTTTTAGTAGTCTTTTTATTAAACACTTTCTCAAACTTTTAAAATGAAAAAAAAAAAAAAAATGTGCCTTAAATAAAATAATCAAGTAAAAGTACCCTAATTTTTGACAATGAACTATCTAAACTTTTACTTTTCATTTCAAATGATGGTTTAGTACAATGTTTTTGATCATTTTGCAGATAATAAAATCTCAGTGACTATTTAGCACTTTACTGTCAGTTGCATGCTGTGTTACTATTTTATTTTATAAAAGACTGTAGGCCTCTGAAATCCTTTTAAGTGACTTGTTGCTGACAGACAACACCATATGGTTTTTAGTGTTTTATGACCAATTTGTGATTTGCCCAAATACAGTAGGGTAAACCATAGATAAAAGTTCATGCGAAACATTTTTTTTGGGTTGATAGTTTATCCATTAAAGAAAATTGGATTTATAAAACAAACATTTTGTAAACCACTTTCAACATGTAGATGTACCTTTTTTTTCAAATGTTATTTAAACAATTGTACATAATTTTTTTTTTTTGTAAATTGAAGGAACTCATCTGACTCCTATATTCTATGCTAATCAGTTTAAGTAGACTTTTGTACATTTTGTTACATACATGCTGTGGTCCAGTGTGATATAGATACACCTACGACCATTTGTAATCTTTTTCAGCGAATTAGTCCTTAAAAACCAACTGCAGGCACTATAAAAAAAAAAAAATCCTTGCAGAGGGGCTGTAAAAGTGTCGAATAAAAACATTTTACTTACCCAATCCTCTGCTTCACTATCAGACCGCAATCCCCCATGCTCTGGCGTGATCACATCCAATGCATCCAATGCAAAGCTATGAAACCTGAATTGGTTTTGATGATTTCACGACCTTTGACCAATGAAGCATAACTAAAGGGACACTTTTTTTTTTTTAGTTGCAGATAGAGGGAAGATGGATTAGAACACCTGTCCGTTTTCATTGCTGTCTGTACCCCAATTACACAGATTTACCCTCTCTGTTTATCATTATCATCGAGAGTGAAGTTCTGGTGGCTCTGGTGACATCCTGGGATTTCCTTTCACTTGATTTTGCTCAAGGACAGGAAGTGAAGAGAAATCCTCTCATTTGGACACAGATGGACCAAAAAAAAAACTGACAGGAGTTACAACACTGTTGGTACTTCCTTGGTCAGGCCAAATTACTACTTTTTCACTCCAAAGGCACCCACTTAGTGGACCCACTTTAAGTGAAATTGTAGGTGTGTTCCCGCTATGTTCCTAAGCATGAGTGCCACATCCCGATATATAGAGCATATTTTAGAAAATCCCCTAGGGGTGGGACTTTATAGGTCACTCGAAAAAAGTTATATTGAAAATGTCATTAAATATAGTGCACTATATTTAATTACATTTTCAATATAACTTTTTTCGAGTGACCTATAAAGTCCCACCCCTAAGGGATTTTCCAAAATACACTTTAAGTGAAATGGCCAGATATTTTACCTTAGTCGGTTGTCACTTTTATCCTTCTCCACTGACCCCTATATTAGGTCATGAAGGGTTTATCCCCGAATGGACTGAAAAACTTTTTCAAGACTCAGCAGATAATGGTCCAATGATGGTGAGATACTTTCTGACCAATACTGGGTGGTGTACCTTCTCCCTCTCTGTGATACGGGAGGTATTGACACTTTAAAATTGACGACAGTTACAACTGTCTCATTTCTTACATTCCCTCCCCACACCACAACAGTTCTATAGAGACCTAACACATTTTGAAAGGGCATGCAAATCCAGAAGTCCGATAAGATGGCACTGTCCCTCTCATACAGAGAGCTGTTGAGTGCACACTCCCAGAAATGAGAAAAAAAAACCTGGAGATTATAGTATCAGAACAACAAAAAGAGCACATTTTTAGTTTTTACACACAAGGCACCAATATGTAACAAATATTTTAATTGAATTATTACAGGTACTTATAGAGCACTGTCAATTTATACAGCACCTTACATATATATTGAACATTCACATCAGTCCCTGCCCTCAAAAATACAAAGAAATCTCTCCTAAGTGTATTACCAGATGATACAGCATGCCAGCTATTCTAGCCAAACTCTTACCTCGACAACCCACAACGTGCTGGTGCTGTGGAACACAGGTCAATACCTTTCTACATATCTTATGGAAGTGCTTGATCTGGCATACCTTCTGGCAACCTGTCATAAAGATCATACAACAAACCACAACTTTTTTCACTTGGGGACAATACAGTAGCCATCATTCTTCACCTTACCTCTATATCAAGTATAATCTACAAGAAATCTATGCTTCTACAGCCGCTAAATGTTGCTAAGGCCTGCGTTCTCAGTGAATAAAAAAGCACCTCACCCCCAACTTTGGGACAGTGGTTTGCCAGGGTGTAATACATACAAGAAATGGAGGATCTTAGGCTGGGTTCACACCTAATATGGATGCGGCTCACAGCATCGGTCCGGTGCGTCCTTGTTCTCCTTTTCAGGGACGATTTAGGCTCAAACTTTTGCCTGAATTCAGACCTGAAATGGAGCCAAAGATGCACAGGTCCCCTGTGCAATCCACAATAGGCAGCAGTCTCTCTATTTACCTATTTTACTACTTTGGATTGAAGGCAGGGAACCCACTGGGACCAAAATAAATGGCTTCAATCAACATGTGTGTAGATAGCACTGGATCATTATTCCTTTCTCCCATTTACACCCCTTTTTTTCTCTTCCTTTCCCCACTATCTATTTGACGAGCTGAACCCCCCAAACTGCATTTTTACAAGGACCCCATTATCCATTCTGTAGCTCCCACTCCAGGGAATCTCCTCAGATGTAGATTCCTTTTTTTTCCAGATTAAAATTTGGAATACATTACTACACTTGGATCGAGACCTCTTTTTAATTTGAAAGCACTGTTTTATATATAGTTTTTGTACAGGTAGCTTTGCTGTACCATTGACTATGTGTATTTTTTGTCAGGCTTCAATGCCATGTTCTCTCTGGTAAGAAAAATGTGTACATTGTCTCTTTTTATGTATATGTGATGCAACAAACTTAACAAACGAACAATTAAAAAAAAAAAAGATCCACACAGATTGAAGTACAGTTTCTTACGCCGAGCTGTACTATGTTACTCCCTCATATGCCAACTTCCAAGAATGTTAATGTACCTTTTATATTTTATCTTTTATATGCAAATATATTCTTGGTTACCTAATAAAAAAATTTGTCCTAACATCATACAAAAAAAAATGATCCAACTGCTGCAATTTAGTCACAATTTGGTAGTCATGCCCACCACCCAACTCTGCCACTGACCTTATAGATGTTATTCTAATGCAATACCAACCTTCCTAAAAGTTTATATTTACATACATATTTACATAATTAGTCAGGCTGAGTCACCTAGTTCAACCAAAAAAAACTCCACAAATTGAAAACCTCCATATACATTATCTTATACCCATAGTTGACCCAGAGCATGGCAAAACACCCCAATAAAGCGTGTACCAATTCATTCCAATGGGAGAAAAAAATTCCTTCCAGATTCCCCAGAAGGCAATGGGATATTTTGTGAATCAACTACCCCTGGTGTTAAAAACTCTAAAAATTTGTATTTCGATATATTTTGTGCATAGGTTTTAAAAATCTACTGAGCTGGCCAGAACAATTTTTTTACATGTTCACAGCTCTTCTTGTGAAGAAGCCTTTCTGTATGTGAAGGTTAAATCTCTTGCCCCTTTGTTCTATGACCTTTAAGTGAATAATAGAATTTTAAACAGGAAATGGGTTCCAGAATTGCATCCCAGACTTCCTGATTTATTCTATGCTGAATGACTTTTAAAGCAATGTAAGTTCAATACTGTTTATTTTAATAAATATTTATCTACAGTATTACGCTATGGAGTTTGTTTCTACCATGTACATGTATGATTGAGATTGCTGGGTATTGGAAGAAATGTTGAGAAAATGTCCTAGGGCTGGTCCTGGTGGATAGCCATATAGAGCCAGGTGGAGCTGTGAATGCTGAGTACCCCTATGAGGAGAGAGATTTCTGGTGAGTGAAGCAACAAAAGGGGGGCACGTGTGGAGACACTGGAAACATTTCATGATACTGTGGAACTACTTTTCGCAGAAACACCACTAAACATTGTTTTTCTAGCAGCACTACTATAAGGACTTGCAGTGCTGACACATGAGGGGTGGAATTCTTGATTTATGGAAGGATTACTGCTCACTATCTAAAAACTTTCCATTTAGAGCACTGATCACTTTATATCAGCTTTGGTCAAGTAATACACATTTTGCTATATTGATTTACTAATGTTTAAGTGTAATAGGTTTGATATTTCACACTGGACACTTTCACTTGGCACTAGCACTTTCAATATTTTAATATTTGTCAATATTGCTCATTTTATTTTTCGCACAATTTTCCATTATAAAACATGGTGTATGCATTTTGATACACTGTCTGTTTACCTGCACTATACTGTATTCTTTGATATTTTGAGGTCTTGTGAATGATTGGCTCTTCCATGATTGGTTGGTTCTTACGCTATAGAGATACGGACAGAGCAGTGCAAAAGTTATTTCCTGCTTAAAATTCCACAATAGACACTCCCTTGATAGTTAGTTAAAGTGGGGGCAGCAGCCAAATTTATTATTATTTTTTTTATATTGTTTCATCATCCATAGCCCGAAATCACACACATAAATTCTCACTTTAAGTGAAAATAACTCTATATCAAGTTCACTATATGGACCATTTATGTATTTACACATGTTGATCATACCCCCTCCCCTTAATCTCCTCCTCCCAAGAGAGAAAATATTTAGTTCCTCTAACCTAACTTCATAGCTGAGCTCTTCAATGCCTCTTATCAGTTTGGTTGACCTTCTCTCCACTTTTTCCAGTGCTTCAATATCCTTTTTTGGAAACTGGTGCCCAAAACTGAACTGCATATTCCAGGTGAAGTTTTACTAAGGATTTGTACATGGGCAAGATTATGTTTCTCTCTCTCTTTCTGGAGTCTATTATGTAAATAATAATTCATATATAACAAGACATAATCACATCCTCATTTGACAGTGTTCAGACCTGGCAATACCTCATTTGGACAAAGAATAATGGTTATTGGGCAATAGGAGGGTGCGTTGGTCTCCAGACCTAGAATTTCTGATTTTTCAATGGATTTGCAGTAGGGATCGACCGATTATCGGCAAAGCCGATATATCAAGGGCCAATATGCACTTTTCCTGATATATCAGAATCGGCCACCAAGGGGACCAATATTGCCATATTTTAGGAAAGTGCTTGTACCAGAGTGATGCCTGCAGCTAGAGGCATCACCCTGGTACCGGCGTCCATAGCCGACGTATGGCTGTCGTGTAATGACAACCGATGCGGCCTTCTATGGCTCGCCCGGGTCTCCCGTCCCACCAGGAGACCCCGGCAACCAGCCTGCACGGCCGCCAAAGACCCGATCAAAGCCGCATTTGGCTCTAATTGGGTCTCCATGCAAAAACCCAGAAGTGATGTCATTGAGTGACATCAATTCCGGGTACTGTCTGGCGCCAGATTCAAAAAAATGACAGCATTCAAAACAGCCAAACTTAGCGTTTTGAATGCTTTTAAGTTTAGAGGAGGGGTTTAGGGTATTTTAGACCCCCAGATCCCTCCACAAGAGTACCTGTCAAATGAAAAAAATAAAATATTGGCTGATACCGATATGCATTGGCCAAAATATCGGTTTTGGCAACAAAAAACCGATATCAGTCAATCATTAATTTGCAGCAAGAGATTGCAACTATGACTTGATAAAAAATGACCTAGTATGTTTTTTTACAGTCACAACAAACTCCGTTACCTCATATTCTCCACTACTAAATTGGACCAATGTCACCCATGTAAAAACAAGTTTCTACTAAGTGAGTTACAGAATTTAAAGCGGAACTTCACTCTCCCAATCAACATTGATTTTTTTTAATCCTTATGCTGCTAGCATTAGTAAATAAAGAGGAAAGTATATCATATTTACTTGTGTTAAACCTCTTTTTTTTAACATTTCTTCAGTTACCTTCTGGTTTTATTCCTAGGAAAATGATGTCATACATCCCAGGAGTCTTCAGGAGGGGATGAGGGGTTTTCATAGCTCAGCACACTCTCCTGCATGCATACTTGAGCTAAAGGCAGGAAGTAAATGCTACATTAATTATTTGCCCTTACTGAAGATGGCCACGGCCAGAAATGCTATGGGGTATTTTTCAAAGTGATTTCTCACCAAAATAAAGCATGGAGACATAGATGGATGGAGGAATTGGCTTTAAATATTAAAAATGAATTAAATAGTGTTTTTGGTTTGTGGTGCTCAGATGCAGTGAAGATCAGCTTTAAAGAAAACCATGGGGTTTCCAAGAGAAACACAACAGAAGCTGTTACCTTCAGGCTTTGGCTCTGACTCATTGAAGTCCTATACAGAGTCACATTACAACTAATGGCTTCACTAAAGGGTTAAAAGAGCAAGATAAAGAAAGAAAAGAAAACTAAAAGACCATCAAGGAGCTATGTGAACAGCTAACCGCTGAATCAAAATAGTGGGTTTGCTGTGGCACAACAATCTGCAAATTCCATCTCCAGCAATCATCCTTATCCAGGAAATAATCCAATCCAGATCAAATTCCAAATTGTGCAAATGGGTTGCTAATTATTTGTCATTAGCAATTATTTTAATACCTGTAATGTTATGTTTTCCATTCAAATAGGATTCCATTATAAGACTAACTTTACAGGTGTTTCTTAAAAAAATTGAATATTATCAAAAAGTTAATTTATTTTAATAATTAAATTCAAAAAGTGAAACTCATATATTATATAGATTCATTACACGCAGAGTGATATATTTCAAGCATTTATTTTATTTAATTTTGATGATTATGGCTTACAGCTAGTGAAAACACAAAATTCAGTATCTCAGAAAATTACAATACAGTAATCCCCAGCTACATCGCGGTTCAGTTTTTGCGGTCCCGGTAATTCGCGGTTTTTTTTGTAATGTTATTTTACTATATAAATCATTAAAAATGAAATATTTTTGTGTTTTCCATAGCTCTTGCTATGTCTCTTAGTATCTTTTATGTGTTTAAATGAGTTTCTATTGTTTTAAAAGTGTGTTTAAAGACCTTAAAATGCTTTTACACGTACAGTGACAGTAAAATAAACATGCCTACAATGCATTTTAATAGGGTTTTTCTATTTCGCGGAATTTCACTTTTCGCGGCTGGGTCCGGAACGTAACCCCCGCAATGGAGGGGGGTTTACTGTATTGTGAAAAAGTTAATTATTGTAGACTCATAGGGGTTTATTTACTAAAGCTAGAGAGAGCAAAATTGTCACAATTCTTCAGAGAAACCAATCAGCTTCCAGGTTTTATTGCTAAAGCTTAATTAAACAAGCTGAAGTTAGAGTTTCTCTGCAGAATTGTGACTAATTTTGCCCTCTCTAGCTTTAGTAAAAAAAAACCCCATAGTGTCACACTCTAATCAGCTAATATACTCAAAAACACATGTAAAGGTATCCTGAGCCTTTAAATGGTCTCTGGTTCAATAGTCTGGTTACACAATCATGGGGAAGACTGCTGACTTGACAGTTGTCCAGAAGACAGTCATTGACACCATCCACAAGAATTTGGGGGAGATTCACAAGGAGTGGACTACGGCTGGTGTCAGTGCTTCAAGAGCCACCAGACACAGATGTATCAAGGACATGGGCTACAACTGTCACATTCCTTGTATCAAGCCACTCCTGAACTGCAGACAACGTTAGAAGAGTCTTACTTGGGCTAAGGAGAAAAAGGACTGGACTGTTGCTCAGTGGTCCAAAGTCCCCTTTTCGGATGAAAGTACATTTTGAATTTCATTTGGAAATCAAGGTCCCAGAGTTTGGAGTAGAGAGGCACAGAATTCAAGTTGCATGAGGTCCAGTGTGAAGTTTCCACAGTCAGTGATAATTTGGGGAGCCATGTCATCTGCTGGTGTTGGTTCACTGTGTTTCATTGAGTCCAAAGTCAGCAGCTCTCTACCAGGAAATTCTAGATCACTTCATGCTTCCCTCTGTGGACCGGCTTAATGGAGATGGTGATTTCATTTTCCAGCAGGCCTTGACACCTGCCCACACTGCCAAAAGACCCAATACCTGAGTTAATGATCATGGTATAACTGTGCATGATTGGCCAGCAAACTCACCTGACCTAAACCCCATAAAGAATCCATGGGGTATTGTCAAGAGGAAGATGAGACACCAGACCCAACAATGCAGATGAGCTGAAGGCTGCTATAAAAGGAACCTGGGCTTCCATAACACCTCAGCAGTGCCACGGGCTGATCGCCTCCATGGCAAACCACATTGATGCTGTAATTCATGCAAAAGGAGCCCTGACTAAGTATTGAGTGCATACTATACTGTACATGGACATACTTTTCAGTAAGCCAACATTTCTGTATTAAAAACTCATTTTTTAATGGTCTTGTAATATTCTAATATTCTGAGATACTGAATTTTGGGTTTTCACTAGCTGTAAGCCATAATCATTAAAATTAAAAGAAAGAAATGCTTGAAATATCACTCGGGGTGTAACGCATCTATATAAAAAATATGAGTTTCACTTTTTGAAATGAATTACTGAAAAAAATAACCTTTTATATGTTACTTTAATTTTTTGAGATGCACCTGTAATAGGGAGCTGTCCATTACAGTCATTTCTATCTAATATTTATTTGTCTTGCTTTTTTTTCTTACCTGCTACAGATGAGCTGTAATATGCAAATTCAAATTGCCTTGCTTTTGTAATTTTAGTGTGTGTGTGTATATATACTCTGGCATCTATTTTATGATGATATCTTATAGCATGCTTATCTGATTTAAATGCCACATCTGTAATATACAGACAGGTTTGAGCTGAAAATTGAAAAAGTACATGGCATGGACTACTGTATGAACTGCTATACTATGTGTCTGTTTTAAATACTATTTGTGGAGGTTTTGTTTAATTTTTATTTTTTTGTTTCCAATAACAATACTTGCATTGCATCAGTGAAATTTCATCTTATTTGCTGAACAGTGTTAAGCTAATAAAATTGTAAAATAATTTTTCTAAGCTTACTGTGAATTTACATTAGTCTTTTCCAACTATAAAAATAATATGTTAAAACTTTAGAATATATTTATCTTGGAATGTGATCAAATGCAAAGTTGAACTGAAGTGTAGTAAATCAGTAGCACCATCAAAGTATGACTTTATAATTAGTGCATTCATTTTGTTTTTTCTTACATTGCATTTTCTCTTTATTAAACCTGTTTTGAGTGAATTATTTACACTGGTAAGACATCAAAGAGAAACTACAGAGCCTTATTTTCTTGAGATTCAATTTCTCTGCACTGTAAAGAGAGTTCAGTTCATCATCACTAACTAATCATCTGCAACCGTCGTGTTCTACCAACTAAAACAGTGAGATATGAATAATGGACATTATCTATGAATAAAGTGTAAGCTGTCCTATAAAATATGAAGGCAGACTATAATTAAATGCTGCAGGAACATTATCCTGCTCTAGTACATTTAATAAATTATACAACACTGTTGCATTAAGATTAAACAAAAACATAATTCATCTAATTTAAAGAGGAATTCCAACTTACAAAATGCTGATTTTAAACAAAACAATTGTGTCTGTATTGGATTTGGTCAATACCGATAGAGTTATATCTGTCCCTGGCTTAATTTTTTTCAGAGTACTACGTGTGTGCACACAGAGAAATGCTATACACTGACACGCCAAGTCAGAGTAAATCAATTCTGCTTTATTGGTTCAGTTTTTCCAGCTTATAAAGCCCTTACAAAACATTTTCAGGAAATGCCTTGTAGGCATGGCATTAAGTATAAGAGTTAAATTATAATCTTATTTGATTGGATGTATCTATGTGCATATAACTTTCTTCCAGGATATGACTGTCTTCTGTCTTGGGTGTAGCTCTCTCTGGAGGCGCCATCTTGGAAATCATCTGTTTTCCTTATTGCTTTGATTGAAGGAGAAAAGCGATCTGGCAATTATGTTTGAGCAAGGAAAATATATCATATAAGCAAATAGCATAAAATACCATAAATGTGTATAAATGGTTTATAAGCTTGTATATAATACTGTTGAAATAGGCATTTTACTAAACCATCAATTACATCCATTACATGTCTATGCTGCCATGTTCTAATATCTGTGAGGTCAGGTAAGTAAAGCCATTAAATGGCATCATTCTGATAGAAAAACTGACTTCAAACTGCTGTCCAGTGATCCCCCTGCTAGACCTTCTTGTGTACTATCTAGTATCAGCTGGTGTCAGAGCCTGGCGTAACTGGTGACATCACCAGTTACTTAACACAAACAAATCACCAGGCCAGGATGGCGTACATCAGAGAGTACTCAAGGAACTCAGTAAGGTTATATCTGTTCCTGATCTTTGCTGACAGTATTAGGACAGGAGATGTACCAGGGGATTGGAGGAAGGCTAACGTGATTCCGATATTCAAAAAGGGCCAGAGGCATATCCCGGGAAATTATAGGCCTGTCAGTTTGACATCAATAGTATGTAAACTTCTGGAGGGGATGATAAGGGATTATATCGTAGAGTATGCTAAAGACAACAACATCATCAGCAATAATCAGCACGGGTTTACAAATGGGCATTCTTGTCAAACCAATCTCTTAACATTCTACGAGGAGGTGAGCTGTGAGCTAGATAGGGGCAGACCAGTAGATGTGGTGTACTTGGATTTCGCTAAGGCGTTTGATACAGTTCCCCACAAGCGCTTAATTTATAAAATAAGGTCTGCAGGTATCGACAGCAGGGTTTGCTCTTGGATACAGAACTGGCTAAAAGAGCGTGTCCAAAGGGTGGTAATAAACAGCGCATACTCAGACTGGTCTGAGGTAGTAAGCGGGGTGCCCCAGGGCTAAGTCCTGGGACCAACCTTGTTCAATTTATTCATAAACAGCATTGAGGACGGGATCAGTAGTTCGTTATCAGTTTTTGCAGATGACACAAAATTGGCCAGGGCAATAACTGCACAGCATGAAGCAGATAATCTACAGAATGACCTGGACAAAATAACGGAGTGGGCAACGACATGGCAAATGAGGTTTAATGTGGAGAAGTGTAAGGTTTTGCACTTGGGGACTAAAAACATAAAAACACAATACACGTTAGGAGGGGAACCCTTGGGGGAATCAAAAATGGAGAAGGATCTGGGAGTCTTGGTTGATGATAGATTACGCAACAGCATGCAATGTCAAGCGGCAGCTGCCAAAGCCAGCAGAATATTAGCATGCATAAAGAAAGGGATGTATTCCAGAGATAAGACTATAATCCTTCCACTTTATAAAACTCTGGTCCGACCGCATCTGGAGTATTCTGTCCAGTTCTGGTCGCCAGTTACTCAGGAGGGATGTGTTGGAGCTGGAGAGAGTCCAGAGAAGGGCAACTAATCTAATTAGGGGATTGGAGGACCTTAACTATGAAGAGCGGCTGCAATCGCTCGATTTATTCTCCCTGGAGAAGAGACGCATGAGGGGGGACATGATAGCAATTTATAAATTTCTCAATGGGGATCTCAGCTTAGAAAAAAAGCTGTTCATTCGAAGGGATTGCATGAGGACAAGAGGGCATACCATGCGATTAGAGGAGAAGCGTTTTAACCTCAGGCAACAAGGGGGGTTCTTTACTGTTAGAGTGAATGTGCAAGGGGATTGAAACGGCGCTACCTATAAGTGATCGAGTGCTTTTAAAGTGCAATCGTGTGCAAGGACCACATAAATTAAATCTCATAAAAAAGGGGGTGACACCCACAAATTATAATACCAAAAGAAAGAGTAAGAAACACATGATCTGTGTTAATCCAATCAAATCGGTTGGATCTCTTAGTGTATGGTGGAATTTATACAAAAGTGCTGGAAGTGCAATAAATAAACAGAATCTCATACAGTGATAAATGTATTCCAGTGTTGAAATAATACAGTGCAAAGGGTTAATCAAATAATAATAAATTAGTATATAATGCTTGATTGTTGTGGACAAGTGATGCCAAAACAAAAGAAATTCCTGGTGGTGAAGTGGTGAAAGTGGGGAAATAATTCCAAAAGTGATATATCCCACAAATGTTAGGTGCTGCAATCACCTAAGAGACCACTAGGTGTTGTATTACATATACGACCTGTTGGATGAAGTGGTCAGGCTGAAGTGTATTCCGGGGTTCCTCTCCGCGATCCAGCAAGGCACAGGCTGGCGGTCTCACATAGGGGAGAGAGAGGGGAGCCCCATAAAGCAGTACATAGTGAAAAATGCCGATACAAAGTAGTATAAACTCACGGTGAAGCTGCCTCGGATCAGTGTTGAGCCACGCCGGGAAGCTTCCGCGTTCCACGGCTGCAAAGTCCGAAACCGGAAGTGACGCTATGACGGAAACAAAGAAAAAATAATATAGTGTATACAATTGTGATGCAAGTCATATTGTAATTGAATGTTATTTAAAATTACCTTTCCTTTTCAATCTGCAGCCGCTGTCATTTTCTGAAAATGCAATACAATATGGCTACCTGGAGTTGTTCTGTACACAGAATTTGTACTGACCACACCCTAGAAACTTAATTTTCTGCTTATGTGATTGGCTCACCAATTTTCCCAGAAGTCTGCCTAAGATGCAAGTCAGATTTCTGGCATCCACTGCAAAAAAAAAAATAATTTTTGGTGAGATACTCCCAATAGGAACATATCTAAAGGGATGCAGGCCCAGCAGCCTTCCTCATTAGTGCTCTGCAGCTGCACAGCTGACTGATAATTAAGAAACCACTCCCATTACAACCACACTCAGCACAGAGGAACAAACAGAGATTTCTTCAGAATAAAAAAGGTAGAAATCTGCAACAAAGGTTGTTATAATCCTTGCAATGTACATATATCTCCCAGGGGGGAATGTTTTTTTTCTAAACAAAAGTGGAGTTACGCTTTAAGCGTAAACATGTGTTAACTCATGGCCTAATTACCAGTGCATGCACACCTGATGCTTAGCGCATATGTCTAGTGCCAAAATGTTCCAATAATTTGTACAACCCTCACTCTAGTTGTGACTCCTTTGCATGCTTTAGTCTGAGTTTGGCTTGCTCTTCTGATGTCCAGAATTTGTTTGTGTCAGGGAAGAAAAAATAAGCCCAGGAACATAGTTACGTGCCGACGGAGAATGTCTGTTAGCCAAACCCATGGACAGAGAATTCCTGTTCACATGACAACAAGCGTTCACACCCGCCACTAAGTGGCACCGAGTAGGCTATATAAACACCTCTGCTGCACTAGGACCTTGCCTTATGGTCTACAGTGTTCTGCTACCTGTTCCTGGTGTTTAAACTCTGTTGCCGTCCTGATCCGTATGACCATGCTTGTACTCTGCCTGGACCGACCCTGGCTTGCTCTTCGACCACGTCTCTGCTTGATGCCTCTGTCTGCCTGTTTGCTGATGCCAACTCCAGCCTTAACATGACTACTCTGCTGCATACTGCTCTGTTCCTGACGTGCCTGCTAGTTACTTACCAAGCTTGCCTGACCCTGCTTTGAGTCCAGCCATCCTTACATCTGTTGTCTGCTTCCTGCCAGCCTGCCAAGTGCCTGCTACCTGTGATCTGCCAGCCTGCTAAGCATCTGCTGCTTGTTATAAGCCAGTCTGCCAAGTACCTGCTGTCTGCCACCTGCAAGCCCTGCTAAGTACCTGCTGCCCTTCATCACAATTCAGTCTGCATCCAAGTACGCACAGACCTCACATCTGCAGCCTTTGCCATCTGAACTTCTAGGCACTCATGCCACTCCAGGCTTCTGTGCCTTCTGTTTACCTTATCAGTGGTACCAGGCCGGAGGTGTAAGAGATCGCCTTCCTCTCAATGTCAGGCTCCATCTCCAGGTTCATGACAGTTTGTCTCATAATGTATGAACCTAAGGTGTCTTTCCTGACCTCAGCTTGCCCAACTGTTTATGAAACTAATCCTCCTATTCCCAACAGGATTTGTTCCACCATCCATTAAGTTAAATGGCCTTTCTTGATCTCTGCCTTTTTTCATTATCCTATTTGACCTTATCTGATGCTTTGACACATACTTTATTCCTCCTTCTTTATATCTAGTCATCTTGTGACGGTGTCATACTATTCTTTACTAGGTGACCTATTCATCTACAGTCAAAAAAAGACCGCTATTTCTAATCTCAACCTGCTCTAAACTTTTACGTTTACATCCAGAGCCTATTACAGGAATGTCACACAATTAAACCCTTACCCCCTTTTAGGGGTCCCTAGTGAACAAAGTATATCACTAAGGACCTTCTTGTCTAAAATGCCTCATATTGGTACCCCTATTTTGATTCAATTTACTCAATAAAGTTTTGAATAACCCCCATGTTTAAAGCCCAGCTCCATGCAAAAATCACATTTTAAAAGCGTGTTGTGCATGACTTATTTTCTCTGTGTTGCTTATCTTCTAGCCCATCTCACAATTTAATTTACTCAAAGTCACAGTTTTCTCTATCTACAAAGCTTGTTTCCTGCCTGTTATCTCTTAGGGGCTGGTCACCTCACTGCCACCTGCCATTGATAGAAAGTGTTCACATCATGCAGGCAGCCACCCAAAGAAGCACACAAAGATGTAAATACAGAAGAGGAGAGGAAGCTCAGGACCAAAAGTCATGTGACCATGGCTTTAGGTAAGTAAAAATGGGAAATTAGATTTTTTTAAATTTACTAGTAATCAGTCAGAGGGGGTGAGAGGGTATTTTTGTTTTGTCTAGAGGTGGGCTTTAAGTGCATTTCTGGTATGAATATTATATATATATATATATATATATATATATATATATATATATATATATATATATATATAAAGTCTGAACAAATTTGTTGTCATACCTTTTCTAAGTTATTGTATAGGAGTATGCTTAAAGGGAATGTATGCAAAACAACAGCATTTCCAGTGCGTTCGGCGGGATATTCGCCTGCCGAACACACAGTCAATATGTTGTTAAAGAATGGGGTTGGAAGCCGGGCGCCACGTCCTTATCAATGAAAGAGTCATCAGCTGTCAGCAGGCTTCCCCCCTAACAACTGAAAGAAAAAGAATTATTGCTGGCAATACAAAGAAAATAAAAATAAAACAGCGTAAGGTCCCCCCAGTCCATACCAGGCCCTTTGAATCAGGTATAGATATTAAGGAAAACCCCATGCCAAAATAACCACGTGAGGTCCACCCAAACTTCATACCAGACACTTATCTGAGCATGCAGCCTGGTAGGCCAGGAAAATGGGGGGGGGGGTGGCCTCCTGAACCATACCAGGCCACATGCCCTAAACATGGGGGAATTGGTGCTTTGGGGCAGGGGGGGGGCTCTGCCTCTCTCCCCAAAACACCTTGTCCCCATGTTGACAGGGACAAGGGCCTCTTCCCGACAACCCTGGGCGGTGTTTGTTGGGGTCTACAGGCAGGAGCTTATAGGAATCTGGAAGACCCATTTAACAAAAAAGAATCTGTGGAAGGCAGCACCGTTTGGTGACATCATGAGGGGGCAGGTGCCACCAGGTGACGTCACCAGGTGGCCCCACCCCTTACCTATTTAAGAACTGTCAGACGGGGAGGTGGCATTCAATGGTCTGCCTTCCATGAGTGTGGAGTGTTTTCTTTTTTTGGTCTGGCAGTGCGGTGGGCATTGTGATTGAGGATGGATCTACATCAGGGGACATTGTTTATTTTTTAAACCCCTTTAGCCCTGGAAGATTTGGCTGCTCATAGACCAGGCCCTATTTTGCGTGACTTTAACGGACAATTGCACGGCCATGCGACGCTGAGCCCAAATGAAATTGACGTCCTTTTTTTCTCACAAACAGAGCTTTCTTTCAGTGGTATTTGATCACCTGTGCAATTTTTTTTTTTTGTGCCTTGTGCCATAAACAAAAAAAAATAACAATATTTTTCACATTTTTATATATGCAATTCTCAAAAAAAAATGTAAAAATCAAAATTTCTTAATATTTTAGTCCAATTTGTTTTCTACTACATATTTTTGGTGAAAAAAAATCGCAATAAGCGTATTTTTATTGGTTTGCGCAAAAGTTATTGCGTTTACTAACTACGGGAAAGATTTATGTCATTATTATTGTTTTTTTTTTAACTAGTAATGGCGGCAATATGCAATTTTTTTTGCGGGACTGCGACATTGCGGCAGACAGATCGGACCCCTGACTGACATTTTTGACACTTTTGGGGGTACCAGTGACATTACTACAGTAATCAGTGCTAGAAATATGCACTGTTACTGTAAAAATGACACTGGCAGGGAAGGGGTTAACTTTATTGGTGATCAAGGGGTTAAGTGTGTCCCTAGGGGCATGATTCTAACTGTTAGGGGGCATGGCTAGTGAAGTAACCACAGAGACATGCGATCCTATATAGCAGGATCGCATAGCCTCTGTGCCTACTTTAGTGAGAATGACAGCCGGCTTTGTTTACATCAGCCGTCTGTCTTTCTCCCTCTCCTGCAGGAGATTGCGAGAATTGGCTCAGCAGGGAATGAGCGGGGGCAGGAGCGCGCCGGCAGCGGAGTGCGCTCGCCCCCTACAGGCTCGTGGGCGAGCGACGTAGGTCTACGTCGCTTTGCCTGTAAGCGGCTGAGTGTCGCAATAAATATACGTGAAGTGGTCAGCAAGTGGTTAATAAAGGACTTGTCAAAAACACTTGTAGTATTTTTATTTATTTTTGACTGGCTTTTTTGGTAAATAAGTAGGGGTTACAATGTACCCCATACTCATTCACATGGGGGGCAGGATCTGGGGGCTTCCATATTGCATAAGCCCCCTGCCGCAGACCACCACAACCACCACAACTCAGGGTTGTCGTGAAGAGGCCCTTATCCCCAGAAACATAGGGACAAGGTGCTTTGGAGTGGGGTATGGATTTTAGGGGGACCCCATGCCATTTTTTTTCCCTCCATACCAGGCCAGATATTTTTTTTTTTAAATAGCCAGGTGCCGGCAATTGCAACCACAAGTAAATTTAAATGTGATGTGACTAGTTATTTTTCTTTAGAAATGTCATTTTTGCTGCAGCATGTTCTATACATGCTACAGATGCGCCACTTTACAGGTAGACTAAGAGGACCCCCTCGGCACTAGATTTACCGCTTCCACCCCTCCCAATGTACATAAATGGTGACGTAAGAGCTTTTCCACTCTGAGCCGACGTACCTGTATGCCGCTCAGAACGAGAGCGTACGGCTGCGAGGCTGCGCAGGGGCGCAATCCTGTGATGGCTGTGAAAACAGGACACAGCCAAGCACAGAATGGGATATGGGTGCTGTGATTGGCAGTGTTTATCTTGGCAGCAAATTTCGATTTAGTTTTAGTCATAGTCTTTTGACTAAAATGCCATTTTAGTTTTAGTCATATATTAGTCGACTAGAATTTACAGTACTTTTTAGTTGAATAAAATCTTAAACATTTTAGTCAACTACAGATGGAATGGGTTAAGGTAAATTGTAATGCAATATTTAAACATTTCTGTAGAATTTCCAAACTAATTATATACTCCTAGAAAAAAAAATCTAATAATATGTTATTATTTATGGTATAAAGATTTTAACATGCCCTACAGACACAAATTTAGCCATTGTGATATATAACATCTTTATGAATAAAACCAAGTTTCATAAACAAACAAAAATATTGCTTTTTAAAAACAGAAGTGCAAATTTAAAATACAAAAAATCTGTAAACTCTATTGGCTGTAATGTCATTGCACATATTACCTACTGTAAATATATTACCAACATTAATTTTTAAGAATAATTTTTTAAGAAAAGCCTTTTTCTTATTTTTTTCTCTTTCAGCTTAGTAAATGCCCCCTACTTATGGTTATGCGGTAGTGCAATACATGTTTAACCACTTCCTGCCCGCCCTACAGGCAATTGACGGCGGGAAGGTGGTTGCATTATCCTGACCTGCCGTCATATGCCTATCAGTGCCCATTAGTGCCGCCCATCAGTGCTGCCCATCAGTGCCGATCAATACCACATATCAGTGCCCATCAGTTCCCCCTATCAGTGCCGCCTATCAGTGCCCATCAGTGCCGCCTATCAGTGCCCACCAATGCTGCATATCAGTGCTACATATCAGTGCCACATATCAGTGCCCATTAGTGCCGCCCATCAGTGCTGCCCATCAGTGCCAATCAATACCACATATCGGTGCCCATCAGTTCCTCCTATCAGTGCCGCCTATCAGTGACCATCAGTGCCGCCTATCAGTGCCCACCAATGCTGCATATCAGTGCCGCATATCAGCGCCGCCTATCAGTACAAATCAGTGCTGCATATTAGTGCCACCCCATCAGTGCCACCCCATCAGTGCCTTCTCATCAGTGCCAGTCAGTGTGGCCTCATCAGTGCAGGAAAAAACGTATCTATTTACAAAATTTTATAGCATAAACAAAAAAACTTTATTTTTTTCAAACTTTTCGGTCTTCTTTTATTTGTGTAGCAAACAAGAAAAAAACCTTGCAGTGACCAAATACTGCCAAAAGAAAGCTCTATTTGTGGGAAAAAATTACATACATTTGGTTTAGGTACAGTGTTGCATGACCGCGCAATTGTCATTCAAAATGCAACAGCGCTAAAAGCTGAAAATTGGCCTGGGCAGGAAGGGGGTGTAACTGCCCTGTATGGAAGTGGTTAAAGTTTACTGTGCTATTGTTGCAGGCTCTGGATGGAATTGTGTTGCAGATTTAGAAATAGCCAGAAGAGTAGTGTTAATTTTTATGTCAATTTTCATGTACCTCTGTGGAGCAGCGTATGTCAGCGATGACATGTCCGCTGACCCCCACTGCTCTCCGATCCGATGTGGTCTGTGAAATCCAGATGGATGGAAACCCTATTTTCCATCCATCTGTTGGATCGGACCGGATGAAAACGGACAGGCATTCCATTTTCATCCAATCTCCAATAGAGGAGAGCGGGGATCTGACAGCTCCATCTCTGCACAGTGAGTGGAGACAGAGCTGTCATCTGCCTGCTCAGCGGGGATCGGCGGATCGATCCCTGCTGAGCAAACCAGAGTCCGCTGGGCGGAAAGCCCATGTGAAAGGACCCCTAGTCAAAGTCTTATGACTAAAATGCCATTTTAGTTTTAGTCGTATTTTAGTCATCTGAATTGTTTTAGTCGTATTTTAGTTGACTAAAATAGTGTTAATTTAGTCGATTAAAATATTTTCGTCAACTAAATTAACACTGGTGATTGGCCCTCCCGATTACTTGGTAGCTGTGTCCAATCACAGCCTTTACAGTGTAAACAGGGACACGTGTCTCTGTGACCGTTCTCCCTGCTGAGCTCAGTGAGAGCTCAATGTGGGGGGAGGGGGGGTGGTGGAGCGTAGGGAAGCTGAAGCCTCCGTCAAGTGATGATTTTACACGCAAAGCTTCACAGCCATCCCCCACAGTACACACCAAGCACCACTGCCCCTGTCCCATGAACATCTATCACAGCATCCCCATGTACATCTGTACTAGTCTACAAAACATCTCTCACAGTGTCCCCATGAAGATCTGTCGCAGTGCCCCATCACAATAGTGCACTAGTGTTTCATTGTGACATCAACTTCTGTCAGTGTCCGCCGATAGACTATCAACATCTGTCACAGTGTACAAGTGCACAAAAACATCTGTCAGTGCACCAGGGTTCCACCAATAAATAAATAAATAAAACATTTAAAGCACTCCCATTCCACCCATGGGATAAGGGAGCTTGTTGGCATGACTCTCCAAAAACTTACTAGATGTTTTATTTATTAGGTCATAGTTACAATCTCTTGAAAAAACAGTGAAACAACTGAAATTCTAGGGATGAGGCATGGTGTCCCCCTCTATTTCCCATATTGCAGTGTTCTGTGTCCAAGTGAGTTATTGCCAGGTCTGAGCACTGTCAAAGGTGGGGTTATATGCAAATACAAACTTTCAGAAAAGTTGGTATTGTATTTGCATGGTGGTGGGCACAAGCACTAAGTGGTGCCTGCTGTTCAGCTGTGGGATCACTTACTTCGTATGGCATTTTAACAAGCTTACTATAAGGTAACCAAGAAAAACGAATGTTTATTTAATTTCAAGTTACTGTATATCTTCTTATTACAGAGCTTGCAGACTATAAGTGGTCAACTGACTATCTTAATTTTTCTCATAATATATCAGCTAAATTTGAAAATCAGTTTATATTTATCCACTTCCAGTCACAACTGATAGATCTTGGTCCAAATATTCAAATGCTACACACATAAAACTAGTTCAGTCTTATCACCATGCAAGGAACACAGAGCCTAGGTTCACACTGATTGCGAGTTTGAAATTGCGTGAGTTCAGAAGAACTCGCATGATTTCAAAATGGCATTTCAGTCGGCGTCACACCGTTTCGGACAGTGCCATTACCAAAATAGGTTCTGATTTGACATGTCAAATCGCATGTCAAATTGGCCTGACGTGAATGGGGTCTAAGGTTCCTTGCACAGTGGGCTTAAAAAACTCCAGTTTCCTTGGCAGAAAAAACTCTAATATAGGGCGTTTTTGTACATAGATGAGTTTAGGAGAATTTTGTGTTTTTTCTGCCAGAAAGCTCCAATCAGAATTTTTTTTTCCTGCCTCTAAACGTTGAGCTCACATAATTATCCTAATGTGCATGGACACACAGGATAACATTGAGCTGCTTCTACAGGCAAAACGCAAAACTCCTGTAGAAGCAGCGATTTCTAAGCCAGTGTGCATGGACCCTAAGGACTATTTTTCTTTCGAATAAATGTTCACACATCGTTTACAGAAGGATCACACATTTTTTTAATTTAATTAAATTAGACAAATGTGTGGCTACTAGAAGAAAGTTGTGTGAATCTTGCTAAAAACATTTATAAAAAGATTTTATAAATTATAAAAAAAATTATATTTATTTTTTTTTATATAAATTTATATTTTTTTCAGAATTCTTAGTATAGTGTCACAGGTGTACTCTGTATTATATAATTTTATACAATTAATACAAATTATATAAATCACCAGTTTATTAGCGCTGTACAAAATGTTGGCGCTATATAAATCATGTATAATAATAATAATTAGCAAAAAATAAATAAAAATAAATAAACTTTAAAAAAATAAAGCTGTGAAAAAACAAATCAGGATTGATTTACTATAGGAGTAGAGACTGTTCCCTAAATGAAAGTGAATATTCACTGTACTTGGTGAACAGTGTAAAGCTGTGTGCACTTTTATGCACTTTTATCATCCAACTAAGTGCTACAAAAATCAGTTTTATTTCCCTCATACGTGATTAGGTATTGAACATTGCTACAGCTTCACCTTACTCACTAAACATTCCAAGTGAAATATTTACTCTACTAACTGAACAGTCTCTACTCCTTTAGCAAATCAACCCCATTAGGGGAATTACAATTTATTCTTACACCCACCTTTTTTGGACTTATTCCAGAACTCATTCCACTAAGACCTTAACAAATACTCTATATACCACAGGATTACACAACATTCCCTTGTGCAGAATTAGAGTTAAAGAACATTTCTAGTAAATAGTGAACTATGAACCCAATTTTAGCCTCCAATATCCTTTGAAGTACTGCATTTTGAACTTCATTCACAGACCTTCTAGCGTCCATCACAAAACATAGTGTTTTAAACTTGAGACAAGATTTCTTTCAAAGGGAAACCTTTTTTTATGGTCCACTGCAAGGAACACACTATGTACCACGATATCAAACGATTTTTAAAAAAAAAACAAGATTGAAGATTTAAATGTGTATTTTCAGTTTTTTTTCCTTCTTGCTTCAACTTTAAAACAATAATCTGCCCTGACATATGTTTAATAAATGTGAGTGATATATAGCATTATTATTAAGTACATGCTCAATGATGTATTTCCTTTTCTCCAGGGGCCAAGTACAAAAAAAGGGAGCTATCTTGTTGATATGTTTAATAACTTCCTCTGGGATTTCAAATTTCTGCTCTAGCTGGTCAAAGAAAAGAGTTAATCAAGTAATTTCATGGATTAGACAACACAGGGTTACCAATGAGAAACTTTAGCTCGGTGATAAAGTTTTTTCCAAGAATATTTCGAGAGGCCCATAACCTTTGGCTGACACCCAATAAGGCTATTAGTTTAACCATGGGATGTACAAGTAAATGTTACAGTCAGCGGTTTGATGTCTGAAACTTGTACATAACCTCGTTTGTGAAGAAGATTCCAAATGCAGAGTTTAAAAGATTGGGGGCTAGAACACATAGATCTACATTTACATTCTTTATCATCCAATGGTGAACAATGCTACAGTGTTGACCTCTGTTTCCATAATCCTTTCATTATAACGCACACACCAGTAACTATGGATCCCATTTAAATGTCACGCTGCCCTCTGTTCTATAAACATGTATCATCCATCACTAAATATTTAGATCTAAATTGTTGGAGTCCAGATCTGTGCCAGGGAAAGGGGGATTAATTCCTTCAAGGATTTTGCATGATGAATTCTTTTGCTGGGGTAAACATCCGAGAAGAGCTCACACTACAGCCATAAAATATATAAATAAAGTTTAAAGTTTAATTAAGTCAACATTATTTAAAGTGGCTGTCATATTTTATGGTGAACTTTTGGAGTTTATTTTGCATGCCTCACAATAAACAGTCTCCTCCTCTCAGATATGAGGTTAAAGTTAAAGCTTGTGTGTCTGAAACTGGACAGGGACTCTCATGAGCTCCAAAGGAAACAGTATCTTGTCTTTTACTATCTATTTTTTTTTTAATGAGCTGAGATATTATACAGACACAGGAAAGAGATTACAATGAGAAACCTTGTAAATTGCTCAAACTGTTTTTTTTTTTTTTTTTTTTAATCAGAGTAATCCACATGCCAGGGAATAAGGACAAATACAAATTTTTCATCTTTAGTTCTATTTGTATTTGTACCAAAACTGCAACTCCATTGTGATGCAGGGGTGAATCGCTTCAGAAACGAATGCATACAGTGTTTGCAGCCCCAATCCATCAACATGATGGGGTTGATCAGGGTCGGCCTTAGGTGTTCAGACTCCCTGTGCGAGCTAATCTTGTACCGCCCCCCCCCCATCCTCACCCCTCGCCCCCTGGTCACCTAAACATACACAAAGAGGAAAAAATATTTGTAACAAATTGGAGAGAGATGCAGGGGCTGCAGGCATGGTACAGGAGATGCAGGGGCTGCGGGCATGGTGCAGGAGATTCAGGGGATGCGGGCATGATGCAAGAGAGGCAGTGGTGTGGGCATGGTGCAGGAGATGCAGGGGCTGCGGGCATGATGCAGGGGCTGCGGACATAGTGCAGGAGATGCAGAGGCTGCATCTCCTGCAGTGGTGGTGGCGGTAGTGGTGGTGGTGAGGGGGTTGGGATTAGTGACAGCAGTGGTGGTGGTGAGGGGGGTGGAATTAGTGACAGTGGTGGTGCTGAGGGGGTAGGATTAGTGACAGCAGTGGTGGTGAGGGGGCTGGGATTAGTGATAGCGGTGGTGGTGAGAGGGGTAGGATTAGTTACAGCGATGGTGGTGAGGTTGGTTGGATTAGTGACAGCAGTGGGGGTGAGGGGGGTGGGATTAGTGACAGTGGTGATGGTGAGGGGGGGTAGGATTATTGACAGCGTAGGGGGTGAGATTAGTGGCAGCGGTGGTGGTGCGAGGGTGGGATTAGTGACAGCGGTGGTGGGGAGGGGGGTGGGATTAGAGACAGGGTGGTGGTGAGGGGGTGGAATTAGTGACAGCGGTGGTGGTGAGGGGGTGGCATTAGTGACAGCGGTGGTGGTGAGGGGGTTGGGATTAGAGACAGGGTGGTGGTGAGGGGGTGGGATTAGTGACAGCGGTGGTGGTGAGGGGGTGGCATTAGTGACAGCGCTGGTGGTGGGGGGGTGGGATTAGTGGAAGCAGTGGTGGTGAGGGCGGGTAGGATTAGATTAGTGACAGCGGTGGTGGTAAGGGGGGGGGATCAGTAAGAGGCAGAGGTGGTGGGGGTTGGGATCAGTTGCACTAGAAATCTGTCACTTACTTGGTAAGTCAGTGGATTCCCCTGCAGTATACACCCGCCTCCAGGGATTCTTCTGTGTCATGGGGTCTCCTTGCAGAGGAGGGAGCTCCTCCCCCTTCACTCTATTGGTGTCAGCTGGTCAGCTGATTTATTTTCAGTGTCCACCTCCCCCTCCCTACACTGCTCTCTCTCTCTCCCTGGAGAAGATAGGTGGGGCTCTCCACACTCAGGACACTCCAGTGGTCAGCTCAGCCTCCCCTCTGTGACTGGCCACACCCCCTGCAAGGCGGACGGACGGACGGACTAATGAATGGATGGATGGATGGACAAACAGACAAATGGATGAATGGGCGGGCAGGCTCCCCACTCTGTGCGTGGCCGATTGTCGGCACTTGCCTTCCGGTTCCCTCCCTGCGAGCATTGCGACGCAGGGGGGTGGAAACTGCGGCAAATTCAAAAGTGTAAAAACACTAAATTACATAATACAAAGCTGTGATCCTAACGGATTACACTGTACCATGCCATTTCACCACTGGATTGCACCTGGTGACTTTTCCAGTGCCCTGCCTGTGCTTTTCCAGTGCTTTGTGTCTGGAAAATTTTAAGCGACCATGGCTTCCAAAAAGCGTTTTTTTTTGCGCAAAAGTGCTTTTAGATGAACTGGAAGACAGCAAAACTGAGTTACTTGAAGAACTGAGCGTATGGAAAGTGACGACAGCAACGATTCTTGACGTCATCGGGAGACCCCGCCCCTTATGTCACAGATGACGTCATATGTAACATAAGGGGGTGGGGCCTCCCGGTGACATCATCTAGAGTCCACGCCCCTAATGGCTATATAACAAGCTGCAGAGACCGGAAACCGGCGTAATCACTGGAGACATCGTCGGAGGAGGACCGGAGGAAGAAGAAGAGAAGAGCCAAGAGCAAAAGAGCAGAAGAGCGGACAGCAAAAGAGCAGAAGATTGGACAGCAGAAGAGCGGAGAGGAGAAGACCAGAAGAGCAGAGTGGAGAAGACCGGAGTGGAGAAGACCGGATGAAGATTTTAAATAAACTTTCCAAAACATCTCCTGTCGTTATTCACATACACTGCCTTTTATGGGGTGAATGGGTAGGGGTACAGTTTACCCCATACCCATTCACATAGGGAGGGGGTGCAGGATCTGGGGGGCCCCCTTGTTAAAGGGGGCTTCCAGATTCTGATGAGCCCCCTGCCCGCAGACCCCCACAACCACCGGCCAGGGTTGTGGGGATGAGGCCCTTGTCCTCATCAACATGGGGGCAAGGTGCTTTGAGGTGGGGGGTGCAGAGCCCCCCCTGCCCCAAAGCACCAACACCCCCCATGTTGAGGGCATGTGGCCTGGTGTGGTCCAGGGGGGGTGGGGCCGCTCGTTCGTCCCCTCCCCTTTCCTGGCCTGCCGGGCTGCATGCTCGGATAAGGGTCTGGTATGGATTTTGGGGGGACCCCACGCCATTTTTTTCGGCGTGGGGCTACCCTTAAAATTCCATACCAGACCCGAAGGGCCTGGTTTGGAACCTGGGGGGGACCCCGAAACCGTTTTTTTCCCATTTTGGCGTGGAGTTCCCCCTCAAGATTCTCACAGCGCAAGTTGGATCATCCTGATCCGACTTGCGGTGCGACTTCCATTCAAATCAATAGGCTCCCATAGGGAACCATTGATTTTGAATGGAGGCTGAAAAAAACGCTGCTAAAAGCAACGTGGCAAAATGTGCAATAACGCCAATGGAAAAAGCTACTGACAGCACGTTTTTACAGCTGCTTTTTCCGGTGTCAGAACTAACTTTGACGCATGTTTTTTCTAAAGCCCCGTGTGCATGGGGCCGTAATGACACTGGTCCCCCCCCAAAAGTGTAAAAAATGTCAGTTAGTGGTCCAATCTGTCTGCTGCAATGTCGCAGTCCCGCTAAAAATCGCTGACTGCTGCCATTACTAGTAAGAAAACAACCAACAATAAAAATGACATAAATCTTTCCCGTAGTTAGTAGACGCAATAACTTTTGCGCAAACCAATCAAAATACATTTATTGCAATTTTTTTTACCAAAAATATGTAGCAAAAAACAGATTGGCCTAAAGTGTTAAAAAAAGTTGATTTTCATTTTTTTCTTGGGGGGGGATCTTATACAGCAGAAGTGAAAAATATATATATTTTTTTTCAGAATTGTCGCTCTTTTTTTGTTTATAGAGCAAAAAATAAAAATTGCAGAGGTGTTCAAATAACACAAATAACATACATTTTATTTTGGTACAGCGTCGCACGACCACGAAAAAAATAACCGAATCAGAAAAAATGGCCTGGTCCAGGAGTGGTTAAGTGATGCAATGTCCACTCTGATAAACATCAATGTTCCATTTCAGTGATTGTCCCATTAGATAAACGTGATATTCAATCCACCATTGTAGATAATCTTCCACCAATGGTTAGTGCAGTGACTCCCACCACCAGCACACTATTGTACTCACCACCAAAGGTAGACCTGCATGCAATCAGGTCATATACACTTATCATTCTTTAGGACTGTAATCTGGTTCACTCCTCCAACCTCTCCTCCACTCGCTTTCTTCTGATAACTCCTTTATAATGAATAATACTGTTTCCTCCAAAATAGGTGTACGTCCCTTTAAAATATTCTTCCTTTCTATTAAATGTTCTATTCTGGACCCTCCAGCAAGGAACTATTTTTTCTAAAACCAGAGGACCTGGAGCTGCTGGTACCACTTTCATAAGATACCATTCTGTCAGGCTTCTAAACTAAATGGCCATACACCTGTTTTGGTGGAAACAGTATTATTCATTATAAAGGAGTTATCAGAAGAAAACGAGTGGAGGAGAGGTTGGAGGAGTGAACCAGATTACAGTCCTAAAGAATGATAAGTGTATATGACCTGATTGCATGCAGGTCTACCTTTGGTGGTGAGTACAATAGTGTGCTGGTGGTGGGAGTCATTGCACTAACCATTGGTGGAAGATTATCTATAATGGTGGATTGAATATCACGTTTATCTAATGGGACAATCACTGAAATGGAACATTGATGTTTATCAGAGTGGACACTGCCTCACCTAATATGTTTCATAATCATATATACGATTATATGTATGCTTTGGAATTGTAGTCTATTTTTGATCATTTGCACATATCTATTGGGGGAAGTGCAGCAAAAGACATTTGAATTCAGTCATTAATAACTAGAGAACTGACCAAGCTGTGCTCTCCTGCCTAGTGTGGCCCATTTTTAATAGGAAAGCAGAAGGACTGTCAAGAACACAAGGGATTTCACAAAAAAGAAGCAATACAAAGAGAACAGGATACTTTTCATACAAGTACATGGTACAGCAGGCACATATTAGGAATATGAAATGTTGAGTTTATATATTCTTTAATTGAACAAGCTGATTGGCTACCATGCCCAGCTGCACTAGATTTTGCACTCTCCAGATTTTGTAAATTAACCCCAATCTGTTTTCTTTTTAACCTTACCGCCTGTTTATGTTACTGAAATCTTCATGAAGGTGGCAGTGAAGTGCAGGGTGCAATAGGAAGTAAACAAAGAATCC
Source organism: Pelophylax lessonae (assembly GCF_965119305.1). Taxonomy (NCBI): domain Eukaryota; kingdom Metazoa; phylum Chordata; class Amphibia; order Anura; family Ranidae; genus Pelophylax; species Pelophylax lessonae. Next base: position 432,769,316 of record NC_138770.1, on the reverse strand, counting down.
CAAATATCTCACTCTTTTGATCGGAATGCATAGCTACCCACAGTGTTCAGCCCTGATAAAGGGGGCATCTTTTTTTTCTCATCCAGAATCCATTGGGCTTGTCTTCACCTATTGACTAAATAATTTGGACCAGCATATAGTACACTATTCCTAATTTTAAATGGATTGCTTATAGTGTTTTTCTCAGAAAAAAACATTTTTTTTTCATAATCACCAGAAACTTGTCCATAATTGCTACTTTAATTGGCAAGGACAGATATTCAAACATTTCCCAGGCTTTCCCTGGAGTTGTACCAGAAACAACTGAAGTCTCGTCAGTATGAACTTTAGTATAGAAAGCTAAAAAGATATTTGACAAAATGAATAGATTATACATTTCTAATCCATAGGGACGTAGAACCCACATTTCTATATATAGTCATAGTTACTTCTTGCCCTACTTTGCTTCACTGAATTTTGCATTTTTTTCACTGAGATTTTATTGAAAGTTTTCAAAATAACAAGAGTACAAACAGTACAAAAACGAAGTGTAAAAATAAAATATCAATGCACTTTGTACAAACATTGCTCCCCAAATGTAAAGTGGGAGCAGCAAAAATCTTATACCGTAATAGAGCGTGGATAAGGCATGGACCTACAGAACATCGATTTGTAAGAGTAAGCTGAGCATCTAAGACATGAAGGTCGTTTGTTCACAAGAGATGCCACAAGGACAACATACAGGCAATCAAATTAATATTGTGTAATCTAAACTATCGATGTGCTAGTGATTCTGTGACATAAAAAAAAAAGATATGAGCGAGAGGTATTCACAAAACTAGACGGCCATATGCTACGCTGTTCATCCAAAGCCTACAGAAGCTCAATAAAGACGTGAGAAAGCCTGTAAAGGCAAGCAGCAGGAAGAATGGAGAAAGAGAGAGAGAAAGGGAAATAGAAAAGGGAGGGAGATGGGTACCCCAGGGGTTTTCAAAATGCATCTTACAGTTCTAAGATTTAGGAGGTAATTTGAGAAGGGGGGAAATGGTCCAGGGCTGCCACATCTGTTGGAATTTGTCATACTTGTTCTCAAGGATTGCCATCAGTCTTTCCTTGATGAGTGCACTGTGAACCCGGTTTTTAACCTCCTAAATGCTAAGAAGTGGTGTCTCCCATGACCGAGCTATCATTTGCTTTGTTGTTCTAAAAATGTGTGTAATTAGGGTGCATTCCCAATGGGTAACGTTTGCAATAGGTTTATGTAAAAGTGCTTCCTATGGGTCTTCCCTTAAATTTACATGCAGAACCTTATTGAAAAATGTGTATACCCTAATTCATAACCTTCGGACCTTGGGACAGGTCCACCATATGTGTTTCATACCGCCCAAATCTGGGCAACCTCAGAAACAGTTGGATGGGTATGATGGTAGATATTTCACGATCCTAGCTGGGGTAAAATACCAACAAGGCATAACTTTGAAAGTATTTTCAAGAGCCAGGACATCGCAAGAAGATTTTAAACAGGGCCTCCCACATTTTATGCCAGTCACCTGGTTGTGGAGCAGAACCAAGGTCTGTTGTCCATTTGTAAATAGGGATTTGTGGTCCAGTATTTTACAATATGGAAGAGCATAACAAAGAGATCAGGCCCTGAGAAGTGGGGTTGGTTCGACATCTGGTTTTAAAAGCAGTGGACAATAATGGGTGTTCATGATGATTCGTAAGAGACTCCATAAAGTGACAAATTTGTATATATCAAAAGCTCTCCGATGCGCTCCGATCTCGTAAGAGTCCCGTATGTATTGGTAAGAATCGACTCCTCTGGGTGTAAGCAAAGAATGAACTGTGGTGAGACCTTTTTGTTTCCACCATTGAAAACTTCGGGAATTCTCCAACCCAGGAAGCATTGGTAAAAGAGGGAGGTAAGGGGGATATCAGACATGCGGAATATTTAATGTTAACCCAAATCGAGAGGGTATGGGCCAAAAATCAGGGTTTAGGATGGTGCACGGGACGAGTCTATGGTATAAATGAAAGAGAAATTGGGCCGACATCCAAGACCTCTCTAAGGATCCATAAAGGTGACGAGTTACCCGCATGAAGTTGGGTGATGGATCGGTCTGGGCTACTTTGTAATAGTGAGCAATATTGGGAGTTTCACATTTCTATTTTAAAATAGAGCACCCCTTTAGCAAGCAAGCATGATAACAATTTCAAAACATTAACCAAATGCGAAAATCATATTGTGAAATAAAGGTAATCACCCAAGCCATTTACTATTATACAGAAGTTATAAAAAAATCATTAGAATTATATGTAGCTAAATCTGAACTTCGGCAAACAACTAAATAACACTACTGTAATACTGTATTTTGTAGAGATATGTTCCCTAGAGCCTGGTTAGCATCCTTGTCAGATTACTGTGCTCTAAGTCCCCTACAATTTATTATTTGTAAGTCTCTGTTAAGTTACTCAGCGGGTGTCAGACATGAAGCAGGAATGAACTGCATAACACCAACAAACTGTATTCTCTGGTTGGATGAGGTTGAGAGAATGACATCACTGCCCTGACACTTTAACCAATCAGTGAAGGCTTTGCATTGATTCAGAAAATGCAATGCATTCTCTGAATGTTGCATATGTCAAACAGCTGACCTCCCGTGTTCAGAATGCAGAAGGCCAGCTACTCAGCACAGGACCCAGAAGCAAGTGGCGATCACTGGAGTAGCAGTGTCTACCTCACCGTTTTTTGGCTTCTAGGGGCTTCAGCCAGGTTTGGTATATGCATAGTTAAATTGGTCCGAGCTGAATGACAAGGAGCGAATGATTAAGTAATAAATGATCTTGAGTGCAGTTTAAGGAAAATGCATCTGTAAGACTGGGGTAATGACCTATATTGACCTATAGCTGAACTCATACATCTTAAACTTTTAAAGTAGTGGTAAACTGCAGATAAATAAAAAAAAAAAACTTCCACTGCAAGGCAATGGCATAAAGTGTTAGTATACATCGCATACTAGCACATTATGAGAGACTTACCTTAAGAAAAAGCCCTCCAGTGGCACAATGTCACTGCACAGGGCTTCCATCTTCTCTCAGTCTTACTTCTGGGTTTGCGGCTTCCGGCTACATGAGTGGCTGGGGGCACGATGACGTCACTCCTGCACATGCGCGTGGGAGCCGCCATTTACAGCACGCCTCTGAAGGTCCAGCACGGTATACCGGACCTTCAGAGTGCATGCGTGGTGACCTCACCAGCTGCATGCAGTGTGAATATCTCCTATACAGTGAAGGTTTAGGAGATATTCACAGTACCTACAGGTAAGCCTTATTATAGGCTTGCCTGTAGGTACAAGTGGTAAAACTGAGTTTACTAACACTTTAACTGTGGTTCCTATTTCATAACTCATTTGGTAATGGACTTACCTCCCTAAAAAGTGGCTACACTAATGTAAAATAAGATACCTCTCAGTTAGATACCAAACATGCATATGGTATATGTCCAGAAGGCTAATAAAGCATATTGGACTTCCTAGGAAAATTTACATCAGATATTTTTCATATGTAGTATGTAAGAAATCATAATTGTATTCTGCTAAAGGATATGCTGGTTTACAAATTGCGATACCTTTTCATATGGAAGTAAATATTTACCCAGGATAAGTTGGCATTAAAGTTGGGTTCACTGGGCTTAATAAGTCTCTGCAGCACACCTACATTACACCTCTCAGACCCTTTGATTAGGTGGCAATACAGTAGTTGTGCAGCACCCTCTCCAGGGACAAGCAGCTGTGCGCTCTTATTTTACCACTGTAACTATTAAGGAACTAGTAGTCATCAATTAATTTAAAATTAAAATTAACACAAATAAAATACCCAGGCCTTGATGGCGTACATCCGAGAGTACTCAAAGAACTTAGTAAGATTATTTCTAGATCACTGTTCCTGATCTTTGCTGACAGTATTATGACAGGAAATGTACCAGGGGTTTGGAGGAAAGCTAACGTGATACCGATATTCAAAAAAGGGCAGAGGCATGTCCAGGGAAATTATAGGCCCGTCAGTCTCACATCGATAGTATGTAAACTTCTGGAGGGGATGATAAGGGACTATATCGTAGAGTTTGCTAAAGACAGCAACATCATCAGCAGTAATCAGCACGGGTTTACAAATGGGCGTTCTTGTCAAACCAATCTCCTAACATTCTATGAGGAGGTGAGCTGTGAGCTAGATAGGGGGAGATCAGTGGATGTGGTGTACCTGGATTTCGCTAAGGCATTTGATACAGTTCCCCACAAGCGCTTAATTTATAAAATAAGGTCTGCAGGCATCGACCGCAAGGTTTGTTCTTGGATACGGAACTGGCTAAAAGGGCGTGTCCAAAGGGTGGTAATAAATAGCGCATACTCAGACTGGTCTGAGGTGGTAAGTGGGGTCCCCCAAGGCTCAGTCCTGGGACCAACCTTGTTCAATTTATTCATAAACAGCATTGAGGATGGGATCAGTAGTTCTATATCAGTTTTTGCAAATGACACAAAATTGGGCAGGGCAATAACTGTACAGCATGAAGCAGATATCCTACAGAATGACCTGGACAAAATAACAGAGTGGGCAACGACTTGGCAAATGAGGTTTAATTATTATTATTTTAAGTACTTATATAGCGCTGTCAATTTACGCAGCGCTTTTACATATACATTGCACATTCACATCAGTCCCTGCCCTCAAGGAGCGTACAATCTAAGGTCCCTAACTCACATTCATACACACACATAGTAAGGCCAATTTTTTTATACAGGATCTAATTAACCTACCATCATGTGTTTGGAGTGTGGGAGGAAACCGGAGTACCCGGAGGAAACCTACGCAGGCACAGGGAGAACATGCAAACTCCAGGCAGGAAGTGTCGTGGTTGGGATTCGAACCAGCGACCCTCTTTCTGCTAGGTGAAAGCGCTAACCACTACACCACTAGTTTAATGTGGAGAAGTGTAAGGTTTTGCACTTGGGGACTAAAAACATAAAAGCACAATACACTTTAGGGGGGGAACCTTTGGAGGAATCAAAAATGGAGAAGGATCTGGGAGTCTTGGTAGAAGATAGGCAATAGCATGCAATGTCAAGCGGCAGCTGCCAAAGCTGGCAGAATATTAGCATGCATAAAGAAAGGCATGTATTCCAGACATCAGGTCTGCCTTTCGCCTCCTGCCTGTACACTGTGACTGTTCCATCTCAACAACGCGGAAGGTCCTGCTCATCTTCTGTCCTTTTCTGCATTGAGATTGACATTGTAGAGATGGTCTGCCAACTTCTTGGGGTTAATAAGTTTCTGTCCTTAGTTAAATTTTCAAGGGGCTCTAGGAAGCTCTGGCTGTAGCAGCTTCAATACTTTTGGGCCATTTTGTTTTCACATTCTGCATACTTCTGATGGGTAGTCTATGAGATGTATATCAGATACACGTCTTTACGTAAAAATGATCAGACCTATGTGTGATGACTTTGAAGCGCAGTTGTCCTTCTCGCACTCTAATGGTCATTCTTTGATAAATGGAGGAATTGCTTAACTCACATCTGGAGTTTTACATGGCTGCATTCAGCTCCTGTAGCTTTGGCATTTCTTCCAGGGTGACTGGTCTGCTGAACCTTGGCTGGCCTCATGGGTCTAACTCTATTTGTTGCGTAACATGATGCTGTTAGAGCTCTTTCCCGATTTGGTGACAGTGGAATTATCACTGGAAATATTGCAGAATTGGCGATTGGTTTTATAAACAGATGAGTGTGGTAAAAGTGGTTAAATGCCCCTCTGCACGCTCTCTAGCCTTATTTTTGACTCCTATTGGCCCCAGTCCGTGTTTTCCCTCCCAGAACTCTTGAGTAACCTGCCAGTGAATTTGGGACGAATTGGTGCAGTCACCTGGTGAGGAGTTCTCCCTTTCCCCCTGCGGGACAGGCACCTGGCTCTTTCCTCCTACCTCTTTACCTGCTGGATATAGTTGTGGCTGGTTTGATGGTGGGTACTGCTCTCTCTGTTGTATTGTTTGTTTCAGACTATTCAGCCAGGAGGACATCTCCAGAATTGTTTTATCCAGATGGTTTTAAAGGGTTGGAAACATCTGATTTTCTTCCCTGATTTGTGGCACCTGTCTTCTATGCACAACTTAAGTGACATCTTCTCCATTTGGCCCTCTGTCAGTTTTTGCATTTAGGGCTTTTTTCTACATGCCTTTTCTTGAGCATTCTTTGGCACCTTTAAGATAAGTGAACGCGTTGCCAAGGACAAATGCTCAGTTGGTATTAACTCAGAGAATGTGCTAATCACGGAATTCTTTGTTTTTATCTCACGCTGATTCCTCCAACGCAAATTCCAATAATTTAGGGCCTTCCGACTTTTCCTTTCCCAGCTGGTCTTGCCTCCTACTGATTTTTCCTACACACTCTTTCCTCATTGGTGCAGCCATTGCTGCCCATGGTATGGGTTTTTCAGATGAGAGAAATGGCTTTTAGGTAGATGGGTATAATTTAAAAATTTTTGCTATATGTTCGTCCTCACCTTTTGTCTGATTTAATGTTTCTCTCCAGCATTACTTTAGATCATCGCTGACTCCTTCGTTTATTGGGACTTTTGCCACGCTGAATTTTGACACTGTTGGGAGAATTTTCCTTTGCAGTTGGAAGAATTCGTTGTTGCAGTTTTCATGGCCTACCCTGGGTTGCTGGTATTACCTGAGACAATTGGTTTTAGGTCCCTTCATTCTTATCATTCATGTATAGGGAACAAATGTGGGCATTACCAGTCTGTAGGTTCAATCTCCCCAGTTAAGCATGTTTTTTGCTCGATGTTGTGATACTTTTACCAATCTATCGTTTGGTCCAACATTGTCCCCTTTTTCTGGTTTTGGCCCGTCACATACTTTGTTCTTGTTTCTAGTTCTTGTTTGGAGTTTTTCCCCCACAAGGTGAATGCCTAGGTTTTTAGAAATTGTCCACAGGATTGGTGGCATTGTTGTTCGCCACAGGGGTCTTGGTGGAGATAGCAGTATTTATTGAGACCTTATGGGGTTCATTTAAACGATTATCCTAAATATGTTAATCTCGGCCTACAATCTGGTATCGAGCAGGTGCTGGCTGCGGTGGGGCGCCCGTCAGTGTACCACTGACTTGCATGTGGCGGTTTTGACCTTGCCAGCAATTGATGTTGCTTTATGGGCTATGCCCTCAAGTTAAATTCTGGGGTCAGTCTTAAGTCTGTCTGGCACTGATGGTAAGGACAGGCCTCTTAGACTATGTAAGTTTATGTTTTATTGGTGCTCACGGTAGAACTTTACCTGGCATTGTCGGGTGCTCACAGTATAGACATAACTGGCACTGTTGTTTGGTGCATTTGGAAAGTTGTTACTTTTGCAGAGTTCAATAAAGTTGTGGCCTTGCCCTATTTCCAACTTAATCAGCTTCTGTGTCTTTTTGGGGGGCAAGGTATTGATTTATTAGCTGCTCATAAATGAGCCTATGCTTCTCAGCAGTCATGAAGGCCCCTTGAACCTCCTTTAGGGAAAGGGAGCCTTGACTGCTGGAAGCATGGCGTCACTGTGGGTGTGAACTTAAAAGATAAGTTAAGTAGCTCCCTTGGGATTGGCTACAAAGACCTGAGGTGACTGGGTGGAGCCTGAACTCTAGGAAAAGGCTACGCTGGGGCACATCTAACTGCTCTGAAGAGATTCAGCTGTTACAAGAGTTTCCCACCCCTCCGCCCATTGTGATGTTTTGTCACAGCTGTATTGCAGGTTTTGACCTTGCCAGAAATTGATGTTGCTTTATGGGCTATGCCCTCAAGTTAAATTCTGGGGTCAGTCTAATGTCTGTCTAGCACTGATGGTAAGGACAGGCCTCTTAGACTATGTAAGTTTATGTTTTATGGGTGCTCACGGTAGAACTGTGACTGGCATTGTTGGGTGCTCACAGTATAACCGTGACTGGCACTGTTGTTTGGTACATTTGGAAAGTTGTTGCTTTTGCAAAGTTCAATAAAGCTGTGGCCTTGCCCTATTTCGAATGTAATTAGCTTCTGTGTCTTTTTGGGGGGCAAGGTATTGGTTTATTAGCTGCTCATAAAAGATGCTATGCTTCTCAGCAGTCAAGTATTACATTATTTCCGAAATCTGAAACAAAATAACTCCCCCAGATCCCAAACTAGCATTACTTCACCTAGGGGTGGACCAATTCCCTCCCGACTCCAGAACAATCATTATACACCTATTATATGCAGCAAAAATAAACATACCTAGACTCTGGAAATCGAACTTTATTCCTTAACTCACAAATATAATCTCAGACCTCAACTTCAACTACAAGGCACTTCGCTCTAAGATACCTATCTTTCCCTTGGTTCGCTAAAACATGGTCTGTATGGTTTCAATATCCTAATTGTATGGTTACACTATGATAACATAACACTCATCTGAAGATCATTGATAAACAGGTACTTGATCCTTCACCCACATATTACTTATGCCGTGATGACTGACCATTCCCCTACGACCCCCCCTTCCCATTCTGGTTATTCCCCATCTCTCCCACTTGAGCTTACAATGTTGATTATGCATAATACTTTAAGCATAAGTGCCTATGTATTCTTAACATGTACCTCGGTATAACTTTTTTCTCTCTTTTTTTCTTTCTTACTTGGAATTGCAACCAACTACTCTTTGATGTTGAACGATTGTAAGCTCAATGGTTTATATGTCTTACTTTGTTTAAACTTCAATAAAAACTATTGAGAATAAAAAAATCATTAAATTAATATTAAACCCAAAATCAAACATTTTTTTTATTGTAGCTTACCAATTCTTAGATGTGATGGTTGCATTCATTTTTTTTTTTTTTTAGGCTTTCTTTTGTTTAGTCTCATCTGGTGTTTCAGCCAGTAAGTCTGTTGTTTTTTTTTTAACAAGCTCTTTTCCAGATGTATCAGTTTACAGGGATGGGACAAACCATTCAAGGCTGACAGGGTATGCCTACAATGAACAACTTTTATCTATTTATGTAAAACCTTTATCTTAAAAGGGGAAAAAAACAGTTTGCTGTAAATGGTTAACACTGAAAGTGTGAGCTGGAGTTTGACTGCCGTTTGTTAGTGTATTTAAATCTGCTAGTACATCTAATAATCCCCTGCCCCCAAACTGACAATGCTGCTATCCAAAGGTGCCCCGTGTGTTCCTGAATTCAGAGTGGGGGGCACTCTAATACAGGAGGTGTGTTACTGACCAGATCACAGGTGAAAACAGAGGGGAAAAAATTAAAAAATAAAATAAATGCAGCCACCATTAGTAGGCTGCAATATATTAACCTTATGGCTTTGGTTTTAATACCACTTTAAGCAAAACCTCTGACTGTTTGGCCTATGTTGTTACCAGTGCATGTAATCATTAAGGCCCCTTTTATTTATACAACCTGCGCGACTTTGACACGACTCTGGCTCGACTTTGACGCAACTTGAAGCAATGCCTGTGTAATTTTTAGGTTCATGGACCTTAAGTTGCATCAAAGTCGGACCAAAGTAGTGCAGACTACTTTGAAGTCACACAGATATGAATGGTACTCATTGGAAATCACGGGGTATGACTTGTCTTGCAACTTTGCAGTCCCAAATCGCAGGACAAGTCGTAAAAAGTGTGAAAGGGGCCTTAAACATATGGTTGACCTGCCCCAATGACAGTCAATCTCAGTCTGCTGGTGCTTAGATTGTTTTCCTGAGAGATAGAAAATCTGTGAACGTTTGTTCCTCCCAGTTCACTTTTTCAGCTTTCAGTCACATATACATGTGTTTAGCCACATTTGGGCCCCTTTCACACTTGTGCGACTTGTCCTGCGACTTGGGACTTCAAAGTCGCATGACAAGTTGTACTCCATGATTTCCAATGAGTACCTTAATATCTGTGCGACTTCAAAGTAGCCCCTGCACTACTTTGGTCTGAATTTGATGCATTTCGAGGTCCATAGACCTAAAGATTACATGGGCATTGCTTCAAGTCTAGTCAAAATCGTGGCAAAAGGCTGAGCAGCTGAGAGGCTGAGCCCAGTGGACTGACTTCTGTGACGTCGGCAGAGAGTGGACTTCAGCCCGCTCTCTGCTGAAAACAAACTGCACTCCTGTGATCCATAAGAGATGAACAGCCAAACGAGCTTTGGCTATACATCTCCTTTAAGATAACCTTTTACCTAATAAATCAAGCTTTAATTATTATATCAAGGTTTTTTACAGTATATTGATTTGGACTATCCTATACAGTATATACAATATTTAATCAACACATAAGTTGCATGTGTAATAATTTTTGTTTATTTTGCATTATTTATTTAATTACATAAAGCAGCAGCAAAGCAATATGATTTCCAAAGGAAAAAAAAAATTAAAAAAACTGTTTGGTGTAGCACATAGAACATTATTTAATCCAGAAAGTAGCAGGGACAATATATGTAAAATCTATTGCAAAGAATATAGTTTGAAAAAAAAATAAAACTAACACTATTAACTTCATAATACATCACATAGCATATCTTGTTATCTTGTCATCTTCTTCAGTACCACACTGTATTGTGTAAAAAGTTTTTTAAAATGTCCAATCTGATTGCACAAAAACATCTCAAAAACCAAATTTCCACACTCCAGAGATGAGGCAAGTATTAGGACAAACTAAAAAAATTACAGTGCCATGTTTCAGGGACAACAACCCGAACATTTGACACAGTGGCTGTAAAATACATCAGCAGTTTGATTGGGGCCCAGAGCAGCAATGTAAGAGAGAGGGATATGTACATTTTTAAAAGAAATAACTGAGTATGCTATTTAAAAGACAGCCATAAATATTGTATAGACTTGCTGTAAATTATGCAAGTATTTTTACTTGGCTACTATGTTAGAGGAAGAGATGAGGTTTATGTTATTCCAAAAGAAAATTCTGTTTATGATGTCCCAGTCAAGAGCCTTAATGATTTCATGGACAATCTACACACCATGTAAATGTTTTTACTAGGCAACAATGAAAGATGGAGAGACTTGGCAGGTATAACTATATATGGAACTACATTTTCCAGAGTAACAAACGAGAAACAAAACAAATTTGTTGGACAATATGTACTCCTTTTTTTGCTGAGATGCTATGGCAGAGGGCTAAAGCATGCATATTTCATCTTAATTAAGCAAACACCAGTGTACTTTTGTGAAATTGATGCTGGAAATACACATTGCAACTAAAAATTACATTCATTTTTAGGCCCCTTTCACACATACGGTCAGTTCAGTTCATCAGTTCAGTCACATCAAATGTATCAGTTTTCCATCCATTTTTCATCTGTTTTTCATCCATTTTTCATCCGTTTTTCATCTGTTTTTCGCCAGTTGTCATCTGTTTTTCGTCAGTTGTTATCCATTTTTCATCCGTTTTTCGTCAGTTGTTATCCGTTTTTCATCCGTTGTCATCCGTTTTTCATGCGTTATCATCCGTTTTCCTCTGTTGTCATCCGTTGTCATCCGTTTTTCATCGATTGTCATCCGTTTTTCATCGATTGTCATCCGTTGTTTCATCCGATCCATTTTTTTGACGGATGAAAAATAGGGCATTCATCTGTTCAAAAAAACGGACATTGACAGAAGCGGATGAAAACGGATGTTAACGGATGATCATCCGTTGTCATCCGTTTTTACATAGAGATACATTGATGTCCGTTTTTCATCCGTCAACGGATGGAGGAAAAACGGATAAACGGACAGCATGTGTGAAAGGGGCCTTAGACTGAATATGGAAAAGTGCTACAAATTTGAACCAAAGATATTACACCTGTTTGCACCAGCTTCAATTTTAGAATGATTAAGCTGGCATATTACCTCTGGAAATAAAAAAAATGGTGACTTGATTCAGAGACTGATAACATACATATTATGTCAGAAAAAAAAATATATATATATTTGATTCAGGGAAAACGTTTGCAGTTTAGCGCCACAGTTATTAGGTTTTTTGGCTAGGCCCCAATTTCTTAGGGGTTGAGCAGCCATATTGAAACAAGTAAAAAATAGCATTTATTCTATCTGTCTCAAACTTAAAGAAAATAATTGCATAGATTTGCAGCAGACCTTTTAATCCTTTCTTGGAAAGACCGCAATTTCAGAGGGAGTAAGCAAGACCATCTATAAATACAAAAATAATGTTTTTTAGGAGAATGAAGATAATAAAATGTTTAGATACTTGCACCTTAGAGCTTAGGCTTGTATGGACAGGCAACTGAGCAGGCATTTTGCATTTGGTAATTTTAAAAAATGGTGTCTTAGTTGAGAGTCTGCCAATGAAAACATTTTATAGTTTAGCACAATGGCTAATAACTATTTTTGGATAGGCCCCAGTGTCATAAGGATTGAGCTGGCATAATTGCACACATTTGCTTTCCTACTTTTAAGCTCTTCTTGGATAAGCTGCATTTTCTAAAAGAAAGAACAAGCACATTTCATCTGGAAATAAAAATAATTGATTTAGGAGATTGAAGAATTAAAAATGTTACAAATATGCACTTCAAATATTCAACCTGGACATGGACAGGCTGCAATTTATGACCAACTGAGCAGGCATTCTGCTTCTGGAAATAAAAAAATTGCAGTCTTGGATCAGAGGCTGTGAAGGAAAATGTTTTATAGTTTAGCACATTAGCTATTAACCACTTAAGCCCCGGAGGATTTTCCTGCTAAACGACCAGGGGGTATTTTGCGATTCGGCACTGCGTGACTTTAACGGACAATTGCGCGGTCGTGCGACGCTGTACCTAAACGAATTTGACGTCCTTTTTTTCCCACAAACAGAGCTTTCTTTTGGTGGTATTTGATCACCTGTGCGCTTTTTACTTTTTGCGCTATAAACAAAAAAAGAGCGTACATTTTGCAAAAATAACAATATTTTTCACATTTTTTTATATGAAATTCCCCCCAAAAAAAATGTAAAAATCAAAATTTTTTAACATTTTCGGCCAATTTGTTTTATGCTATGCGATCTGCGATTTTTTTTGCAGTACTGCGACATTGGGGCGGACAGATCGGACCCTTGACTGACATTTTTGACACTTTTGGGGTTACCAGTGACATTTCTATAGTAATGAGTGCTATACATATGCACTGTTACTGTAAAAATACACTGGTAGTGAAGGGGTTAACTTTATTTGGGAGGGAGGGGCTGTGTGTGTCCCTAGGGGCATGCTTTCTACTGTGATTGGCTGTGGCTTGAGCTGTAAGGACACTGATCAACGGATCTACATAGTAGATCCGTGTGATCAGTGTCTTTACACCGAGGAGAATGACAGGCAGCTTGTTTACACAAGCCGCCTGACTTTCTCCCTCTCCCCCGACGATCGCCGAGTGACCGGCAGACATCGGGTCCGCCAGTCACACGCGCGGGGGGGTCCGTGACCGCGCGGGAGCGGGAGCGCGCCTCCACGGGCGCGCGCTCGCTCCCCAGAGCCTCACAGGCTAGCGACGTAGACCTACGTCACTCTGCCTGTGAGGGGCTGACTGCCGCAGTAAATATACTGTGAGCAGTCGGCAAGCGGTTAAAGTGATTGTTAGAGCCGGTTCACACTGAGGCGATCTGACTTCGAGGGGTGACCTGTGAAGTCGCGGTGCACAGCGTGCACTGCGACTTCGGCGCGACTTGCAGGGACTTCACATAATGGAAGTCTATGCAAGTCGCTCCCAGGTCGCCCCAAAGTAGTACAGGACCCTTTTTCTAAGTCGGAGCGACTTGTGTCGCTCCTTTTAGAACGGGTCCTGTACTACTCAATGGCGAGCGACCGACCGTATCTTTATTAAGATAGATTATTTGTTTGCAAAATTTTATAACATTTTCTGCTTTTTTACATTTTTTTTAACAAAAAATAAAAACCCCATTGGTGATTAAAAAAACATAAAGCTTTATTTGTGTAAAATAAATGAAAAAAAATTGGTTTGTGTACAGTGTTGCATTGCCATGCAATTGTCATTCAAAGTGTGACAGCTCTGAAAGCTGAAATCTTCCCTGGGCAGGAAAGGGGTAAAACTGTTCGGTATTGAAGGGGTTATGCATCAAAAACTGTCTAAAAATCTACAACAATATAAATGGCACCAACAATAAACATAAATTGAAAAAATGTATATATATCAAATATAATGAACTGTATGTGACAGCTGCTCCTTTAAGTGTGGATCACAGTGAAATACCAAAAACTAAAACAAAGTAGGCACTTTCCTCCTCAAAGTGAAATAAATCCATGACCTATGTCTCAAAATACATGTGTTGTTGCAATCTATTTCAAAACACAACTGTGACTGGTAATTGGTGACCATAGCATACAAACAAAAACACAAATATTCTCACGAAAAATACGAAACCATATGCAGATAACATGACATGTGAAAATGTGAAGAAAAAAACAAAGAATAAAAAATAAAAAAAATGAAAAATTCTTTGTATAAGTTTTTCAATAAAGTCCTTCAATAAAGAAAAACACTAGCCTTTATTGAAGAACTTACAAATACAAATAATTTTTCATTTTTTTATTTTTCATACATTTTATATTCTTTGTTTTTTTCACATATCACGTTATCTGCATATGGTTATGTCTTTTTTGTGAGAATATTTGGGTTTTTATTTGTTACCAATTACCAGTCACGGCTGTGTTTTGGAATAGATTGCAACAACACATGTATTTTGAGACATAGGTCATAGATTTCACTTTGAGGAGGATTACGCCTACTTTATTTTAGTTTTTGACCAGAAACTGGTCTGATTACCACCTGTTGTAGATGGGTAGCTGACAAGACACCATACATACAACCTTACAAATGATTCCATCCAGGCCATGGTTATTCTAATACCAATGGGCAATTAGTAAGACCTTGTTCACACTGGCACTGTCAAATCTGCATTTATTTGTGTTTAGATGACATTTCTAAAAGCATCAGTATAAATGCATGTAATGATTTTTCTTTGTCAATTATTTTTATTCAGTATTTCAAAAAGAAGTACATACATCCGGCATTTGCAATTATAACAAATAGTGTACGTTGGCTGTACACCAAGATATAAAACTTCACATCAAAAAAGGGTACATGTTCGCAATCAACATAATTTATCCTCACCCACATAAAATTAATTCACAAGCCTAAACAATGTGGAATGTAATGATTTTTCAATGGTGCTATACACGCTGTGCAGTAATCTGCATTTAGATGCGGTCAGTTTAGCTGCGTTTAGAAAATACAGAGTTCTGCCTGTCCAGAATCTGATTAGAAACTCTAAATGCATGTAAACATGACTAAACTTGCTTTAACCACTTAAGGTCGGCCCTATAGCATTTTTACTTCTACAAGGTGGCACCTCTGTGTACAGTATATACATTAACTCACAAAAGTGAGTACACCCCTCACATTTTTGTAAATATTTTTTGATATCTTTTCATGTTACAACACTGAAGAAATGACACTTTGCTACAATGTAAAGTAGTGAGTGTACAGCTTGTATAACAGTGTATATTTACTGTCCACTCAAAATAACTCAACATACAGCCATTAATGTCTAAACTGCTGGCAACAAAAGTGAGTACACCCAGTAAGTAAGTGAAAATGTCCAAATTGGGCCCAATTAGCCATTTTCCCTCCCCGGTGTCATGTGATTCATTAGTGTTACAACAAGGTCTCAGGTGTGAATGGGGAGCAGGTGTAATTAATTTGGTGTTATCGCTCTCACTGGTCACTGGAAGTTAAACATGGCATCTCATGGCAAAGAACTCTCTGAGGATCTGAAAAAAGAATTGCTGCTCTACATAAAGATGGCCTAGGCTATAAGAAGATTGCCAAGACCCTGAAACTGAGCTCCAGCACGATGGACAAGACCATACATTGTTTTAACAGGACAGGTTCCACTCAGGACAGGCCTCGCCATGGTCGACCAAAAGAAGTTGAGTGCACGTGTTCAGTGTCATATCCAGAGAGTGTCTTTGGGAAATAGACGTATGAGTGCTGCCAGCATTGCTGCAGAGGTTGAAAGGGTGGGGGGTCAGCCTGTCAGTGCTCAGACCATACACCGCACACTGCATCAAATCGGTCTGCATGGCTGTCATTCCAGAAGGAAGCCTCTTCTAAAGATGATACACAACAAAGCCCACAAACAGTTTGCTGAAGACAAGCAGACTAAGGACATGGATTATTGGAACCATGTCCTGAGGTATGATGAGACCAAGATCAACTTATTTGGTTCAGATGGTATCAAGCGTGTGTGGCGGCAACCAGGTGAGGAGTACAAAAACAAGTGTGTCTTGCCTACAGTCAAGCATGATGGTGGGAGTGTCGTGGTCTGGTGCTGCATGAGTGCTGCCAGCACTGGGGAGCTACAGTTCATCGAGGGAACCATGAATGCCAACATGTACTGTGACATACTGAAGCAGAGCATGATCCCCTCCCTTAGGAGACTGGGCCACAGGGCAGTATTCCAACATGATAACAACCCCAAACAAACCTCCAAGATGACTACTGCCTTGCTAAAGAAGCTAAAGGTAAACATGATGGACTGGCCAAGCATGTCTCCAGACCTAAACCCTATTGAGCATCCTCAAACGGAAAGTGGTGGAGCGCAAGGTCTCTGACATCCACCACCCCTGTGATGTGGTCATGGAGGAGTGGAAGAGGACTCTAGTGGCAACATGTGAAGTTCTGGTGAACTCCATGCCCAAGAGGGTTAATGCAGTGCTGGAAAATAATGGTGGCCACACAAGAAAAGATATAATAAAATATTTACAAATATGTGAGGGGTGTACTTACTTTTTGTGAGATACTGTATGTAAAATTGAGCACAGTAGATTTAGTAATAATTCTTTATAAACTCCATGTGTTATGGCTTGAGTGGGAGAAGGCAGTCAGCAGGTAGTTCTTGTAGCGCCATACATTCACATCTTTGTTAAATCCTCAGTAATATTTGTTCATACAACAGTCTCAATGCTGTTTGGTATGGAACCTCATCTTCTGCTCTTTATCGCTATAATATACGATAGGTGCACTCGTAGCACAGTACGAGGTCCTATACATCATTAGAACCAAATACATTGTGTGGGATATATAAATAATAGGCAACAAAAGACACTTTAAATAAAACACCACTGTAATGCCTAAACCAGTAATAAGCAGTGATAGGTGCTTCCAGTGATATAGAGTAAGGTTGAAACACAATAAAGTCAAATATAGTGAAGAGGCTAGTCCATGGGTCTCATAAAAGATTTACAGCAATTTCCAGTACCCGCCACCTTCCAAACTATGTGCTCACCTCCATTACTGACCTTCCACATGTCAATATGTGCCTTCTCCTTTAAGCGGCTAAAGAAACCTCTAGTGGGTGGTTGAATCCTTAGTGATAAGTAAATCCTCTATCTCCTGTGCCTGCAAAAATCCTTATCGGAAGTACTCATAAATTAATCAGAAAACTGACACGCTGAAGCATTTAAAACCACTTTAATAAAAACCATAAGAAATGGCAACTTACATTTTTCAGTTCGCTAGCTCTGGTGCACTCAGATAGCATGCGAGCATGCATAGCATTTGGTGATTGCCAGTAGTGATGGGCCGAACACCCCCCGGAACATCTTGAACAGAGAAAAATTTCTCGCTAACATTCGAACCCTATTAAAGTCTATGGGACACAAACATGAAAAATCAAAAGTCCTCAGTTTAAAGGCTTTATAAGCAAGTTCCTGCCATAAAAAGTGTATGGGGACCAGGGTACTGCCCTGGGGGACATGTATCAATGCAAAAAAAATGTTTTTAAAACTACAATTTTTAAAGGAGCAGTGATTTTAATGATGCCTAAAGTGAAAAAATAAAAAATTCCATTAAATATTATGCCTGGGGGGTCCTCTTAATATGCCTGTAAAGTATGATGTACTTTGTACTCTGTATGTAGCCCGTTGCAGCAATACTGACATTTCTAAAGGAAAAAATTTAATTCAAACTCTCTAGGCTGTAATGTATTGTCAGCTCCCGACAATACAGATAAAAAAAATGAAAAAAGCTGGTGTAGGTCCCCCCCCCCCCAGTCCATACCAGGCCCTTTGGATCCCAATTTATTTTTCATTTTCATTTTCTTTTTACAATTATTATTTTTAAATTCAGCTCTCAGCAGGGAAATCTACACAACCTATTGACCATGCGCTCGGTGGGGGGAACATCCCGCTAAGTGCCAAGAAAGTTCAGGTGTTAGGTGAGTACCTGAATGGGCGATCTTTAGGCCAAACTTATGCTCGGCCCAAACCATTCACCCATCCCTAGTGGTGCCTGAACACTGTAACCCCTCACAGTAACTCTTGATGGGCCCAGGAACCGGCCCTGCTGTTAAAAATTAGAAATAAACATTGAGATTACATGTACTCGTCATACAGGTGCAGAAAAATTGGTCCTTGGGTGTTGGTGGTGCCTGAACACTGTAACACCTCACAGTTACTCTTGCTGGGTGCAGGAACAGGCCCTGCTGTTAAAAATTAGAAACAAAAATTGAAATTATATGTACTTGTCATACAGGTGCAGAAAAATTTGGCCTTCGGTGTTGGTGTTGTCTGAACACTGTTACCCCTCACAGTTACTCTTGCTGGGCACAGGAATGGGCCCTGCTGTTAAAAATTAGAAACAAACATTGAAATTACAAGCATCTGTGATATAGGTGCAGAAAAATTGGGCCTTGGGTGTTGGTGGTGCCTGAACACTGTAACCCCTCACAGTTACTCTTGCTGGGTGCAGGAACAGGCCCCGCTGTTAAAAATTAGAATCAAACATTAAAATCACATGCACCTGTGATACAGGTGCAGAAAAATTGGGCCTTGGGTGCTGGTGGTGCTGTAAACTAAAAATATTGTTGGAATCTAGCATATTCAAGACAGGATAGGCAGAAAAGGCAGTCTTTAAGGGATCCCAGATCCCTAGCAAATTCAATCAGTTACATCAGCATCAGGGGCTTGATAGCTGCTGATAATCCAGGACTGATTCATTTTTATAAATATCAGCCAGTCAACGGAGTCTGTGGAAAGACTCACTCTTTTATCCATCACAAAACCTCCAGCAGCACTAAATGTCTATTTGAAAAGCACGCTGGAAGCAGGACAGGACAGCAGCTCGATTTCATATTGAGCAAGTTCTGGCCAGTGACCCATCTGCAAGACCCAGTAACTCAGTTGGAAAGGTCTCCAAGTCTACTCTTGCCCCTAGATAATCCTGCACCATATGCTGCAGATGCTGCCGATGGTTGCTTAAACCTAACAGCCCTGGGCTATGAGGACTAAAGAATTGTTTAAAGGCATCGGTCAGCCAGGCCGCCTTCTCCGCCGCTCCTCCTTTGATTGAACAAAGCCTCAGAAACACGTTGTCCATGAAATGGTAACCTCCCAGTGTCTGGAAAGGTGTTACACACATTTTTCTTCAAGGCGTCCTCAAGATGTTTAATTCTCCGCTCCCTCTGCGAAGGCAGGATGAGTTCTGCAACTTTACCCTTGTAAAGTGGATGAAGAAGGCATGAGATTCTGAGTCCCCTTTGTCAATAAGGATGACATTGTCAGAAGCAACTACTCCTCAGCCACGTGCAACTCCGGGGGTTTCTGGGGAATGAAAACCATCCCTTGAAGACAGCTGTATGTTATCCTCTACATTCATGCTGCCACAATCCTCCTCCTCTTCCTCCTGTGTGTTTTTTGGCCCAACAGGAATGTTATCTGCATAAAGAGGGCCTTTGGAAGAAAAGAAGTCCTCCTCTTCCTCCCGCTGTCCTGCCTCAAATGCCCTGTCCATAATTCCACAAAGCGTGTGCTCCAGCAGGAAAACTAGAGGAACAGTGTCACCGATGCATGCATTGTCACGGCTCACCAGCCTTGTGGCCCTTCTCAAATGGTGACAGGACAGTGCATGAATCCTTTATTAGCAGCCACTGGCATGGTGAAAAGAAGCCAAGCTCCCCTGAGCCTGTCCTTGTGCCATACTCGCTTAGGTACTGATTGATGGCCCTCTGCTGCGTGTGCAGCCGCTGCAGCATTGCCAATATTGAGTTCCACCTGGTGGGCATGTCACAAATGAGGCGGTTGGTGGGCAGGTTGAATTCCTGTTGAATGTCAGCCAGCCCGAGCACTGAAATTGTAGGACCGCTGGAAATGGCCACAGACTTTTCTGGCCTGCTTCAGAAGATCTTGTAAGCCCGGGTAACTGTTTAAGAAAGGTTGCACCAATAAATTCAGGGCATGTGCCAAGCATGGAACATGTGTCAAGTATCCCTATTGGAGAACGGAGAAAAGGTTGGTGCATTGTCTCATATGACCTTTCCTGACTCAAGCTGCCGTGGCGTCAACCACCTCTGAGCCTGCCCCTGCAGAGCTGACAGAATCTCTGCCCAGTGTGGCTCCTGTCCCCTAGTCAGACCAACTGAAGCACTGCATGACATCGTTTAACCTGACTGCTTGCGTAGCCCCTTGAATGCTTAGGGAGTACTGCTGATTTAGCATAAGAGACCATAGAGAAAGAAGAAGAGGAGGGGGTGGAGCAGACAGATGTGTCAGAATCACCACCAATGTTTTGCAGGTGTGGTGGCGGAACAAGCTCTGGCACTGATCCCTGTTGACGCAGAAGGAATAGCACCTGTGACACAAAAGGGGAATGGGAATTAAGCCCCCTAAAACAATTAGTGCTGTTGCACCAAAAAAAAAAACCCACTGCTGACACAGAAGGAAAAGCACCTGCGACACAAAAGGGGGGACAACAAATATGCCCTAAATAAAATTAATGCTGCTGCGCCACAAAAAAAATCCTACTGCTGGCACAGAACTAATAGCACCTGCGACACAGAAGGGGGGAGTACTAATATTGCAGCAACAGAACCCAATGCTGCAAAAAAAAAAATGAAAAGAAAAAAATAAATATCAATGAAAAAAAAAAATGGGATCAGTGGGGTGACACAGACGTGTTGTATACACCAACACTTCAGTGGCCCAACTACACTGTGTTACACAAGAATCACAGCACTACACTAACTGCACTACACTGTGTTATACAAAAATTTGTCCTACACTACACTGCACTGCACTGACTGCAGTACACTGTGTCATACAAGATGAATCAGCGCAGCACAGCACTACACTACACTACAGTGACTGCCCCACACACAAGAATCAGCACAGTACTACACTAAACTGACTGCAGTACACTGTATTATACAAGAATCAGGCCTACACTACACTGCACTGACTGAAATAAATATGAAAGCACAATCCACAAACTACCTGCCTAATCTCCACTCCCAATCTCCATTAACACACTACACATGGCTGTCATGTAAGCAGCCTTTACTAGTGTGGGATGTGGACTTAGCCCCTGAGCAATGATTGGCTAAAGGCACCCTGCCTTTGGCCAATCATGGCTCTGACAGGACACTATGCTGTGATTGGCCGAAGCATACAGGTCAGGTGCATGCTTTGGCCTATCACAAGCACTTAATGCACTGCAATCGCGCAATGCATTACTGGGCGCACATCGGCGGGCAAACTTCCCGTCGAGTGCCACATTTGTTTGTGTGTTCGGCAAACACATGAACACCCAATGTTCGAGTCAAACTTACGTTTGATTGGAATGTTCAGCACATCCCTAGTCGCCAGTACTACATCTAAGCGATGCATGCTATGCATGCTATCTGAATGCATGCTATCGGAATGTTTACATGGGCAGACCGCCGTTCTGTGGGAGGGGAAGATGGAGATCTTGTTTTTCTGCAAGTAGGAACACTGATCTTTGTCTTCCCCTAGTTAAAGCACCCCCATACAGTTAGAAAGCATTCCCTAGGAGCACATTTAACCCTTTAATCAACCCTGATGTTAACCCCTTCCCTGCCAGTGTCATAGTACAGTGACAGTGCATATTTTTTAGCACTGATCATTGTATTAGTGTCACTGGTCCCCAAAAAAGAATCAAAAGTGTCAATTAGTGTCTGATTTCTCCACCACAATGTTGCAGTCCCGCTAAAAACAGCTAATCACAGTCATTACTAGTAAATAAATAAAGAAAAATTCCATAAAATATCCCATAGTTTGTAAATGCTATAACTTTTGCGCAAAGCAATCAATATACACTTATTGTTATTTTTTGTTTACCAAGCAGAATACATATTGGCCTAAACTGATGAAGATATTTGATTTTTTACATTTTTTATTGGGTATGTTTTATAAAATAAAGTAAAAACATTTGCAAAGTAAGTTTAGTAACGATCCTTTATATACTGCATGTGTTAAGGCTCAAGCAGGAGAAGGCAGTTGGCAGGTAGTTCTTGTAGTGCCAAAGATTTACATTCACATCTTGGTTAAATCCTCAGTAATATTTGTTCACACAACAGTCTCAGTGCTGTTTGGTATGGAATCTCATTTTCTGCTCTTCAGGAACAAAAGTGAAAAAGCATCGCTATAATATAGGTGCACAGTTTGTCATATCATATGCTATAAATTTATGAGACATATTCAATGTAAAGAAGTACAGTAAAACCTTGGGCTGAGAGTAACTTGGTTTGAGAGTAAATCAATTTTGACTTGATAAACCAGTGATGTCTTGATATAAAAGTAGTATCATGTCACAACTGAGTATAAAAAAAAAAGAGCGGTGCCTCTAAGTGTAGCAATATGGTTATAATGAATGAAGGTACAATATTTAGCAACTGGTTGATGATTAAAACAGGCACATCTAAGTATGTAGGCATCCGGGGTAAAGCTGTCCACATAGACCATACTTTGCACCTCCATAGACGTCATACCTTCCATGCTGCGATCCACGAGCACTTCAAGCCTCGCTTTCAGATCACTCTACTACAGGGTAGTCCTTCTGGCCACAATTGCAGACTGACAGCGGTGAGAGCCAGTGTTGGGAGGGTGGTCTATGTAGGCAGCTTTATCCTAGATGCTTGCATACTTAGAAGTACCTGTTTTAATCATCAACCATGTGAGTTGCTAAATATTGTACCTTCATTAAATGTAACTGTGAAGGATGCCCTTCTATGTCTGTTCGCATGTTTCCTCTCCCTGCTTAAAAGACTATATTGAGTATTCGTTTATATGTCTGTGACAAACTCCCCTCTTTTGAGTTGCCACGAGTACCTGGAGAGGACTACTTGTCAGCCTCTTACCATGTGATTATGGTCCCATGTTGAAACTCTTTGTCTTCCCCTGCTGTTGAATCTGTACGTATGTGATCTGAGCGACATTCAGTAATAATGTGCGTTCAGATCTAAGCTATCTGGGGATATGTTGAATGTACCTGTTTCATGCAATAGCTGCATAGCTATATAGTTTTATGTATGTTGCTGTCTGTTGCTACAGTGTGGCTAATGGAGTCTTGCCACTGTCCTTGGGAGATGAGTGGATCACTTCTCAATTGTCTCCAGGACAAAAGACTGTGTAGAACCGTTGTTGGGCAGACTAGCCATGTGTACAGCCAGGCCAAAGAGACCTTTTTACTAACTAAAGTCCTCAGTTTAAAGGCTTTATAAGCAAGTTCCTGCCATAAAAAGTGTATGGGGACCAGGGTACTGCCATGGGGGACATGTATCAATGCAAAAAAAATGTTTTTAAAACTACAATTTTTAAAGGAGCAGTGATTTTAATGATGCCTAAAGTGAAAAAATAAAAAATTCCATTAAATATTATGCCTGGGGGGTCCTCTTAATATGCCTGTAAAGTATGATGTACTTTGTACTCTGTATGTAGCCCGTTGCAGCAATACTGACATTTCTAAAGGAAAAAATTTAATTCAAACTCTCTAGGCTGTAATGTATTGTCAGCTCCCGACAATACAGATAAAAAAAATGAAAAAAGCTGGTGTAGGTCCCCCCCCCCCCCAGTCCATACCAGGCCCTTTGGATCCCAATTTATTTTTCATTTTCATTTTCTTTTTACAATTATTATTTTTAAATTCAGCTCTCAGCAGGGAAATCTACACAACCTATTGACCATGCGCTCGGTGGGGGGAACATCCCGCTAAGTGCCAAGAAAGTTCAGGTGTTAGGTGAGTACCTGAATGGGCGATCTTTAGGCCAAACTTATGCTCGGCCCAAACCATTCACCCATCCCTAGTGGTGCCTGAACACTGTAACCCCTCACAGTAACTCTTGATGGGCCCAGGAACCGGCCCTGCTGTTAAAAATTAGAAATAAACATTGAGATTACATGTACTCGTCATACAGGTGCAGAAAAATTGGTCCTTGGGTGTTGGTGGTGCCTGAACACTGTAACACCTCACAGTTACTCTTGCTGGGTGCAGGAACAGGCCCTGCTGTTAAAAATTAGAAACAAAAATTGAAATTATATGTACTTGTCATACAGGTGCAGAAAAATTTGGCCTTCGGTGTTGGTGTTGTCTGAACACTGTTACCCCTCACAGTTACTCTTGCTGGGCACAGGAATGGGCCCTGCTGTTAAAAATTAGAAACAAACATTGAAATTACAAGCATCTGTGATATAGGTGCAGAAAAATTGGGCCTTGGGTGTTGGTGGTGCCTGAACACTGTAACCCCTCACAGTTACTCTTGCTGGGTGCAGGAACAGGCCCCGCTGTTAAAAATTAGAATCAAACATTAAAATCACATGCACCTGTGATACAGGTGCAGAAAAATTGGGCCTTGGGTGCTGGTGGTGCTGTAAACTAAAAATATTGTTGGAATCTAGCATATTCAAGACAGGATAGGCAGAAAAGGCAGTCTTTAAGGGATCCCAGATCCCTAGCAAATTCAATCAGTTACATCAGCATCAGGGGCTTGATAGCTGCTGATAATCCAGGACTGATTCATTTTTATAAATATCAGCCAGTCAACGGAGTCTGTGGAAAGACTCACTCTTTTATCCATCACAAAACCTCCAGCAGCACTAAATGTCTATTTGAAAAGCACGCTGGAAGCAGGACAGGACAGCAGCTCGATTTCATATTGAGCAAGTTCTGGCCAGTGACCCATCTGCAAGACCCAGTAACTCAGTTGGAAAGGTCTCCAAGTCTACTCTTGCCCCTAGATAATCCTGCACCATATGCTGCAGATGCTGCCGATGGTTGCTTAAACCTAACAGCCCTGGGCTATGAGGACTAAAGAATTGTTTAAAGGCATCGGTCAGCCAGGCCGCCTTCTCCGCCGCTCCTCCTTTGATTGAACAAAGCCTCAGAAACACGTTGTCCATGAAATGGTAACCTCCCAGTGTCTGGAAAGGTGTTACACACATTTTTCTTCAAGGCGTCCTCAAGATGTTTAATTCTCCGCTCCCTCTGCGAAGGCAGGATGAGTTCTGCAACTTTACCCTTGTAAAGTGGATGAAGAAGGCATGAGATTCTGAGTCCCCTTTGTCAATAAGGATGACATTGTCAGAAGCAACTACTCCTCAGCCACGTGCAACTCCGGGGGTTTCTGGGGAATGAAAACCATCCCTTGAAGACAGCTGTATGTTATCCTCTACATTCATGCTGCCACAATCCTCCTCCTCTTCCTCCTGTGTGTTTTTTGGCCCAACAGGAATGTTATCTGCATAAAGAGGGCCTTTGGAAGAAAAGAAGTCCTCCTCTTCCTCCCGCTGTCCTGCCTCAAATGCCCTGTCCATAATTCCACAAAGCGTGTGCTCCAGCAGGAAAACTAGAGGAACAGTGTCACCGATGCATGCATTGTCACGGCTCACCAGCCTTGTGGCCCTTCTCAAATGGTGACAGGACAGTGCATGAATCCTTTATTAGCAGCCACTGGCATGGTGAAAAGAAGCCAAGCTCCCCTGAGCCTGTCCTTGTGCCATACTCGCTTAGGTACTGATTGATGGCCCTCTGCTGCGTGTGCAGCCGCTGCAGCATTGCCAATATTGAGTTCCACCTGGTGGGCATGTCACAAATGAGGCGGTTGGTGGGCAGGTTGAATTCCTGTTGAATGTCAGCCAGCCCGAGCACTGAAATTGTAGGACCGCTGGAAATGGCCACAGACTTTTCTGGCCTGCTTCAGAAGATCTTGTAAGCCCGGGTAACTGTTTAAGAAAGGTTGCACCAATAAATTCAGGGCATGTGCCAAGCATGGAACATGTGTCAAGTATCCCTATTGGAGAACGGAGAAAAGGTTGGTGCATTGTCTCATATGACCTTTCCTGACTCAAGCTGCCGTGGCGTCAACCACCTCTGAGCCTGCCCCTGCAGAGCTGACAGAATCTCTGCCCATTGTAGCTCCTGTCCCCTAGTCAGACCAACTGAAGCACTGCATGACATCGTTTAACCTGACTGCTTGCGTAGCCCCTTGAATGCTTAGGGAGTACTGCTGATTTAGCATAAGAGACCATAGAGAAAGAAGAAGAGGAGGGGGTGGAGCAGACAGATGTGTCAGAATCACCACCAATGTTTTGCAGGTGTGGTGGCGGAACAAGCTCTGGCACTGATCCCTGTTGACGCAGAAGGAATAGCACCTGTGACACAAAAGGGGAATGGGAATTAAGCCCCCTAAAACAATTAGTGCTGTTGCACCAAAAAAAAAAACCCACTGCTGACACAGAAGGAAAAGCACCTGCGACACAAAAGGGGGGACAACAAATATGCCCTAAATAAAATTAATGCTGCTGCGCCACAAAAAAAATCCTACTGCTGGCACAGAACTAATAGCACCTGCGACACAGAAGGGGGGAGTACTAATATTGCAGCAACAGAACCCAATGCTGCAAAAAAAAAAATGAAAAGAAAAAAATAAATATCAATGAAAAAAAAAAATGGGATCAGTGGGGTGACACAGACGTGTTGTATACACCAACACTTCAGTGGCCCAACTACACTGTGTTACACAAGAATCACAGCACTACACTAACTGCACTACACTGTGTTATACAAAAATTTGTCCTACACTACACTGCACTGCACTGACTGCAGTACACTGTGTCATACAAGATGAATCAGCGCAGCACAGCACTACACTACACTACAGTGACTGCCCCACACACAAGAATCAGCACAGTACTACACTAAACTGACTGCAGTACACTGTATTATACAAGAATCAGGCCTACACTACACTGCACTGACTGAAATAAATATGAAAGCACAATCCACAAACTACCTGCCTAATCTCCACTCCCAATCTCCATTAACACACTACACATGGCTGTCATGTAAGCAGCCTTTACTAGTGTGGGATGTGGACTTAGCCCCTGAGCAATGATTGGCTAAAGGCACCCTGCCTTTGGCCAATCATGGCTCTGACAGGACACTATGCTGTGATTGGCCGAAGCATACAGGTCAGGTGCATGCTTTGGCCTATCACAAGCACTTAATGCACTGCAATCGCGCAGTGCATTACTGGGCGCACATCGGCGGGCAAACTTCCCGTCGAGTGCCACATTTGTTTGTGTGTTCGGCAAACACATGAACACCCAATGTTCGAGTCGAACTTACGTTTGATTGGAATGTTCAGCACATCCCTAGTCGCCAGTACTACATCTAAGCGATGCATGCTATGCATGCTATCTGAATGCATGCTATCGGAATGTTTACATGGGCAGACCGCCGTTCTGTGGGAGGGGAAGATGGAGATCTTGTTTTTCTGCAAGTAGGAACACTGATCTTTGTCTTCCCCTAGTTAAAGCACCCCCATACAGTTAGAAAGCATTCCCTAGGAGCACATTTAACCCTTTAATCAACCCTGATGTTAACCCCTTCCCTGCCAGTGTCATAGTACAGTGACAGTGCATATTTTTTAGCACTGATCATTGTATTAGTGTCACTGGTCCCCAAAAAAGAATCAAAAGTGTCAATTAGTGTCTGATTTCTCCACCACAATGTTGCAGTCCCGCTAAAAACAGCTAATCACAGTCATTACTAGTAAATAAATAAAGAAAAATTCCATAAAATATCCCATAGTTTGTAAATGCTATAACTTTTGCGCAAAGCAATCAATATACACTTATTGTTATTTTTTGTTTACCAAGCAGAATACATATTGGCCTAAACTGATGAAGATATTTGATTTTTTACATTTTTTATTGGGTATGTTTTATAAAATAAAGTAAAAACATTTGCAAAGTAAGTTTAGTAACGATCCTTTATATACTGCATGTGTTAAGGCTCAAGCAGGAGAAGGCAGTTGGCAGGTAGTTCTTGTAGTGCCAAAGATTTACATTCACATCTTGGTTAAATCCTCAGTAATATTTGTTCACACAACAGTCTCAGTGCTGTTTGGTATGGAATCTCATTTTCTGCTCTTCAGGAACAAAAGTGAAAAAGCATCGCTATAATATAGGTGCACAGTTTGTCATATCATATGCTATAAATTTATGAGACATATTCAATGTAAAGAAGTACAGTAAAACCTTGGGCTGAGAGTAACTTGGTTTGAGAGTAAATCAATTTTGACTTGATAAACCAGTGATGTCTTGATATAAAAGTAGTATCATGTCACAACTGAGTATAAAAAAAAAAGAGCGGTGCCTCTAAGTGTAGCAATATGGTTATAATGAATGAAGGTACAATATTTAGCAACTGGTTGATGATTAAAACAGGCACATCTAAGTATGTAGGCATCCGGGGTAAAGCTGTCCACATAGACCATACTTTGCACCTCCATAGACGTCATACCTTCCATGCTGCGATCCACGAGCACTTCAAGCCTCGCTTTCAGATCACTCTACTACAGGGTAGTCCTTCTGGCCACAATTGCAGACTGACAGCGGTGAGAGCCAGTGTTGGGAGGGTGGTCTATGTAGGCAGCTTTATCCTAGATGCTTGCATACTTAGAAGTACCTGTTTTAATCATCAACCATGTGAGTTGCTAAATATTGTACCTTCATTAAATGTAACTGTGAAGGATGCCCTTCTATGTCTGTTCGCATGTTTCCTCTCCCTGCTTAAAAGACTATATTGAGTATTCGTTTATATGTCTGTGACAAACTCCCCTCTTTTGAGTTGCCACGAGTACCTGGAGAGGACTACTTGTCAGCCTCTTACCATGTGATTATGGTCCCATGTTGAAACTCTTTGTCTTCCCCTGCTGTTGAATCTGTACGTATGTGATCTGAGCGACATTCAGTAATAATGTGCGTTCAGATCTAAGCTATCTGGGGATATGTTGAATGTACCTGTTTCATGCAATAGCTGCATAGCTATATAGTTTTATGTATGTTGCTGTCTGTTGCTACAGTGTGGCTAATGGAGTCTTGCCACTGTCCTTGGGAGATGAGTGGATCACTTCTCAATTGTCTCCAGGACAAAAGACTGTGTAGAACCGTTGTTGGGCAGACTAGCCATGTGTACAGCCAGGCCAAAGAGACCTTTTTACTAACTTTTGAACCCCTGGTCTAATTCGTGCCATTTTTAAATATGTTGTCCCCCTGAATGGATTGATTGTGAATATGTATTTGTATAAAGATTGGATGTATAGTTTTAAAGTTACAGCATGCGGGTAAAACTGCATTTTTCCCTGCCTGTGATAATTATGTTAACCATTGTGTACCATAATTACCTCCCAGACAGAGAGGGGGGGGGGGTTTATATGGATTGTAACCTTTGTGTTATTGGTTAATGTGTATTTGTTGTGGGTGTCTCCCTTGCATGGGAGGAGGGCATAAAATAAATTGTAGTTTTTGAATGCCTGTTGTGGCTTCCAGTAAAGTCGTGTTCCAGCATTCAGCTTTGGCTCATTTTGGAATTATTCAGCCATACCAGCGATTTCTTATTTGGCGAATTGGGGATTCTTCAACTATTGGGGATTAAGGAATTACAAGGCGGTGAGATACAGTGATAGCGTCACAGTAACCATATTGCTACACTTAGAGGCGCCTCTCTTCTCTTTTATATTCTGTAGCTCCTGCTGGATTTTGCTTTTAGTCCCCTTGTGGAGGATGCCATTCGTGGATGGACATTTTATGGTTACACAACCTATCACATTGCTATAATCTTTTTATTTGGACTTTAAACAGAAGGATTTATGAATAAATGGTTGTGGAACAAATCAACTGAGTTTCCATTATTTCTTATGGGGAAATTTGCTTTGATATACGAGTGCTTTGGATTACAAGCATGTTTCCAGAACAAATTATGCTTGCAATCCAAGCTTTTACTGTAGTTCATGTCAATGACAAGGCAGTTTTAGGCCTGTGCTAAAGTGAACGCAACAGCTATTTTTAACTAAGCCAGACTCTGTCGCCTGAATTATGCAAAAAGGAATATGTTTCCAGCGTTATAAAATCGTATTATTTATTAATATAGGTAATGTTGGTTACTATTCATATCCCGCTATAACTAAGGAAAACATGAGGCTAGTTTCTATAAACATTAATAGTTTCCCACATCTTTGTTTAGAGAAAAGCTTGAGGATTTCTAAACTCTAAAATCTCATTCATTCCAAAAGAATGGTTTCACAGACGACTTCATAAATCTTTGCCCCTGGATTTCCATGCGCCAGCACTTTGGGCTTGTGGAATTTGCAGGTGACTATTTTCAATGTAAATATGACTCTCACTAGGAATTAAAAGTATAAATTTCAAGTGGAGGATACCACTATGTACATATTTAATGTGAAGCGTTTACATTTCAGAAGCAATCAGTTTCACCCTATACTTGTGGTACTAATGCTAAAATGTGTTTCTTCTAAACATTGCGTGTCAATTCCTAATGAGCACAAAAAAAAAAATTGAACAATTAACTCTTTCTTATCTGTGTGGGAATTAATACTCTGCAATATGTAACCAACATGGGATCAGACTAAAGCCACAAATGCATGAAGAGAATAATATCCAATAGTACTTATAACAATTAAAACAATATTTATAATAACTATTTAAGCAAGAATCATAGGGAGGTAATGTTTTTACAACTTTTATTATATGTACTATATAGTTGTCAAATGCATTAAAAATCATAAAGCTGTTCTTTAGAGTAAAACAAAATGCACACAACTGGGCTGATTTACCAATGAAGTTGAGAATCTTCAACTACAAAATTGTGTAAATGTTAAGGCTTAACACTTGTATTTCTTGATATGACTTATTATTGGACTTCTCCTTAATTCGGCTCCGTCCGTGCCTATACATTCTGATACTGTATTAATTGTAATTAGATATAGTGTCTATGTCTGATAATATGTTCCATTTGGTTTGTGTTACTATAATACATTCAGCATCTTCTGTACGCAAGTTTAAAATTCAATAAAAAGAATGGTTGAAAAAATAGAAAATTGTGTTAATGTTAAAATCAGTTATGCAATCATGGGGAAAGCATTTACGCAAAGTGAACTGTATTGGAATTGAATGAAATAAGTTGAGTAAAGTTTCTGAATTCCTTTAGTAAATCAGCCTCATTATATTGTTTGCAACCTGTTTGCAGTTGTGATTAGAATATCTCATCAACTGTCCTTGCCTTACATTGGCTTCCCAGGATGAAAGATTGACCCTGATTTTTTAGGGCTTTTTTACACAATTGCCTTTTAATGCATGTGTCCAACTTCCCCATTAAAATAAAAAAAAAAAATACTGCTAGTTTCTATGTCAGAGCTGCAATGCCGTGCATTTTTAAAAATGCGACATATCAATTTTTTCTTACATTTTAGTGCATTGAGAGGCCCATATAAGTCACTGGCAGCACATTGAAATGCATATAACATGCTAACAAGCCTTGGAATAATGCATAAAATGCACACAGTTCAGGGGGGTAGAATATTACACATCTCACTGACTCACCATAGCTCTGGTGTGGGTGTACTTATCTAGAAAATATATCACAAAATATTATAGCAGCTGTAGAGAATAGACTGAAAAAAGGCAGGTAATAACCAATCACCTAAGCAGCAAAGTATAAAAATATACAAAACTTTATTAATCAACTGCACATTAACCACTTACCCACCAGCCCTATTTCGGACACTTTTTGTTTACAAGTTAAAACCAGTATTTTTTCCTAGAAAACTACTTAGAACCCCCAAACATTATATATATTTTTTTAGCAAAGACTCTGGAGAATAAAATGTCGGTCATTGCAAAATTTTTTGTCACGCGGTATTTGCGCAACGGTCTTTAAAACGCCATTTTTTTAGAAAAAATTAGAAAAATCACATTTCACTGCATTTAAAAATACTAAACAGTGAAGTTAGCCCATTTTTTTTGTATATTGTGAAAGATGATGTCACGCCGAGTAAATAGATACCCAACATGTTATGGTTTAAAAATGCGCCCCCCCCCCCCCCGTGGGATGGCGACAAACTACGGTCAATAGAGATCTCAATCTGCGACGCTTTAAATTTATTTAACGGTTACCAGTTTAGAGTTGGCGATCGCGGGGATACCTCACATGTGTGGTTTGAACAGCGATTTCATTCGCGGCTCGACTTGCGTATACGTTTTTTTTGTGCGCGAGCTAACGGTGACGGGGGCGGCTAAATTTTTTTTTTTTTTTTAACTTTATTACAGGTTTTTAAAAAAAAAATCTGATCACTTTTATTGCTGTCACAAGCAATGTAAACATCCCTTGTGACACCAATATGTAGTGACAGGTACACTTTATGGAGGGATCGAGGGTCTAAAAGACCCTAGACCCCTCCACTACACTTCCCTGTATGCAAAACGCCGAAAACTGTATTTTTGCATACAGCCGTTTTTCAAATCTGCCGCCTTTTGCAGCACAGTAACCCGGAAGTGACGTCATGGACGCCACCTCCGGGTTACGTCATCGGAGACCCAATCAATGCCATTTCCGGCATTCATCGGGACTCCATCCAGCCGGCGGACGTGCCGGCTGGGTGCTCGGGGCTTCCGGTGGGACGGGAGCCCCGAGCAAAGCCACGGAAGGCGGCGGGAGGGGGGGACATCCACTCCCGCTCCCCGGGTAACAATCGAGCGGCTCCAGAGCCGCATCGGTCATTACCGACGGAAAGCTGACCGTCGGCTTCAAACCACGGTACCGGGATGATGCCTCTAGCTAGAGGCATCATCCCGGTATAACCCCGCAAAGTCAGCCGACGTAGGTCTACGTGGCTAGACATTAAGTGGTTAAAAAATCCTTCAACAATAAAAATTGATAATACCAACACCTTCCAATAGTGACAAGACAGTATTGTCAGCCCTTAAAAAATAAAATGAACAATCTGGATTGTAGCATCCTAATGGTCAGTAATACATATCTGACAAGTCCTATGGGTCTAAAGTTCCCAACACGTGTCACTGAATTAGGGTGAAATATATCATGCAATTGCAATATGTTAACTCAAAGTCAGGGGTCTCCTAACTATAGTCCTCTGGTTTTTCAGCAACTACAATTCCCATCATGCAGAGTCATGTCTGTGAATGTCAGAGTTTTACAATGCCTCATGGGACGTGTAGTTCCGTAACAGCTGGAGGGCTGTAGTTTGGAGATACCTCCTTTAGGTGATCACCTGAAGAAATTACATTTCTCCTATAGACTAAAGATGGAAATCCCTGTGATTATTTGGGATGTAGTACCCTTAAATGAAGTGAGCATCTTGGTTAGTCCGTGAATAAAGACAAGCGTACAAGCAGAAAGTAAACGCTATTGGTAAAGATTCTCACAGAAGCACATATTTCTTAGAAATAAGCTGAGGCTTGGATGCTATTCGAAATACTTCAACAAAAGAGTTTGCTGACAGCAAAGGCAAGCAATATGAAATTACATGTACTGTAGATGGGAAATATCCCTTGGAACACTTTAGTTAGGCTAGGGTAACTTTCCTTAGTTCATAGATCCATTTTCCGCATGCAGTTAACAGATTGAGAAAAAGGTTAGTAGAAGGGCAAAGCAGTATTGTTAGAGTCTGCTAAGCAGAGAGAGACACATGTAGTAATTGGAGCTAAGTATTAGTTAAGTACAATTCACTCACGGGTGTATCTGCCACTTATGGCTTCCCATCGCTTTTTTCGTGTGTCCTCTATTACTCAATTTTCCACTGGACCGCTTGTCTGTTAATTTCTCAATACACTGCCAGTCTGCCATAATGTTGTAGATAGTGTGCAGACGACACATCCACTCCGGAGGAAAGTCTCTGATGTTTCCTGTTAGTGTAGGCAGCATACTCTGCTCAATCCGGCCATCATTAAACAGACTTGGGGACACTTGCAGACAAAATGTCTGGACGCGATGATAATGATAATGTTAATGTGGCAGCTTAAAGCAAGTCACTTGTTGAAAGTATAAATGAATGAAAGTTTTTTCATTCTACAGCCCTGACATTTCTAGAAACTCATTCATGGATACTTTCAGCAAGCTGTTCAAGCACTGTCAGTAGAAGGCATGACATCCGTGGGCAGAGTTAGAAGATAACCGGATCTGACACTCTAAGAAGTGTTGGATTACTATTTATTGTGCAGAATATATGGATAAAAAAGCAACCAAATAAAAAAAAAACATACATTTATATGTTACGAGTGTTTTAAGAAATACATCTAAAAAAAAAAAAAAAAAAAAAAAAAAAAAAGGTTTTTCTGGCTTTGTGACTGTGCCACAAAGGAGAGTTTCACAGACACACAAAAACTTCAGCACAAACATCAAAAAAGAAAACGAAAACTCTTCCAATACATTTATTTCTCTGCTTACAAACTATAGACAGAGCTATAACCCTTTGTCTGACGTTGATCACGTTGACGGGTTTTGTTTGCCCGGATTGTTCATTGTAATGTAAGGGCTGACAATATTATCATGTCATTATTGGAAGGTGTTGGCATTATTCTTTTTCATCGTTGAAGGATTTTAATGTGCACTTGATTAATAAAGTTTTGTATATTTTTATAATCAACAAGCCTTCATTAATGATTTTTAATCCTATCCACTTCAAATTCTAAATACAAAATAATTTGAAAATGCATGTTAGCATACATCAATATGCATGCAATAAGAAAATGCGCATTGACACTTGACACTTGTACCCTAGAACAAAGGGTACTTCTCTTTTGAGTTGTGGTCTCCTTTATTGATTAGCTCAGCAAAATGAATATAGTAGCAATCTGACGAGTGTGTGAGTGCCAGATTCTACTTACTTCAGCTCCCTCAACAGCTGTCATTGCTGCTTACATTGCTTGAGCTGCATGCTGATAGTTGCTTATGAGTGAATTAAAATGTTTTCATCCTAGATCCCTAACAGCTCCAAAAAAGTCTTTCCAGAACTTGCCAGAGCTACAGAATGAAAAAAACTTTCATTGATTTATTCATACTATCAGCAAGCCGTTCCTATTTTTAAGCTCTGCATGGTCAGTGTCAGTGTGCAACTGTGCAGGGATTCTCTTTAGAGCTGTATGCAACCAGAACCTCAGAAGCAGTATCATACCTGAGGTAGTGACCCCAGCTCCCTGCAAAGCCTTACACTAATAATGATAACTGATAACCCACTGATAATGATAATGTTAATGTGGCAGCTTAAAGCAAGTCACTTGTTGAAAGTATAAATGAATGAAAGTTTTTTCATTCTACAGCCCTGACATTTCTAGAAACTCATTCATGGATACTTTCAGCAAGCTGTTCAAGCACTGTCAGTAGAAGGCATGACATCCGTGGGCAGAGTTAGAAGATAACCGGATCTGACACTCTAAGAAGTGTTGGATTACTATTTATTGTGCAGAATATATGGATAAAAAAGCAACCAAATAAAAAAAAACATACATTTATATGTTACGAGTGTTTTAAGAAATACATCTAAAAAAAAAAAAAAAAAAAAAAAAGGTTTTTCTGGCTTTGTGACTGTGCCACAAAGGAGAGTTTCACAGACACACAAAAACTTCAGCACAAACATCAAAAAAGAAAACGAAAACTCTTCCAATACATTTATTTCTCTGCTTACAAACTATAGACAGAGCTATAACCCTTTGTCTGGGCCTACCGCAGAAAACAACCTATTTAAAATAGTCAAGAATGACTTAGTAACTAGCAACTGTAAAAACAGTGAAAACTCTTGTGAAATTTATAAAATTTGTATTACCATATAGAGTTCAAGAGTCAGGAGAATATAATATACAAAGTGCAGTGGTATCAGGAGTATGTAACATACAGAGTGCAGCAGTCAGTATAAAGTATGAAGTATATAACATTTACCCTGCATGATGTATACCATAGAAGCACAATGTACAAAGTATGGAGATTACAAAATTGTAATGTACATGTAATGTAATTTACATGTTATGTTACTAAATCCTGCTGTGTTGTATGTTGCACACTCTTGACTTGTTTACTCCCAACATACAGAGTGCAAAGGTTAGTCAAACCATTAAAGCGACTGACCACCATTAGTTCTGAACCTATTGTCCACCCCTCACTTCTGTACCTCCTGTCCACCATTCACCTCTGAACCCCCTCATTCATCTTTCACCTTTGTACTCCCATCATTCACCTTTGTACTCCCTTGTCCACCTCTCTTCTGCACCACCTAGTCTACTGCTCACCTCTGCATCTCATCTACTGCTCACCTCTGCACCACTTTTCCACCAGGGATAACTCCCTCTGCCACTACTTCTCACTTCTGCAACCCTTTTCCACTACTAAACCCCTTCTTACACTCACAAGCAGTCCCCTGCTCCTTCTCACAATGGAGCCGCACACCCTCTTTACTTTTCACATTAACATATAATGTAGCCCCCTGCCCACCCTCCTTACATTTACATACAATGAAGCCGTTTCAATTCCTTAAATTCACATACACTGCAGTCCCCCTGCTCTCCAATACACAATGCAGCTGTCCTCCTCATACATAGCAAAGGCTAAATGCTGCGCACTGGTAAAGTCAAGATATCCATAGGAAACAAGTAGACACATTGGAGGATGATGAATAAACAAATAAAACTTGCTTCCATAAAAACCATGACGTAATGTTTATTGTGTGGCCATGGATAAAGCACACAGTCCAGATAAAAACACAGTAATGTGTGAACAACAGTCTAATTTTAAAACGTAAAAGCCCAAGTCTCATCCAACCTCAAACACTAAAAGGAGGGAGCCGGGAGCTCTGAAATGCATTATCTGATTGGAGAGAGAGCCCCCCCTGGTCCCTCCCTTTCCTCTGACACAGGCCTCCAGAGTGGCCACTTCATCTTCCTTGCCCTGCTGCATTATCGTCTCCATCCAGTGAGGCATGTGTCATCTTCTTGGTGGGCTCCAGCCTTACTACACACCACACTTATGTGTGCCTTTCACCACACTGATGTGAACCTTGAGCCTGTTTCCTTGACAAATGCTGGGCCCTCCATTTAGTGTTTGAGGTTGGATGAGACTTGGGCTTTTACCTTTTAAAATTAGACTGTCGTTCACACGTGACTGTGTTTTTATCTAGACAGTGTGCTTTATCTTTGGCCATACAATAAATGTTACTTCATGGTTTCTTTGGAAGAAAGCTTTTTTTTTTTGCTAATTCATTATCCTTCAATGTAGCTACTATTTATCATATATATACTAATATTACCGGTGTGTCGCATATAGACCTTGCATTTCTGTTTTGGATATGTCCATTCCTTCAGTGGTTTGCATGTAGCACAGGACTGGGTAAATAGGATGCATATCACTACCACATACGTATAACTGCTAGCCCATTTTATGGTTAAGCACCTTGGGTCTGTTTGTTGCATTTTTACCTCTGCATACATTGCAGCGCCCCCACCTACAGAAAATACAGCCCCTCCTCCTTCATATTCAGTACATATAATGCAGCCCCCCTCTTCTCACATACATATACTACAGCTCCTCCCCCAACAGCAGCAGTACCTTAGATTAAACACTGCTGGTATACACTCACAGGTGCACACTCACATAGAAAGAAGAGCACTGCTGTTTTTTTAGAAGGAATTTCATACAAAATGTAAATCTTTCCCCTTCCACCTTTTAAGGTCGACCTCAAAAACATTAAAATACATTAATAACATTATTTATATCAAACTGATCTATTTTACAGTGAGAGATAGGTGTAACAGAATCACTTTACAAAGCATAAATGAGTCTATAACACTAGCAGCGCTTGAATTGGCTTATTAACCGTGCATATATCTGTGTATTTGTCCTGTATCAACGTTAGAGCTTGTGACAATTCCAGCTAATATGTCAAACACAGTCCAAGTAAACTCTGAGCATGCAGGAGGAAGGGTGTGAAGGAATCCAAACTCTCCCTGATAACCTCCACCAATCACCGTGCTCCCCCTTGCAATGAACACTCACCGGACTGCAGAGCAACAATCGCCTGTCAAACTCAGAATAACCTCTATAAGACCGGCATCCCATCCGTTAAGCTGTGGTATCCAGACCAAATCCAGCCTCCTTAGAATCCACTCACATACAACGTATCATGGAATAAAAAAAAATGCAGAGCGGGGGGACATAGCGTAATTCTGTATATTTATTAGGTAAAACAGATAAAACACCAGACCCCACTCCCATCCCAATCCTACTTACAAAAGAGCAAGTAATGGAGGCATTGCAAATGTACAACCGATGTCTCTGCGCATCGCTATCCATGCAGGCTCAAAACCATCCGAAGCTTGTAGCGTGGCTTGGCTTGGCATCCAGCGTTACTATGGCGACCGCGCACTCACGCCCTGATCTATTTTACAAGTGTGCCTAAATATATATATATATATATATATATATATATATATATACTGTATGTATATATATATATATATATATATATATATATAAAGTATACTTTCCCATTAAACAATCTGTTTGATGTCTAAACATTTATTTAAAATATTGCCCTGTATTTATTTTCCCAAAAAATGCTTGATGGCCATACTAGTTTTCGAAGATATATTTTAACAAGGTTTTTTTGTTTATCTGAAGACTATCTACACCTGTTTTAAGCCAGCTATGATAGTTGTAGAAATATATCAACATAACCATTCTTTACTACAGTTTGTATTGCTGATTTTAGTGTGAAAGTAAAGCCCATATTAAAGATGTTACTATAATACAACATTTTACAGAATTATTGTGAATAGTAGTTTCTTCTGAGACTGCAAACCATTTATCAGATAGTTTTAAATTTATTGAAGTTACAAAAACACTATGACTAATGTACAACAAGATAAAAAATAGACTTTGTATTTTTTTAATTTGAACAAAGTCAGTTACCGTATAATTAGCATTAGACACAGCAGTCTAAACACTAAAATAAATTGCATGTGTGGGGAGGTGCAGCGAGGTGCAGCGGCAGTAAACACTCAGAGTCTAGTTACAGAGAACAGAATTTGTATTAATGTTAAAGTTTTGCAATTCACAACAAGCCCAGTGGGAAGGCACCAGACCAGGAACACCCACAGAATGCAACAGCGATGTGTAGCAGAACAGGTTTCGGATGTGCTGTCTGGAGGGGTGGAATGCGGCCTGGTCAGTCTGTGCTCAACTGGGGAGGTTTCCAGGAAAGATGGCATGTCCTTATCCTTTCTTTACTCATCAGTAACATATTTGTGCAAATCACTGTCCCTGTTAGACAAGAGATCTGTCCCTATAATACATATGCACAAAATGTGCGCCAAGCCTGGGAGCCAGAGCCTTAAATAGGCTCTGCCTGATCCAAGATGGCTGTCAGAGTCAAATGGGGCTGCAAAATCCAATTGAATAGCTTTCCCAGTGACCCAGGAAACCATAGAAGATTCATGTACTTCTTTACTTCCACTCCAACTGTAATGCTGCTGTGGTTGAGCCCCGCCTAAAGTAGAGAAAATAAACTGTACCAGCCTACACACATATGTAACAAAAGATGGTCTAGATTAAATGTGTCTACACCAAGAAAGTCTATAGTAAAAAAAAATAAAGCCTGTAAGTGCTAATATGTACAAATACGGTTTGCAGCCCTTCAAAATTTCCACTTGCCTGCTCGCATTTGGCGAACGCAAATAAGCTGTGGGTGAGTGCGGAGCTGCAACAGAGGGAGGGCGGGCGCCGAAAATGTGGGGAAGGGAGAGGAGAGAAAGAGGAGAGTCAGCTAGATCACACAGAGAGGGGATCCCCCCCTGTGACACAGCTTGGATCTAAAACGTGGGCAACTGTCAAGCAAATTCCTGCCTCCTGGACTGGCTCCTATGATAGACAGCACACTGGTCCAATGCTGAGAAATTGCAGTAATGTGACGTCTATCCTAGGAGCTGGTCCTGGAAGCAGGACTTTGTTTGACAATGGCCGATGTTTCAGATCCAAGCTGTGTCACAGTGGGAGATCACCTCTCTGTGTGTCTCCCTGTGATTCCCGTGTAGGCTGCATTGATGGGCATTTATAGGCTGCATGGATGGGCATTTATAGGCTGCACTTATGAGCACTGATGAGGCTGCATTGATGGGCACTGATGAAGTTGTACTGATTGGCACTGATAGGCTGCAATGATACGCACTGATATGCTGCACTTTTGGGCACTGATGAGGCTGCATTGATGGGCACTGATGAGGCTGTATTGATGGGCACTTATAAGGCTGCAAGGATGGGCACTGATGAGACTGCAAAGATGGGTCTGCACTTATGGGCACTTATAGGCTGCACTGATGAGCACTGATGAATCTGCATGGATGGGCACTGACAGGCAGTGCTGATAGGCTGCATTGATAGGCACTAATGAGTCTGCGCTGATGGGCACTTATAGGCTGCACTGATGAACACTGATTAATCTGCATGGATGGGCACTGACAGGCAGTGCTGATGGGTGCTGATAGGCTGCATTGATAGGCACTAATGAGGCTTCACTGATAGGCACTGATGAGGCTGCATTGATAGGCACTGATAGGCTGCGCTGATGGGCACTGATGAGGCTGCACTCATGGGCACTAATAAGGATGCACTAATGGGCAATGATAAGGCTGCATCGATGGGCACTGATGAGGCTGCACTGATGGGCACTGATGGGACGGCACTGGTGAGCAATGGTCATCTGCACTGATGGGGTTGCACTGATATGCTGCACTGACAGGCACTGATCTGCTGCACTGATGGACACTGATATGCTGCACTGATGGACACTGATAGGCTGCATTGATGGGCACTGATAAAGTTGTTGTTAATATTTATTTTTGTAACTTAAATCTGCATAAAACATTCAACAGTGTAATTTCATGAGATAATTTATGAGGGTGTGTTTAGGGGCGGAATTAGGGTAGGGGTTGGGTGTGGCAACTGGTGGCAAATAACTCTTAAGACCTGGCTAGTAGCTGAGGACATGAAATTTTGAGCCCTGCAGTTTGTATACAAATCGCATATACTGTATATGTGTTGTTAAGTCTGTATGGCAGATATGAACTGTGATCAGATTTAAAGGGCCACTGTATTGTTTTTTGACAAAATCAGTTAAGTTCAGGTAAGCCACAAATCAATAGTGAACATCTAGTCTAAATCAGCCTAATTTACTATAAATATTTAAATATGCTAAAATGTGAATATAATTTATACACTGTATTTATGTAAGGAATACAACGTTTTATACATTGGTAAAGCATTACAAGAGTATATGGAGACTAAAATGTTGCTTCAACATCTCATCTCTTTTTAGTTCATCATTGCTCAAACAAGCATAATCATAATTTGAATATTATGTTTACTTGTTTTATGAAGAATGTTTTTGTCTGCTAGGTGTAATAGAAGGCTTTCCAGGGGTTTTTAACTGGCATAGCTGTATCTTCTCCCATACATAAGGAAACAGATAACTGTCACTCTCCACATCCACAACAATTCTAAAAACTATTTATTTCATTGGCATGATACCATTTCATCAGTAACAGCTATTTGAACACACAATATCACTACAATATAGTTATTTGAAATGACTCTAGAAGCTATCTTTTAGATTTCCGCAAAGCTCTTAGCCAATCATTTAATTGGAGGATTACTTGGATTTCTTTCCTGGAATATAAACGAAAACATAGGAACTAGAAGGAACAGACTCAGATAAGATAACTATGCACTGATTTACTTACTGTATTTTCTGGCGTATAAGACTACTTTTGAACCTCAAAAAAATCCCCCAAAAATGGGGGGTCGTCTTATACGCCGAGTATAATATCTCCAAGGTAACCTAAGTATAATTATTACCGGTAGATCATGTAATAGGGGGGTCGTCTTATACACCCAGTCGTCTTATATGCCGGAAAATACGGTAATATAAAGAATACTAACAAGAAATGTTTTTGTTGCATCATTTAGAGTCTCTGTTTAATTTTCAGACGTGGATTGCTGAATTCAAAGTTGGAAGCTGTTTGGTCTTTCAAATAGCTGGACTGAGCAGGTTAAAACAATACAAAACCAGCAAATCCTTTTTTTTTTTTTTTTTTTATCACATTCAGCCATTCATCTGTAACGCCGGTCAGCAAATGAGACACCAGAAAAAAAGAAAAAATTACAATACAAAGCATACAAAGATTTATATAGTCTTATGTATGAAATATAACATATGTACTGATGGTTATCAGTTCCCCAAATTTGAATTAATTAGAGTAATATACTAAGTTCACAGCAGCAGCCCATGGCTTGTTAAGCTTTTTCTTAAGCGCTTCTGGACCAGAAGATTTTCCCCCTTAATGACCAAGCAATTTTATGCAATTCAGCACTGCGTTATTTTAATTGACAATTTTGTGGTCGTGCGACGCTGTACCCAAATGAAATTGATGCCCTTTTTCCTACATAAAGAGCTTTATTTTGGTGGTATTTGAACACCTCTGCGATTTTTAATTTTTGTGCTTTAAACAAAAAAAAAACCCAACAATTCTGAAAAAAAAAATATTTTCACTTTCTGCTATATAACATTCCTAATAAAAAAAAATTTAAAACTCAAATTGTTTTCATCATTTTAGGCCAATTTGATTTCTGGTACATATTTTTGATAAAAAAAATCCCAATAAGAGTATATTGATTGGTTTACGCAAAAGTTATCGTGTCTACAAACTAGGGGAAAGATTTATGTCATTTTTATTTTTTTTAATTTTTTTTTTACTGGTAATGGCAGTGATCAGCGATTTTTAGCAGGAGTGCAACATTGCAGTGGACAGATCGGGCACCTAACTGACATTTTTGAAACTTTTGGGGGGACCAGTGACATTACTACAGTAATCAGTGCTAAAAATATGCACTGTTACTGTACTAATGACACTGGCAAGGAGGGGGTTAACACCAGGGGTGATCAAAGGGTTAAATGTGTCCCTAGGGGGTGCTTTCTAACTGTGTGGGGGATGGACTTGTGGAATGAACACAGAGACCTGTGTTCCTAAATAGGAGGAACACAGGATCCCTGTGTTCATTGCTGACAGAACAGCGGTCTGCCATGTTTACAATGGCAGATCACCGTTCTGTCTCTACAGGGAGCGATCGCAGGTGCCCAGAGGCAATCATGGTCGCCGGCCTTGCAGGTCAGCTTCCCCTCTAGCGAATGGGTGCAAGCACTCCCACAAAGCGGCGTACGGGTACGTTGTTTTGCGGGGAACCTCCCGACCTGGCGTAGTGTATGTATGGAGGCTGGTCGGCAAATGGTTTAAAGACCATAAAGACTGGAAATGGAGCAGTGATGCAAATCTTACCACCTGAGTCTCTAAGATTATAAATCTTCACCATAGGGCAGGTACTACAATCATTCAAACTAATAATCCAAGCTGGCCTATATGACCTAGCTGATGAGGAGCATAAACAAAAATTAGGAGACTCATCTTTCTTGTTCCAATCTTTTATTAGTGAAGGAAGGATAAGTACAGAAAAACAGTTAGCATATTACATGCAAACAGGGTGTCATGAGATGAGTACAACAAACAAGTATGGACATGAGAGTGGGTACAAAAATGACAGTAATGCAATGTGGTTAGGAGACTCTTCTTTCAAGCAAATGTCATTGACACTTAAGCCTCTGAGTCCTAAAGTTGGTATGATAAGGCTGACCAATTGAGCTCAATCAAAGGATTAAAAAAAAAAAAAAAAAAAAAATGAGAGAAAGCTCTTACTGTTGTAAGCTGACATCATGTCATTGGTCCACTTATGCCATAATACTGAAATAATATTATTTTTCACATGAATGTTTATTTCCTTTCATCCTAAAATGTGGTTATTCTGGCATCCTTGGTTTCTATACTATAATCTGAACATGTGTCATACCCAATTGTAAATTCCAGCCAGGGCACATTTATCATATAAACGTTATACAAGAATTCATAATCATTCTTGGCATATTTTATTTCCTGGCTTCTGGAGTTAATTACTTTTATCGTGCAGTTATATACAATTTATTAATTTACGTGTACATTTACATTAAACTTATATATACACATAAATTTATAAATTGTATATTTTTGTAAAAAAAAAAAGACTTTTTGAAAATCATGTCATAATAATGTGAAAAGGAATCAATTTCTCAATTAAAAAAAAAAAAGGCCTACATAAGATAATATAAGCATATTTTATATATTTTTCTGTAAAATTTTATATGGTGATATATGTTGAGTCTAATGGCATCTAGAGCAAAATTGAAGATGTGTTCTTCTAACAGCACAAACAGGCCATAATTGTATATTTATGATATTGGTTTAGCATGTATTTATT
Organism: Pelophylax lessonae; assembly: GCF_965119305.1. Lineage (NCBI taxonomy): Eukaryota > Metazoa > Chordata > Amphibia > Anura > Ranidae > Pelophylax > Pelophylax lessonae. Next base: position 432,724,805 of record NC_138770.1, on the reverse strand, counting down.
TATTTTTATTTTTAGTTTCTATATATTATTCCTTAGGCCCCTTTCACACGGGCGTTCCGTATGTCCGTATATCACCTCATCCATTTGCGGGTGATATACGGACATAATGCATGTCAATGGGATTGCGGATGTCAGCGGATGACCATCCGCTGACATCCGATTTGCGTCCTTTCAGTTCTGTTCCGTTTTTTAGAACGGAACAGAACCCTATTTATTCTTCCGTTTAAAAAATGCAAAGGACACAAAACCGGATGTCAGCGGTGTCATCCGCTGACATCTGCAATCCCATAGACATACATTATGTCCGTATATCATCCGCAAACGGATGGGATGATATGCGGACATACGGACCGGATGACACAAATGTCACCCGTGTCCGTAAAAAAAAAAAAAAAAGAGTGCCGGAGCGGATCGCAATACGGTCCGCTCCGTGTGAAAGGGGCCTAAAGTAGTGGCTGCAAGAGCCACAAAATGCATTGATGGTGTTTTAAAATAATGTGATGTGAGAAACACATAAAAAAACAAAAAAAAATTGTCAGCACCAATAGGCACAAGGCAATCTCAAAGATGTGAGTATTTTTTTTTTTCTTTCCAAGCAGAAACCACTTTTGCAATATTTTGAAATGTATAACTACTATGCCACAAACTGTCTCTCTTGTATCCACCACGTCTTCTCTCTTTTTCTCCACATTCAGAAAACAATCTCTATCGTTTTTATGAACAATGCTGGGCTAGCATTAAAAATTTAGCAATTGTGCATGCAAAACCGAAGACTAGGGGATAATATGCAAATGTGAAGGTATTATACCCAGTGCTAGATTTTTAAGGGATCAACTGTGCAGGGGTTCTTACCTAAAGAAACCCCTCAAGAAATTGTACAAGGAATTTAAAAAAGTGTTTATTATTATTGAAAGGAACTAATTTACTAGCAATCATCTGTAAAAGTTTTTACTCTCAGTTGCCAAGTTTCACCTGTTCTCTATTTGGCCCCCACTATGAACCTTTTCTATATAACCCCTGGACGTTACATTTTGTTTTTTTCAGCATACTAACTGTAGGGCATTTTCTCTTTTATGTTCCGAACTACAAAGTCCTCCCTGGGGAATCTCAAGAGCTGGACAGGTGCTTTTGTTGGGCCTCTGGAAGGGCCAATCGCGACTGGGCCCACTGGTAGAACCTCCTAGTTCTCACATTTAACGCTGTTTAAGATGTCTATGTGCTACACAGTTATGTGGTCCTTGACCCCCCTTTTTATTTGTTGCTATCTACATTTACCTTGTACTGCAGCACTACGGACCCTCAGCACGGGCTCTCAGGATTGCTATAAGAGTCCATTTGATTGGAACTAGTGTTTAATCCATGGATCTCTGACCTTCCTATGCCTATCACATTGGTTATGTTAATAATGCATTACTTTGTTCACTTCACTTGTCCCGTTTGGATTGAAATCGTATGCTTTCTATCTGTCAGTGTCTCAACTTTGGGAATAGTGGTAGCAAATTGTTATCTTTATTGTACCTCATCACTGCGACTTTAAATCGCTGAATTAAAGTAACGGTTGCTCTATAGGCACAGGGGCTCATCTTCTTGTCTCAGCTCTACTAATGTTCCTCGCTCCTGCCTCCATCGCTTATTCCCCCTCTCTCCCCCTTTTCCTTTCTCCTTCCTTTTCTCTTTCAACTTCCCCTCCCCCCTTTTGCCCCCGTTTACCTTCCCCCCACCCCTCTTCTCCCTTTCCCCTCCTTCCCTTCCCCTACTTCCTAATTTCTCCCCCCTTCCCTCCTTACTTCCCTTCCCTCTCTAATACCAGCTGGGTTGAGAAATACTTTTGGTCTGATACAACTGACAGTGTTAAAATGCCCCCCCCCCCCAATATTTTTGTAATGTTTAGAGGATGACTTAATATGTGGATAATCTTTTTATTTTACATTGCTGAGATACCACCTAAACCAGGGCTACAACTATGGTTCTCGCTTTCTGCCTTTGACAAACGAGGCACTAAAACCCACCATTTATTTTTTTTTGTTTCTTTGTTTTTTTTGAGGTTCTGATGTAAGCATCAATATTTCTCTTGTTATATTGCAAAACTTTAAAAAACTTTAATAAAATCTCAGGAAAAGAAAAGTTTTTACTCTTAACCACTGCTGGATAGCCCACCGCAATGTACTGCAGATGGGCAGCCTGTGATTGTAAACAGCGGGAGTCGGTCAGCTAGTCCAATTATTTTTATACTTTTAGCAATGATCATTGTATTAGTGTCACTGGTGATGTCAGTGGCAGTTAGTCAGTTCCCCTCAGTGGCAGTTAGTTTTAAAGGTCTTTTTTTTACTGCCTAATCAAACAGTGATTTTATATTTATTTTCTTTAACCACTTCCCGCCCGCCCTATAACAGATTGATGGCAGGAATGTGGTTGTATTATCCTGACTGGACATCATATGACGGCGGCAGGATAATACAGCTCTGGGCGCCCCCCGGGGGAGCGCAGAGCGGCGATCGGTGATGCGAGGTGTCAGAGACTACTGACGTAGCTCTTTACCATGTGATCAGCCGTGTCCAATGACGGCTGGTCACATAGTAAACAGGAACAGCCGTTGATCGGCTTTCCTTAGTTCGTGCCTGACAGGCATGAGTAAAGGAGCGCCGATCGGCGGCTCCCCTGACAGGGGGGGGGGTCGGCACTGGTAATCAGATCATTGATTACCAGTGCAGACCCTCGGGGGGGGGGGGATGCCACTAGAACCACCAGGGATGCCCACTATGACCCCAGGGATGCCCACCTATGACCCCAGGGATGCCCACTATGGCCACCAGGGATGGCAATCAGGGCTCAGGGAGCCCCCCATTGCCCTCCACATCAGTGCTGCCCGCCAGTGCCCTCCCTATCAGTGCTGCCCACAAGTGCCCATCATTGCCATCTTTCAGTGTCGCCCACCAGTGCCCATTATTGCCCACCAGTGCCACCTATCAGTGCCCATTAGTGCCCATCAGTGCCGCCCGTCAGTGCCGATCAGTGCTGCCCATCAGTGCCCACCAGTGCCACCTATCAGTGCCCATTAGTGGCCATCAGTGCCACCTATCAGTGCCCGTCAGTGCCACCTATCAGTGCCCATCAATGCCCCCTATCAATGCCTAGCAGTGCCGCCTATCAGTGCCCACCAATGCTGCATATCTGTGCTACCTATCAGTGCCACATATCAGTGCCACATATCAGTGCCTATCAGTGCCACATATCAGTGCTGCCTATCAGTGCCACCCCATGAGTGCCACCCCATGAGTGCCACCCCATCAGTGCCTCCTCATCAGTGCCTGTCAGTGTAGTCTCATCAGTGCTCATCAGTGCAGGAAAAAGCTTATTTATTTGCAAAATTGTATAACATAAACAAAAAAACTTTTTTTTTCAAACTTTTCGGTCTTTTTTTATTTGTTTAGCAAAAAGGAAAAAACCCAGAGGTGATCAAATACCACCAAAAGAAAGCTCTATTTGTGGGGGGGGGGGGAATGACATAAATTTGGTGTAGGTACAGTGTTGCATGACCGCGCAATTGTCATTCAAAATGCAACAGCGCTAAAAGGGGAAAATTGGCCTGGGCAGGAAGGGAGGAAAGTGCCCTGTATTAAAGTGGTTAATTATTGTGATGGAAATACAAAAAAAATGTGAAGTTAGGCAATCCAACTTAAGGTGCTTGGAGGCAGCTCTGCACTTTTATTAGTATGATACCATTTGTTAACATGATGGCTTGAACTGATAAATGTAAAATATGTGCATGCAATAATAGCTTATATTCACCTCACTAAAATGTGCTGCTATATGCAATTATAAACCAGAACATTTTATATGCAGTAATTATTGTTACAATTGCCCAGCCTTAGTCAGGACTGACATTGTATCCTCTAGTGTTTCTTGAACAGTTGTGAAGGGTGGGCATGTACTTGGGGAGTAGGATGAGGGGATGAGGGAAGCCTTAAGTTAAATGTGATACCAGGTTGCACAGTGAGGCATATATTGCTAAGCAACTCGCAATTGGATCAGCTAAATGTGGCTGAGAATGATCGGAAGTGCCCTACTAGTAAAGTGCTGAAGGGCATATGTAGTATACAACCACTAGGGTCATTGGATGGATGAAAAAATGGATGAGGAAAAAGAGTTTTCCAATGGATAGATGCAAATTGATTCCAGAGCACTTAGGGTATGCTAATACTATTCTCAAGACGATCAACCTGTTGCTCCTGAATGGAAGTGGAGGTCAAAATCAGGAGGATTCCACCTGTACGGAAAAAAGTCCTGATGTATTGTATACAGTCCCAGAGACTCACGAAGTGAGATCCGGGATATGGATACTCCAATACTGGGAATAAAGTGCTGGCCGTGAACTGTAGCCAATTGGCCGTGCAGAGTTATATGCGTGCAGTAAGCCGAGCAGATTCCTCCAAAAGGTTGCAATGACTGGCGGTATCACAAAGTATAGCCAATGTAATTAGGTATCCATACCTCTGTGTGTTAAGCAATGACTCAGCCGGCATCTGTGTTCCTCGTGTGGCGTTCCCTCCTATGCTCGCTCAAGCCTTCTCCCAAGTGGCGGCGTGTAGGTCCGTCAGTGGCGGCCTGACGTCATCTCCGGTGCGGCGAGTCTAGAGCTGGGGGAGCCGTGAGGGGCCGGCCGTGCCTGAGTCAAGCTCACAGAGAAGGCAGATGCAGAGTGTGCTGTTCGATCGGTGCTGCCGCTGACGCGTTTCACCGACTTTGCGTCGGTTTCCTCAGAGCTCTGTTTCTGCCTCCCATTGTATTTTGAAAGCATGTAACAGGTTGTGGGAAATGATATGTTGATGGACTCTGTCCCTCCTTTATGGGCCAAACGTTCCTTAGTTGGGGGAATGTGTAACAGGCATGTGTCATTGAGAAATGAAAGACTATTTGTCATGCAATTTCTCCTTTTAGCTACAAGATGGAGATAGAGAGATGCTGACTTGTCCATCCAGAAAAGTCAGAGACACAGAAAAAAGGGGAGTTTCAGGAAGTGCAAAGTGAAGTCAGGTGATTTTTCCAAGTGCCTGAGTCAGCAGAAATCCCCAGCTATTTGAGGGATCTCCTGAGTCTGCAGTGAGTTATCAGGGCCTTTGTGGTGAGAGGACAAAGCATGGGGTGTCATCTGCAGAGTCCAGAGATGGAGGGAGGCCACGACATTGGAAGCTACTACAGTGTAGGAAAGCAATTCTGGGACTAGAAAACTCAGATAGACAGAGCCACTGTCGGGACGCTGTCTGGCTGCCTGCCAGAGTCACCCTAAGCAACCTAAGTGAGTGGATGCCTGATCGGAGGGGCAACTAACACAGTGTTAAACGGGACTAGTGAGCGGGCATTACTGCCACTACTAGCTACCACTGCCAGGGAATAAGGTCACTAGGAGCTACTTAACCAGTGACCCCATAGCTCTATTACTGCCTGCAGGCCTTACTGGCGGCCGTAACGTATGCCAAGGAGCTCCAATGAAACTTAGGACTAAGGAATGCCCCTAGTTGTAACTACCTTGAAGCTCTATCTGAGCTCTATCTCTATCTGTACTGGGTTTTTTTTTGTTCCCCTTTTCTACTTGGGTATAGTTCTTTTACCCTGTTGAGCATCTGTGTCTGAATTTGCCTGATCTGTTTTTTAGTTCTGTTGAAATTTCCATTTATGCTTATCTGCATTAATAGATTAAGCTAGTTATCCCTAGCCTGGTGTGTGTGTGTTTTTTTCTACTGGCAATACCTTACAGCTAGGTACATAGTTACATAGATAGTCAGGTTGAAAAAGACACAAGTTCATCTGGCTCAACAAATAAAAAGCAAAAAACAGTAAAGAAAACACAATCATACAATCCCATATACACAATTCTATACCCGCAGTTGATACAGAGGAAGGCGAAAAACCCCAGCAAAGCATGATCCAATTTGCTACAGCAGGGGAAAAAAATCCTTCCTGATCCCCCGAGAGGCATTTGAACATTCCCTGGATCAACTTTACCTATAAATATTAGTACCCAGTTATATTATTTACACCTAGGAAAGAATTTTTGTAAAGCAATATAGTGAGCTGGCCAGAACCACCTCTGTCTATTCCACATTTTCACAGCTCTTACTGTAAAGAAACCTTTCAGTTTCCATTTGTTTGCCTGTGCACATCCTAATCACCCCCTATTGCGACCCTGCCCATATTCTAGGGGGTCTGAGCAGTAAGAGAATCAGATGTGTACAGGGGCGGGGGTAAATGTTGCTGTGCAGGTGCCACTTATAAGAACCTATACTGTTGGTTGTCTCTCTTTGCAGCAGCTGAAAGCTGGCTTCTCCTCCACACGCTTCTGCCAGCTCTCAGCTGCTGCAGGGAGAGACACACAACGGGATGAGTTCTTATAGGTCCCCCGCCCCCCCACCACATAGATCACCCTCCCTGTCCACGATTTGATCCCCCTGTTGCCCAGACCCACTTTGTGTTCTCTGCCCCCCTCCAGCGCTACTTGCTTTTCTCCCACTCCTCTTCCACATTTTTGTAAATATTTTATTATATCTTTTCATGTGACAACACTGAAAAAATGACACTTTGCTACAATGTTAAATAGTGAGTGCACAGCTTGTATATCAGTGTAAATTTTCCGTCCCCTCAAAATAACTCATCATACAGCCATGAATGTCTAAACCGCTGGCAACAAAAGGGAGTACACCCCTAAGTGAAAATGTCCAAATTGGACCCAATTAGCCATTTTCCCTCCCCAGTGTCGCGTGACTGGCTAGTGTTACAATGTTTAAGGTGTGAATGGGGAGCAGGTGTGTTAAATTTGGTGTTATTGCTCTCAATATCTCATACTGGTCACTGGAAGTTGAACATGGCACCTCATGGCAAAGAACTCTCTGAGGATCTCAAAAAAAGAATTGTTGCTCTATATAAAGATGGCCTAGGCTATAAGAAGATTGCCAAGACACTGAAACTGAGCTGCAGTACGGTGTTCAAGACCATACAGTGGTTTACCAGGACAGGTTCCACTCAGCCTTGCCATGGTCGACCAAAGAAGTTGAGTGCACGTGCTTAGCGTCATATCCAGAGGTTGTCTTTGGGAAATAGACATATGAGTAGTGTTGAGCGAACACGGACTGTATTATTCGTGTTCGTACCGAATAATTGGATTTTTGTTACCCGAACACGGACCCGAAAACTTTACTGTATGTTTTATTTCCGGGTTTGTATGTAATGGTGCGCTTTTAATGGCGGGCTTTCAACAGCCAATCAACAAGCGTTTAACTGGTGTGCCTTAAGCCATCCCAGCCATGCCTACTAATGTATTAGTAGCTGTGATTGGCCATCTGAAGCATGTGACCATGTCTTTATAAGTTCGAGAGCCCCAGCGCGCTGCGCCATTCTGCTGTAGTTTAGGGACAGAGCACACATCATACGTGCTGGCTGCTGATTAGGGCCAGACAGTGAAAAATTGTATTGTGTCCGAAAAGAATGCAGGGACAGGTCGGAGTGCTGCAGGCAGGGAGAGTTATTAGGGCATTTTAGGGCGAGGCTGGAGAATAGGCAGGGTCAGTGATCTACATCGATTTTGCTGTGTGGGGGGTTGTGCCAGTAAACAATCTTATCGATCATATTAGGGACAGGCTGGAGAATAGGCAGGGTCAGTGTTCTACATCGATTTTGCTGTGTGTGGGGTGGTGCAGTGAACACAATATTTTTGCCCGCTGAGGAGGAGGGAGAAAAAAATCTATTTTTATCAGTCAGTTGTGTGCAGCGTTTTTGCTGCTGACTGTGATAAGACACTGCTGTGTTCACATGTGCTATTATTGTGTGATGATTTTCAATTTTATACACTTTTTTCTATTCCACTATTCAATATACACCCTTTTGGGTTAAAAAAATTAAATTGTGGCATAGTCTGTACTAATCTATTTAAAAATTACAAACTAAAAGGGGAATTTTCTTTTTTTTCCCCTTCATAGCCTGCAGCAGAGCTGACTGACTTAAGACACTTAAGCTGTGTTCACATGTGCTATTGAAAAATCACCAATTTTATATCATATTTTCTATTCCGCTATTCAATCTACACCATTTGGGGTAAAAAGAATTAAATTGCGGGATAGTCTGTATCGGTACGTGTGAGATACACCTTTCCAATTTTTGGGGCGCATCTTATACTGCCAAGGATTGCAGGGTGCTTCAGTTTGCCTCCTGCCTGTTCCGAACTCCTCCTACTCCTCATCCTGCCTTTAGGATACAAAAAATAGTAATCAGGGCCTAGTCTGGGTCTGTACGTGTGAGATAGATACACCTTTTGATATCATATTTTCTATTCCGCTATTCAATCTACACCCTTGGGGTAAAAAGAATTAAATTGCGGCATAGTCTGTATCGGTACGTGTGAGATACACCTTCCAATTTTAGGGGCGCATCTTATACCGCCGAGGATTGCAGGGTGCTTCAGTTTGCCTCCTGCCTGTTCCGAACTCCTCCTACTCCTCATCCTGCCTTTAGGGTACAAAAAATTGTAATCGGGGCCTAGTCTGGGTCTGTATGTGTGAGATACACCGTTTTATAAAAAATTTTCTATTCCGCTATTCAATCTACACCCTTTGGGGTAAAAAGAATTAAATTGTGGCATAGTCTGTATCGGTACGTGTGAGATACACCTTCCAATCTTTTGGGGCGCATCTTCCACCGCCGAGGATTGCAGGGTGCTTCAGTTTGCCTCCTGTTCCGAACTCCTCCTACTCCGCTTCCTCACCCTCTACCGCCTCCTCATCCAGTCAGCGTAACACCTTCACCACCAACTTCAGCACAGCCAGGGGTAAACGACAGCAGGCAGTTTTAAAACTTGCCTGTTTGGGGGAAAAACCACACACCGCGCAGGAGTTGTGGAGGAGCATGGAACAGCAGACAAATGAGTGATTGCTGCCAGCGAGCCTCAAGCCTGGCCTGGTGGTGTGCAATAACAGGCGAAATCTCATAGCAGCTCTGGGCCTAGCCGGTTTGACGCACATCCCTTGCCTGGCGCATGTGCTGAATTTGGTGATGCAGAGGTTCCTTAAAAATTACCCTGATATGTCAGAGCTACTGCAGAAAGTGCGGGCCGTCTGTGCGCACTTTTGGCGTTCTCACCCTGCTGCTGCTTGCCTGTCAGCGCTGCAGTGGAACTTCGGCCTTCCCGCTCACTGCCTCATATGTGACGTGCCCACAAGGTGGAACTCCACCTTGCACATGCTGGAAAGACTGTGCGAGCAGCAGCAGGCCATAGTGGAGTTTCAGCTGCAGCACGCACGCGTGAGTCGCTCTGCGGAACAGCACCACTTCACCACCAATAACTGGGCCTCCATGCGAGACCTGTGTGCCTTGTTGCGCTGTTTTGAGTACTCCACCAACATGGCCAGTGCCGATGATGCCGTTGTCAGCTTAACTATCCCACTTCTATGCCTCCTTCAAAAAACGATTCGGGCGATGATAGAAGAGGATGTGGCACAGGATGAGGAGGAGGAGAAGGATGAAAAGGTAACATTTCCAAGGCTTTCAGGGCAGTCATTCGCAAGTGGCTCCGAGGGTGGGCTCCTGCACCCACAAACGCCAGGGACACAATTGTCCAGCAGGGGCACAGTTCTGGAGGATGAGGAGGATGAGGAGGAGATGGAACCATGTTCACAGCAGGGTGGCACCCAGGCCAGCTCATGGCCATCACTGGTGCGTGGCTGGGGGGATACAGAGGACACAGACGATACACCTCCCACAGAGAACAGCCTTTCGTTGCCTCTGGGCAGCCTGGCACACATGAGCGATTACATGCTGCAGTGTCTCCACAACGACCGCCGAGTTGCCCACATTCTAACTTGTGCTGATTACTGGGTGGCCACGCTGCTGGATCCCCATTACAAGGACAACGTACCATCCTTAATTCACTCACTGGAGCGCGATCGCAAGATGCGTGAGTACAAGCGCACGCTGGTAGACACGATGCTGCTGGCATTCCCACCTGACAGCGGGGCCACAGTGGAAGCACAAGGTCAAGGCAGAGAAGGAGGAGGAAGAGGTCACCAATGCAACCAGGGCACCGCCAGCACCTCAGAAGGCAGGGTTAGCATGGCCGAAATGTGGAAAAGCTTTGTCAGCACGCCACAACAAACAGCAGCACCAGCAGCTCATATGGAACGTCTTAGCAGGAGGCAGCATTTCACCAACATGGTGGAGCAGTATGTGTGCACACGCCTACATGTAGTGAATGACGGGTCTGCCCCCTTCAACTTCTGGGTCTCCAAATTGGGCACATGGCCTGAGCTTGCCCTTTACGCCTTGGAGGTGCTGGCATGCCCTGCAGCCAGTGTATTATCTGAACGTGTATTTAGCACGGCTGGGGGCGTTATCACAGACAAGCGCAGCTGCCTGTCCAGAGACAATGTGGACAAGCTCACGTTCATTAAAATGAACCAGGCATGGATCCCACAGGACTTTTCCGTACCTTGTGCAGAATAGAGATGGATACCGACCTTACCCAGCCATTGTTCTATTTTTGATCTTTCTCACTCTTTTGGGGTGTACCCTCATTTAAAATGACTGAAAAAAAGCAGTGTTGGCTACCTCGTCCTCCTCCACCGCCGCTTCCACCTACACCGCCCATAGGTGTGCGCAGCCTATTGCATTAGGGTGTGCACCCCAAAGTTTAAATACACATGCATGTGTTTGCCTACATGTATATGGCCCCGGTACATTACTCTCCCTGCTGGCAAAGTGAAATAGAAGTGTGTGGCACTTCTCTTATGGCAGAGCAGGTCCGAGGGAGATCTTTCCCATCTCCTCACTGGCAAACAGAGCGATAATGCTAATGTGCCCTAGGTGATTAGGGTGTGCCCAGGCACACCTGGCACACCCTGTGCGCACGCCTATGACACCGCCACATCCACCACCACCTCAACCTTCCTCCTACTCCATATGGGCCTCGTTCTTCACAGATGAAGAACATTGTTATATTTTTCTGTTTTCTTTTTTGTTGTTTTAAGTTATTTCCCTATCCACATTTGTTTGCAGAGCACTTGCCATGCTCTTAACTACGTTTTGCTGCCATTTGCAGCACTCTAGCCCTTTCCATTGGTGTTTTAGAGCCATTTTAGTGCCTGAAAGTTTGGGTCCCCATTGACTTCAATGGGGTTCGGTGTCCGGGTAAAGTTCGGAAAAAGTCCGGGACACGGACCCGGACTTTTTTTTCAAGTTCGGCCGAACCCACCGAACACGGACATCCAGGTGTCCGCTCAACTCTACATATGAGTGATGCCAGCATTGCTGCAGATTTTGAAGGGGTGGGGGTCAGCCTGTCAGTGCTCAGACCATACGCCGCACACTGCATCAAATTGGTCTGCATGGCTGTCATCCCAGAAGGAAGCCTCTTCTAAAGATGTTGCACAAGAAAGCCCATAAAACAGCCTACAATCAAGCATGGTGGTGGGAGTGTCTGTGGTTGTAGGGGTCTGCGAGCAGGGGCTTATTGGAATCTGAAAGCCCCCTTTATCAAGGGGCCCCCAGATCCTGGCCCCCCTACGCAAATGAGTAAGGGGTACATTGTACCCCTACTCATTCACCAATAAAACGTGTCAAGTAGAAGTAAAAAAAAAAAACACACCATTTTTGGCAATTCCAATTTAAAAAAACAAAGAAAACCAATGACTCCCTAAAGTAGATCCATCGTCAATCACGCCGCATTACCTGACCCGAAAAAAAAAAAAGCTCTGCAAGTGACGAAGGCTAACCGCAGACTGCCTGTTCCGCTATTTGACAGTTTCCTAAACAGATAAGGAGTAGGGCAACCTAGTGACGTCATCTTGTGGCACCACCCCCATTTGACTTCACCGACAAAGCATGCACCGATCAGTGATGTAACACTGCGGCAGTGCCACCTGGTGACGTCCCCAGGTGGCTCCTCCCCTTACCTATTTTAGAGCTATCAAATGGGGGAGCACGCAGAGGGTGGTTAGCCTTCATCATGGGAGGAGCTTTTTTTCTGGGTCCAGCAGTGGCGCAGGGCATCATGATTGAGGATGGATCTACATCGGGGGCATTGTTTTTTTATTTTTAATAAAGGAATTTTCAAAAACTGTGTGATTTTATTTCTTTTTGACACTTTTTTGGTGAATGGTTAGGGATATTATGTACCCCATACTCACACAGGGGAGTGGCCACAGACTCCTACAACCACAGCCCAGGATTGTCGGGAAGAGCCCCCACTATGCCCCCAAAAGCACCCGCTCCATGATAATGATATGTGGCCTGGTATGGTTTAGGGAGGTGTTGGCACTCGCTCGTCCCTACTCTTTACTGGCCTGCTCGAATAAGTATCTGGTATGGGTGGTCCCCACGTCCTTTTATAAAAAATTTAGGCATGGCATTCCCCTTAAAATCCATACCAGACCCAAAGGGCTTGGTATGGATTTGGTTGGGGGACCCCCACGCCATTTTTTTAAACATTTTTGTATTGCCGACAATGGTATTGTATTGCTGGCAATTTCATTGTACCTTTTTTTTCTTTATACAGTATATGTCAGTTTCACTGCAGCAGGTTTTATACACAATATAGATGCCTTACAGGCAGACTAAGGGGATCCCCCCAGGCACTATATTTAAAGGAATTTTTAATTTGTATGGTTTCACTTTAAACTTTATTAAAATTACTACACCTTTAAAAATAATTTAAAAAAAAGTTTGCATTGATACATGTCCCCCAGGGCAGTATCCGGGTCACTATGCCCTTTTTATGGCCAATAACTTGCATATGTGCATGGACACATAGGATAACTTGCTGGGGAGTTTACTGGCAGCAGAAAAAAATGCCTGAAGCTAAAAACAGCAGCTCTAAAAACGTCTAGTGTGCATGGGGCCATATCTTAAGAATTAGTCATCCTTCATTTGGACACTCCAAACAGAGCACATTTTACACTTAGTTTCCTGTAGAAGTCTCCAATTTAATTTGAAAGGTTTGGAAAAATTGTACTATAACCTAAATGTGCAATAACCTCAGCCACTCTGTGGATATTGAAACAGCGGTAAGCACAATCAAACGGAATTGCGCCTTTAGTCTTTTTTTGCACTTGATTGTTTAAGCTGAGCTTTGTGTATCTTCATACTTGTATTTTCACCTACTTTCACTGGATAGTTGGTCTATAAATATCTCTCTGTTGGGCGCCTATGCTTTACACTCAGATGTACAACATGTTTTATTTTTGTATTGCTTAACTCAGTCATTGAGGGCTGAGTCACTAACCATTTGTGTGGATACATCCTTATATTTTTTGCTATAATATCTTATAACTTTGTTCTTTCGTTTATATATTCTATAAAAACATTATGGGAAAAAACAATATCCCTATAGATTTCTAAGTTTTCAAATGCCCTAGATTTATGATATCTATAATAAACTTTTTAAAAGTTTACCTTTACTGTCAAAACGCAGCCTGAAATAGATCTGTTTTTCTATCAATTCATTTGTATTCACATGACACATCGCCTCATGCTCAGAGCTATTACAAGAAACATTAAATTATGTTAGTTAGATAAAACTTGCTTGGGATGGAATTTGCTGATAACCACTAATGAGACACTTTATATTTCGCCAGGGAGAATACACCCATATCATTCACTATATTTAATGAACAAGATAAAGCCAAAAATCCATTATAATGCCACTCTTATCACAGTTTTAGACCTTTTCACATGCACAAACCTTGTCCTATTTGAAATGAAAGGAAAATATTTCTACTTCACACATTCTTAAAGTCACAGGAATCTCAATATGGGTCTTACTTTATATGTTAAACTGTTAAAATAACTGATTTTATTATTCATAAAATAAGGGGGGTGACGATTCATGTACCGAGTGCTGTCCCCTACTTGTGGGGGTTTTAATAAGTAACATATGCTCCCGATGAGCTGACACCACCAGCCTCAAAGAAGTATGTTTTCTGATTTGGTTTTCGGCAACTAATGTAGTCATTTACTGTATAATGTTTCATGCAGTAGCAGCAGGGCAGCTGAATTCCATCAAGGTAGAACAAGTAAGTCTGTGGTAGGGAAGGTGATTCTGCCTTTTGTGCTGAAATGGATTATCCTATTACCAACAGGCCAACAACCTTTCCAACTAGATATTTTTTAAGAAATCATTTTTACCAGTCACTTGAAAGCCAACGATTTATCATATGTAGCAATCGTCTTGAAGCAGATGGCAAGCCTACATCTTATAACGAGTATTTGACAATGTCATTTAGGTACAACACTGCCTTAAACTGTTGTCAAGTTGTGCAATTTGTACCCAAAAAAAAAAACCTTATTCTAATGTATTTGGAGACAGTCACATTAGCCACTTATTCTCTTTTTGTCAGGATTTCACTTACTGTGACATTGCACTTATGTTCAAGACAACAATTCCCAGTAACCATTGCAGCACCTAGAACAACACTGCTATCAGTTGGAATGGAGTAGAGGTAAGGTTGACCAAGACATCACTGGTGTGGGAATGACCAACCTCTTGCTCCCCAGTCACAATGGTATGCTGCTGGTGAGTGAGGTTACATCGGCACACAGCACTGCAGTTCAGCTGTGGAAGCTTGGATAAACAGGTGTTTAATTCCACAGACATTGTATAGCTTTATCACCTTAAATTAGGAAGCAAACTTTTAGCATTTTTAGGACCTTGTCATACTTAGCATTACTGTCACTGGAAACACCTTGGCAACAGAAGAATCAATAAGATGCAACTAGCATCCTCCATAGAGGGCATCACTCCCCCTCTGACTTAAATGCTGCAGAACTTCACTCAATAGTGATAGAGAAGCTGCAGGGCCATAACCCAATGGTTCACATAGGAGAAGGGAAAAAGGCAATAACTCACCAACGACAGGACTGCTAGTGTGACATGGCCCACATATGTAAGCCATGCCAGGACCTTGTGTCAGATTCCTCAAACACATGAGTGAAGCATGTTTTTGATGGAATTTCACTAATCTTGTTGCCTGCCTCCATGTGGAGACATACTATATGCAGCCACTTTGTTGAAAGTCGAAAACATACAGCATGAAAAGCTAAGACTGGAGTTGCTGTTATTTTTTTTATTATCTTTAAGGGAGAATGCACACAAGCTTCAGGAATTGGGACCCAGGTTGTCCATGTATTATAATTGGAGCGGAGCTATGGATTTGGGTATGTTCACACCTTTATAGGGGATGAAGAGACATTTGTTAGCCATTTTCATGCTGGGACAGGTGAGTATTTCTGCACAGAGGATGTGGAGTAGAAGGCCTAATAGATTAATTCTGCCATTCTTGGCATATTTACCAGTTCCACCTTCACAGTTATCAAATTGACTGGGTGGACCATGAAAATAAGTTTTTTTCCTTAGCTCTCCATGGAAACACAGAAAAGTGATGGCAGAAAAAAAGACGGAGTAGTCCATTGAGTCTGCCCATTTTTTTTATTTTTATTTTTATGTTGTTTTGTTTTTGTTTTTTTATACGTTTTGTATTTATTTTTGTTCACTTTTTTGACTGAGTATAGATCTATATTTGTCCCACGCATGTGTAAAGCTATTTGCTGTTGACAGTCTCACTACCTCTGCTGGAAATTTATTCCAAGTATCAACTAATACTTTCTAAGATTAGTTTTAAACTTTCCTCAAGGGAGTTTGAGGTCATGTCTCTGTATTCTTGACTTTGGTTTCATATTGAAAATACTGCCCTCCTGAACCTTATTCACCCCCTTGATATATTTAAAGGTTTCAGATCATGTCTCCCCTTTCCCTTCTTTCCTCCACACTGTGTATATTAGGTTCCTGAAGTTGCCCTCAATATGTTTTATCCCTCAGACCTTCCACCATTTTTGTTACCCGTCTCTGGACTCATGCTTTCTTATCAATATCGTTTTGTAAGTGAAGTCTCCAGCACTGGACACAGTATTCTAAATAAGGTATCACTAAAGATCTATATAGAGGAATCAGGACCTCCTTCCTCCTGCTGTTGATCCCTCTAGTGATGCATCCTAGAATTTGATTTGCTTTATCCACTGTTGGGTCACACTTTCTGCTTATTTTGCAATCATTTTTAGCCAGTAAAAAAACAACCACTTTTCTCTTGCCAGTAAATGCCAGTGTCAGGAAAAGGTTGCCAGTAAAAAATATTACTGTGACTCTCAAGGCTGGCCATGACCATCCGAGTGCTTGCTACAGTGTGTTTGGGAGGTGCCATTGGGGCAGGTCTGGCGGAGGAAGTGCCTGTGCAAGTTGTGGGATGTCATGGTGCAAGTGAGCTGAGCGGAGCAGCCAGAGCCTTGTGTGTTGCCGCAGGGCCGCCATCAGGGGGGTACAGGCAGTACTGGTGTAAGGGGCCCCGAGCCTCAGAGGGGCCAGGCGGGGACTGCTTCCCTTACACTTAAAAAAAATTTTTTTTTCTGAACTTCCGACCGCCACCCGCATTCGACCCCCCCTCCCCCGGCCACGGGGGGAGGGGGGGGGAGATTATGGGATAATACTGCAGCTGCTGTTTGTATTGTACGTGTCTGTGGGGGTGGGGGCGTTCTAATCATCACCAGCAAGATCGTCGCTGCACGCCCCGCACCCCCACCGCTGCCGCCGTCTGACTGAGGATGAGAGGAGAGAAGAAATCCCTGCAATTTGCATACAGGCTTCCGAGTGGCCGTAGATCCTGGCTGGCAAGTAGCTGATTGGCCAGCACTCAGCATGGGGGTGGAGTTATCACTGTGCAGGAGGAAGTGTCCCCAGCCCTCGCAGTACATGCAGCAGAAAGAAGATCATCGTGGAGGGTAAGTAAGTGACTGAACTTTGAATGTGCTGCCTGCTGCTTGTCCACCATTCTTTTGTTTGGACTCCTGATGGGACACAGACAGAGACAGACTCCAGACATGATGATGGAGTTGCATTGTAAAAATGGCTGGGGATGATTCTGTGTGGGGAAAGGAATTACACTGTGGAGAGCCTCTTCACTTAGTAACTTTCACTTCCACCCAGAATCATCCTCATCCATTTTCACAATGCAACTCCATCATCCCCATCCCTGCCCAGGGGGGGATACACTGCATTGAAGGGGGCACGCACACATATTGGTCTCAGGGGTCTCACATTCTCAGGGGACCTGTACACTGGTCACTACATTCTCAGGGGGCCTGTACACTAGTCACTACATTCTCAGGGGGCCTGTACACTAGTCACTACATTCTCAGGGGGCCTGTACGCTAGTCACTACATTCTCAGGGGGCCTGTACGCTAGTCACTACATTGTCAGGGGGCCTGTATGCTAGTCACTACATTCTCAGGGGGCCTGTACACTGGTCACTACATTCTCAGGGGACCTGTACGCTAGTCACTAAATTCTCAGGGGACCTGTACGCTGGTCACTAAATTCTCAGGGGACCTGTACGCTAGTCACTACATTCTCAGGGGGCCTGTACACTAGTCACTACATTCTCAGGGGGCCTGTACGCTAGTCACTACATTCTCAGGGGGCCTGTACACTAGTCACTACATTCTCAGGGGGCCTGTATGCTAGTCACTACATTCTCAGGGGGCCTGTATGCTAGTCACTACATTCTCAGGGGGCCTGTACACTGGTCACTACATTCTCAGGGGACCTGTACGCTAGTCACTAAATTCTCAGGGGACCTGTACGCTGGTCACTAAATTCTCAGGGGGCCTGTACGCTAGTCACTACATTCTCAGGGGGCCTGTACACTAGTCACTACATTCTCAGGGGGCCTGTACGCTAGTCACTACATTCTCAGGGGGCCTGTACACTAGTCACTACATTCTCAGGGGACCTGTACGCTGGTCACTACATTCTCAGGGGGCCTGTACGCTAGTCACTACATTCTCAGGGGACCTGTACGCTAGTCACTAAATTCTCAGGGGGCCTGTACACTAGTCATTACATTCTCAGGGGACCTGTACACTAGTCACTACACTCTCAGGGGGCCTGTACACTGGTCACTACATTCTCAGGGGACCTGTACACTAGTCACTACATTCTCAGGGGACCTGTACACTAGTCACTACATTCTCAGGGGGCCTGTACACTGGTCACTACATTCTCAGGGGGCCTGTACGCTAGTCACTACATTCTCAGGGGGCCTGTACACTAGTCACTACACTCTCAGTGGGCCTGTACACTGGTCACTACATTCTCAGGGGGCCTGTACGCTAGTCACTAAATTCTCAGGGGACCTGTACACTGGTCACTACATTCTCAGGGGGCCTGTACGCTAGTCACTACATTCTCAGGGGACCTGTACGCTAGTCACTAAATTCTCAGGGGGCCTATACGCTAGTCACTACATTCTCAGGGGGCCTGTACGCTGGTCACTACATTGTCAGGGGGCCTGTACGCTGGTCACTACATTCTCAGGGGGCCTGTACACTGGTCACTACATTCTCAGGGGGCCTGTACGCTAGTCACTACATTCTCAGGGGGCCTGTAATAATGTTTGTTTCATGCCTGTTAAATTGAATTTCCTAAGGAGAATAAAGGTATTGTGCTTTAGTCAATCAAGAGTTGTTATATTGTTTGATTCATGTATGAAAGAGGAAATATCTAAGATAAGGGAGGGTTGTATTCCCTAAGTCTCGGTTCACACTGCAGCGGCACGACTTTCGGGGCAACCTGTGAAGTCGTGTGCAACGCGACTTTGGCACGACTTGCACGGACTTCATAAAATGAATGTCTATCCAAGTCGCTCCAGGTCGCCCCGAAGTAGTACAGGAACCTTTTTCTAAGTCGGAGCGACTTGTGTCGCTCCTATTAGAACGGCTCCTGTACCGAACAATGGGAGCGGGAGGACCGCGACTTGTCAGGCTGACAAGTCGCGGTCCAAGTCGGACTAGTGTGAATGGAGTCTTACTGTTAAATATTGAAAGCACTGATGACTTGTAATACACTTTTCATTTCCATATATTAAGTTGTAAGAGTGCTAAAATAAAAGTGGGCGCACTGAAGGACTTGGTAATATGGCCAGTGGGCAGATTTGGTGGGACGGCCAGTGGGCGGGTCATGGGGAAGATTGGTGGTCAAGCACCGGGGGGCCCAGTCCTAAAGCTGTGTAAGGGGCCCCAAAATTTCTGATGGCTGCCCTGTGTGTTGGCCAGTGGGGTGGGAGCAAGGCAAGCCGGGAGCAGGACTGTCAGTGCTGTTTGGACTGGACTAAAGGGACCACCTGGCATGGAGAGGGACTGTTACTCTGTCTCAAGAGTGGTCATGTCGGTGAAGTGTGATCATCATCTTTACTGCTGCACACTGCTGCCAGTGCCCCTGTGAGAGTCAATTTCATGTGTGTGGGTCTGCCCATTCTATATTCCTGCCCTCCTGAATCCTGTCCCTGAGCTACTTACTATATCGAAAATAAAAGAAGAAATATGTTGTTTGCCTTTAATATCTACCTTAACCACTTCTGGCCACTTCTGGACCAGGAGGTTTTACCCCCTTAATGACCAGGCGATTTTTTGCGATACGGCACTGCTTTACTTTAACTGACAATTGCGCGGTTGTGCAACGTTGTACCCAAATAAAATATTTGTAGTTTTTTCCCCACAAATATAGCTTTCTTTTGGTGGTATTTGATCACCTCTGTGGTTTTTATTTTTTTGCGCTATGAACAAAATAAGAGCGAAAAGTAAAAAAAAAAAAACAATATTTTTTACTTTCTACTTGCCGACTGCTCACTGAGCTGGTACTGCGGCAAAGTGGCTCGTTATCGTGCCCTCTCTCGGCGGCACGCACGCACCGCCGGAGGCTCGCTCCCGCTGTATTCAGACACAGCTGGAGTCGGGCCAGGGGAGGAGAGGTGGTGATCACCGCCGTTCTTCCCCTATCGTCGGGGATCGAGTGAGGAAATCCGCCCACTTGTGTAAACCAAAAGGAAGCTCTGTTTGTGGTAAAAAAATAGGACGTAAATTTCGTTTGGGTACGGCGTTGCATGACCACGCAATTGTCAGTTAAATTCGCGCAGTGCCAAGTTGCAAAAAGTGGCCTTGACGTAAAGGAGGAAAATCCTCCGGTGGTAAAGTGGTTAAAACACAGCCAATAAAATTTTTTTAAAAATCTAATTTTTTCATCAATATAGGCCAATATTTATTCTGTTACATATTTTTTGTAAAAAAAAAAATCCCAATCAATGTATGTTGATTGGTTTGTGCAAAAGGTATAGCGTCTACAAACGATGTGATGTTTTTATGGAATTTTAATCAATTTATTTTTTTACTTGTAATGGCGGGATCAGTGATTTTTAGCAGGACTGCGACCCTTCAGTGGACAAATCGGACATCTAACTGACTCTTTTGACATTTTTTGGGGACCAGTGACACTAATACAGTGATCAGTGCTTAAAAAAAAGCACTGTCACTGCACTAATGACACTGGCAAGAAAGGGGTTAACATCAGGTGAGATCAAAGGGTTAAGTGTGTCCCTAGGAGGTGCTTACTAAGGGGGGTTGCATTGATTGGGGAAGACAGAAATCTGGGATCCTGCTTAGCAGGAACACAAGATCTCTATCTTGTCCCCTTGCAAAACGGCTATCTGCCCTGTTTACATGGGCAGGTTGCTGATCTGCCTCTCCTGGAGATGATTGCAGGTGGTCGGAGGACATTGGGTTGCCATGGCGCCAACTAGTGGCTTTGAACTAAACAATGTACAGGTACGTTGTTTTGTGTAATAGCACCACATTGCCGGAATAAATACACGACCAATCGGCAAGTGGTTAAATCACATTGCTAATTGCACATTGTACTTGTTTGTAGCTTAAATACTGAAATTTACACTTAAAATTGTAATTTTGCAACTTTTTGAAATGGCAGTAAAAATGTGCCAGCAAATGTTGGGTGTCTTGTCAGAAAATTGCAATTTGGTAGGTTAGCAACACTGCCCCAAATCCTTCTCCTCTCTCCTCTGTGTTAGGGCATCATTAGACTTGTTTATGAGGACTGCACTCATTCAAATCTTCAGCTCTGCCTACAGAGGTTTGAACACGCTTTAAAGTCATTGCATGTTTAACATTAAATTACCTATTTTCTAAATCATTCGCCTTGCTTGCAGCATCTTCCAAACACTCGTTCACCACTGCAAGCTGCTCCTTGAGCTCAGTTTGGGTATACCCCTTTACCACTTCATTCAGTTCATTACGAGCAGTATCCCGCAAACCATTCTCTCCACCATGCTCACAATTTATTTACCTTTTTCTCTGATGTGTGATTATTGGAAGTGCTTGACACTCATCCAGATCATCACTATCATCAGAATAGGACACCTACTCATCATCTGAAGACTGGAGCATGTCTTCAGGATTCCATGTGGGATCTGCAATCATCACTCTCACTTTACACTTTTCCTCTTAGGCAACTACTCAACATGCATTACTTTACATACATATCTTTCACTTCCTGCAACTTCTTCTCAAGCTCTTCATTCTTCTGCACCTCGTGGCAAAGGGCCTGCACACCTAACCACCCAGTTGTGGCAACAGCTTTCCACTCCTTCTTAGAATATATGCTCAAATCTAAACCCAAAACCAGCCTTTTTAAGTTCAGTACCAAGGTCTAGATAGATTGGAGCCACATATTTTATCATTTCCTCTGCAATGGGTCTCCAGTACCCAGAACAGACCCATGTTGGAATCTCTCCATACTTAGAAGCTGATTCCTTCCCTCCGTCTCTCTTTCTTTTTTAAACAGAGTATGGATCTCTGCTCTCAGGGGGAACACAAATGTAAAAACAACAATCACAATCTTTATGTATTGTCCTGGCTCAAAGTGACTCTGCTTAGGGCTTATTCACTAAACTGCTAAATCTGTCTTGCAGCAATTCAATGAATAATCCTTGATCACCCTCTATAACACAATATTTAATCCAAATATTCTATATGTAGTGACCATGCAGTATCCTGCCGACTACACCAGCTGTATAAAAGGTGGGAACAACAAAATTTATAATAAAGGAATACTGGACAGCCACTGAAATATCTAGTGAATATTTAAAATGAACAGACACACCAAGAGCAGTTTTGATAAAAAGCATAAAACCAAACTTTACTGGACGTCAAAATACATAAAGCTTCTTACACATAAAAGTTACTATAAACATGAACAATACTCAAACATACACTCCTATTCCCAATATCCCAAAGAAAGATCAAATAATACTTAACTCTGGCAACAGCTTGCACTCGATATTTGGAACAGGACAGTGAGGAGGTTTTTTGCTGCATTCTTTTCTTCCACAGCTGCAAAAATTAACCTCTCAAAACCAACCTCTCTTTCCCCCATGCTAGAGACTGTATTTATAGTCCTGTAGACCAGAGACCACCTGCAGGATGTAAATATTTCTTCTGACCACTCACAGGTTGTTTTGTGAGTGATGTCAGCAAGACATGGTTGCACTTCCCCCCAAAACCACATCGTCAATTGGATATGCGGCAGCCATCTTTACACACAATGTCAAAGCTCACCAAACCACCTGTGGGTGAGAGATATTATAAAACATGTATGGGAACATTTGTCATGAATCAGTTAAAATTATCCACAACTGATACACCATTAATTTCACAGCCGTTGTCCTGTGCAGGGCTTCCGCCGCTGAAGACCGAATCAGATCGGCTTAAAAAAAGATAGGTTTACTGATTTATTCTTTACAGGGCTAGATCGGTTATTGTTAGATAGTGGAGGTCTATAGATGCAGGGATTTTAGTTTTATGGTGGACTTACACTTTAAGTCCTAGCTTGTACATTTTGTGGATTATCTCATTATGTGAAACTGTATCAAATGCCTTGCTGAATTTAAGAATATGGGGGAATATGGTAAAAAAAGGATAATAAAGACGGGTACGTAGGGCAGTGGGCTTATATAAAGATAATATAGTAGATACATGATATAGTAGATACATAATAATATGCCAGTAATCATTGTACATTAGTAGAATATAACCCATTGCCTGAAGAGGGTAATACATAGGGGGAGCGGTAAAAAAGGGGGGGGGAAATGGGACTTTAAATGAAGTGTGTGAGCAGGTGGTGGGTAATAAAAAATGGCGGGGATGTTCTAGCCCTCTGGACCTATACTTCAGGATGTTTTAAATTTTACCGTCTGTATTGATCTACTATTATATCCATGATGCACTTGCTCTTGATAAAGTGGAATTGCCCACGAAACGCGTCGAGCCTATTATCGATGCATCCACTATACCCTCTATATGGACTTTACAATTGCTTACATAGACTATGTTTTTATTTTAGGTACATGTTATACTATCCTAATGTGCCTCTATTATCATGTCCTGTATTGTATTATGGTTTTACGCATTATATGTATGTACCATGCAATCAATGCAATGTTATACAATTTACATGTATTATTAAACCTATGTGTTTCTTTCTACCAATGATTTTACATTTTTTATTACCCACCACCTGCTCACACACTTCATTTAAAGTCCCATTTCCCCCCCCTTTTTTACCGCTCCCCCTATGTATTACCCTCTTCAGGCAATGGGTTATATTCTACTAATGTACAATGATTACTGGCATATTATTATGTATCTACTATATCATGTATCTACTATATTATCTTTATATAAGCCCACTGCCCTACGTACCCGTCTTTATTATCCTTTTTTTACCATATTCCCCCATATTCTTATGAATAGGGATGGAGGTGTCTAGCCCCATTGGGCAGAGCCTCATTTAAAGTCCCACTTTCTGAACTGTTGTTCATTCTTTTTTTCTCAATGATTAGGGATGGAAGTGTGTGACTGTGGTTGGGCTTTGCTAGGTGATTATTTGCCTGCAATTTATCCCTTTTTCATGACCTAATGGCTTGTTTATATATCAGTATACAGTGATATGATCCTTTCTGACGAATTGTTCAATCATTGGGCGGTCCTTCATGCCGGGAGCTGCGAAGCGCTCTGGGGGCCTCCCTCCTCCCCCTCATCCTTATTGGATGCGGGTGACTTGGGCGGTTCATCTCGGCGCATCGGCGTCGCGTCACCACGGCGGCACGCGTGACGTCATTTTGGCACCACTGCGTGCGGCACGTGACTCCACTCTCGCGCCCTTTTATGGGGAGGGTGTTCGCCGTTATCCTGGATGCGGAATCATCCGAGATGCGGCGGTCTCCTTCCCATGGTGAGCGTGGACGTGACGTTGGGGGCTCCCACCATGACCAACTGAGGTACATACGTTGACATGCTTCTTTCCTGCACCTTTATTTCCTTTATCACCTTCACTTGTTTATTTTATGACATTTTTTCGGTAGTCTTGCTTGGTGGCTCCCTTATTCACCTCCAGACATTTCTCACTTCCTGGTACGTTTTCTCTGCACCACCCACTTTTTCTTGATTCGACTCACTACCATCATCTTGTTGGTACATATTTTCTTTTAACCCTTGATTGATTATCACTCTCTACCTTTCTTAGACTATCCATTTTTATGCCATTATCATTGAATACTTACATACATTTTTATTCACTCACACAGATACCTCTGGTGATGACCACTTTATACCGTCCCTTATGACTTATCTTGGCTTTATTTTTCTGCCTTCTGGGATGTTCAATTTGATGTGCCCTATGTTGGATACTGGGGGGGCTCCCTCAGCTCCCGGCGGGGATGTTCTAGCCCTCTGGACCTATACTTCAGGATGTTTTAAATTTTACCATCTGTATTGATCTACTATTATATCCATGATGCACTTGCTCTTGATAAAGTGGAATTGCCCACGAAACGCGTCGAGCCTATTATCGATGCATCCACTATACCCTCTATATGGACTTTACAATTGCTTACATAGACTATGTTTTTATTTTAGGTACATGTTATACTATCCTAATGTGCCTCTATTATCATGTCCTGTATTGTATTATGGTTTTACGCATTATATGTATGTACCATGCAATCAATGCAATGTTATACAATTTACATGTATTATTAAACCTATGTGTTTCTTTCTACCAATGATTTTACATTTTTTATTACCCACCACCTGCTCACACACTTCATTTAAAGTCCCATTTCCCCCCCCCTTTTTTACCGCTCCCCCTATGTATTACCCTCTTCAGGCAATGGGTTATATTCTACTAATGTACAATGATTACTGGCATATTATTATGTATCTACTATATCATGTATCTACTATATTATCTTTATATAAGCCCACTGCCCTACGTACCCGTCTTTATTATCCTTTTTTTACCATATTCCCCCATATTCTTATGAATAGGGATGGAGGTGTCTAGCCCCATTGGGCAGAGCCTCATTTAAAGTCCCACTTTCTGAACTGTTGTTCATTCTTTTTTTCTCAATGATTAGGGATGGAAGTGTGTGACTGTGGTTGGGCTTTGCTAGGTGATTATTTGCCTGCAATTTATCCCTTTTTCATGACCTAATGGCTTGTTTATATATCAGTATACAGTGATATGATCCTTTCTGACGAATTGTTCAATCATTGGGCGGTCCTTCATGCCGGGAGCTGCGATGCGCTCTGGGGGCCTCCCTCCTCCCCCTCATCCTTATTGGATGCGGGTGACTTGGGCGGTTCATCTCGGCGCATCGGCGTCGCGTCACCACGGCGGCACGCGTGACGTCATTTTGGCGCCACTGCGTGCGGCACGTGACTCCACTCTCGCGCCCTTTTATGGGGAGGGTGTTCGCCGTTATCCTGGATGCGGAATCATCCGAGATGCGGCGGTCTCCTTCCCATGGTGAGCGTGGACGTGACGTTGGGGGCTCCCACCATGACCAACTGAGGTACATACGTTGACATGCTTCTTTCCTGCACCTTTATTTCCTTTATCACCTTCACTTGTTTATTTTATGACATTTTTTCGGTAGTCTTGCTTGGTGGCTCCCTTATTCACCTCCAGACATTTCTCACTTCCTGGTACGTTTTCTCTGCACCACCCACTTTTTCTTGATTCGACTCACTACCATCATCTTGTTGGTACATATTTTCTTTTAACCCTTGATTGATTATCACTCTCTACCTTTCTTAGACTATCCATTTTTATGCCATTATCATTGAATACTTACATACATTTTTATTCACTCACACAGATACCTCTGGTGATGACCACTTTATACCGTCCCTTATGACTTATCTTGGCTTTATTTTTCTGCCTTCTGGGATGTTCAATTTGATGTGCCCTATGTTGGATACTGGGGGGGCTCCCTCAGCTCCCGGCGGGGATGTTCTAGCCCTCTGGACCTATACTTCAGGATGTTTTAAATTTTACCATCTGTATTGATCTACTATTATATCCATGATGCACTTGCTCTTGATAAAGTGGAATTGCCCACGAAACGCGTCGAGCCTATTATCGAAGCATCCACTATACCCTCTATATGGACTTTACAATTGCTTACATAGACTATGTTTTTATTTTAGGTACATGTTATACTATCCTAATGTGCCTCTATTATCATGTCCTGTATTGTATTATGGTTTTACGCATTATATGTATGTACCATGCAATCAATGCAATGTTATACAATTTACATGTATTATTAAACCTATGTGTTTCTTTCTACCAATGATTTTACATTTTTTATTACCCACCACCTGCTCACACACTTCATTTAAAGTCCCATTTCCCCCCCCCCCTTTTTTACCGCTCCCCCTATGTATTACCCTCTTCAGGCAATGGGTTATATTCTACTAATGTACAATGATTACTGGCATATTATTATGTATCTACTATATCATGTATCTACTATATTATCTTTATATAAGCCCACTGCCCTACGTACCCGTCTTTATTATCCTTTTTTTACCATATTCCCCCATATTCTTATGAATAGGGATGGAGGTGTCTAGCCCCATTGGGCAGAGCCTCATTTAAAGTCCCACTTTCTGAACTGTTGTTCATTCTTTTTTTCTCTTGCTGAATTTAAGATATGCTATCCTGGACGGGTGCTACATAGCACCAATATTTGTGTCATGGTCCCTTTAAGGGAAGTATCTTAGTACCCAGGGTGTCACCCAGGATGGGTGAGGAATTCCCGGGAATAGCCTGAATCAGGAGAGGATTGACTCATAGTTCTCTACGTGTTAATAGAGAGATATTTGGGACCCGGAATTTCGGAGACCCTGAAGTGATATTCGGGTGGGACAGGGTCTTCACCTCTGACTACAGGGATTTCAGCACACACAGGGTTAAAAAACCCCAGGAAGCAGCTCTTAAAAGACAGGAAGTAGTGATAGGTGTGGGGTGAGGAGGAGTTAGTGAATACACCTGTCTTGGAAAGCTCAGAGTCTGCAAAAACATGATTTAACAAGGACTGTTAAACCTTGGGGGTGAAGATCCATCTACAAACTGTATGTGTTTTTTCTTTTACTTTGTTGCTGAAGACAAGCGGTCTTTATTTTGTATTTTCGTGCTTGTGTGCTGCTGGAAGCCGTATTTTGTTTTGCCTACTGAATAAATGCCTTTTTGTTTAAACTTTAACGGTTTTTGCACTCAGGCCTGTGGAGCCACAATCCCCCAAACATTACATTCTTTAGATAGTAGAGTAAAAAGGACCATGCCATGTTTTCAGCAATGTGCACATACAGCTTATGATGGGCTGATCAAGAAAAGATGGGAGTTCAATATTCTTTATCTGGACTGTGTGTCAAGGCACTTTACTAAACTAACTGACAGGGCATTTCCTGACAAGGCAGTTTCCTGAACAGCTTTTTCAAAAAAGCCACTTTTATTGTTTCGATTTTTCTCTCGTGCATGTCGGAATATGGTCCTCTTAAGAAACAGGGGACCTCTAATTCAAATAAAAAAAAACAAGATATTAGTGAACTCAAGCAGAAGGGAAATACTCAGTTTTGGAAGCCTGCCACACAACAGGGCAATGACTGCTTCCAATAGGGGATGAGTGAAAGCTGCCTTTGTGGCTTTTTTGGGAGGCGAAGGTGAGCACCATTTAGGTCTGGAGAACATACACTTTTTTTTTTTTGCTCCTTATGTGCTTAGCCCATTATTGTGGATTTTACTCATATCTGTATTTCTTCAACTGGCCTAGATTCAATTAGCTATACTGATACCATTTTTGATAAATTAAATATTTAAAAGCAAACATGTCATGACTTTCTGAGTCACTAACCAGCCAAAAAATGCAGATCAGTAAGTCATGAATTATAAATCCTTATCTGCATGAGATATCTGTGTCAGCTATGAGAAAAGATTATCTAAACTGAATTTATTCTGTCTTGAGAAGAGGCAATTAGGAGAGGATATGTTCAACATGTATAAATACATAAGTGGTCCATATAGTGAACTTGGTGTAGTTATTCACTTTCAGGTCATTATAGTCGACAAGGGAACACTCTATGCGTCTAGAGGAAAAGATATTAAACCTTCACATATGGAAGGCTTCTTCACAGTTAGAGCTGTGAAAATGTGGAATTATCTCCATCAAGAACTGGTGCTGGCCAGCTCAGTATGTGGTTGGGTGCAGCGTAGTGTGGCAGCAATAACACACACTTGGTCCAGGTGCAAATAAAGGAACTTGTATTGAGGTAAAGTTTAAAAAGTGTTCACAACAATCTCAGTGGAAGGAAGCCCAACCGGGAACACTCACGGATGCCAACAGCGTTTAGCAAAGCAGGTTTCAGCCAGCTGTCTGGAGGGGCGGAATTTGGCCTGGCTGGCCTAAACCCTTGTTATTAAAGTAGCATGGCGATGCCAGGAGTTCTGAATTATGTGTGGATTTTGAGAGTTGTGTGTATAAAATGCCATTCCTAGGTCAGGGAGTGCCAGACCCAAAAGTATATTGTGTTTACCATGGTCATATATAAAGAGCATATGTTTTCCTGGCTTCCCATAATTGTTGGTATGATGCCATTAATCTCTAACAACCAGCTAGTTAAAACCCTGCTTATCCATATTGTAATCTGCCAGATCCCCTAATGGATATAGAGCCCTCCAATTAGCCAGTTATTATGTTTTATGGACAAGTCTGTGGATTCTGGCTAGCTCTGAAAAGTCTTGTTTAGATTGCTGCTAAAAATATTATTGGCACCATTAGGAAGTTTAATAAAAATCAAGCAAAGCTTAATGGAAGGTCTCTGCTGAAAAGGATGTGTGTTCACTTGATTGTGTCTTGGTGTGGGAGGGAGGCCGTGAAAAAATGTATTTTTAAAAAAATTCCCTGCTTGCAAAATTAAGAACAAGAAGGTTGCCATATGTTATTTACTCAATTTTGGGGTTCCTCAGTCCTCGTTACCTTCACAGAGGAGGTTCTTGTTCAGATGCTCAAATTGCTGCCTGAATGGCTCAACGCTTCATATCATCTGTCCAACTGCAGGATCCTCTCAAGCTGCACAATGTGATAATGTCATGAATAAGTAAGCTGTTGGTGCGGACACAGACTATAGCAATGGATCCACTGGACATCATTCCCAGAAGTGACACAAGCAAGGGACACATTTAGGCGAGTGAAAAAGAGATGGGAGGCAGTGTTGCCAACTGCCAGTATTTTTACTGGCAGCCAGTAACAAAATGGCATTTTTTTTCCTGCTAGTAAATGCCAGGGACAGGAAGCGGTTGCCAGTAAAAAAACTGAAAATTGTTATCAGATACTTACTGTAATTTTCCTTTCCTGGCCTATCCTCACATCAGCACACAATAGGTTAAGACCTCCTCTGGAGCACACAGGACCACCTTTTCCTAGCTAAATAAAACAGCCCCTCCCCAACTGAAATGTTCAATAAACTAGCGTGCGACAGGCCACTAGGGAAGGAGTCCTGTGCTGGCGTGAGGATAGGCCAGGAATGGAAAATTACGGTAAGTATCTGCGCTTACAATTTTCCATTTTCCTGGCCCACCTCACATGAGCATACAAGGGGTTATACCATAGCTGAATATGGGGGGGGGGGAGGAATTAAAAGAGACACTGAGCTGCTCAGAGAAAAGCTGCTAAAGACAAAAAGAATTGATCTCTCTTGTCCCACACTCGCTGACTATACACTACACAGAACTTCAAGCTAGCCGTCTTACATACAGTATATCTTGCAAGGAATCCTGGCATAATTGCCCCAAAGGCTCTAGTCAAATAAGCTTGCAACTGTTTCAGAGCAGAAAGGCCTACTTCCCACATGCAATTCTAATCACCCTGGTAATCAGTAGATGACTCTTGAAGACCTGATGACCAAGTACACTGGTGACCATGTGTAAGGAACTAAAGTCTTCCTGCTGTGCAGTCAATGACCCTTGTTCAAAAACTCAGAGGGGCTGCTTCCCTGTTTTGCTGGAAACTGGATACCATATTCAAGCTGGGTTCACACTGCTGTGCGGAGCGACTCACAGCAGAGGTCCGGTGCGTCCCTGTTCTCCGTTTCAGCGATGAATCAGGCCCGAATTTATGGCTGGATTTGGACCTGAAATGGACCAGAAGATGCACAGGATTCTTCTGCAAATCTTTCCACAGCCATCCCAAGCTGTGTGAACTGGCACCATTGAAAGCCATTCACAGTCTCCTCACATGCGAATTGAATGCAGGGAAACCTGAATCTGATTCGCAGTAGTGTGAACCCAGCCTCAAATTGAGTTTTGGGAATAGTCATGGTATTTCTATTTCTGGTAGAAAAAAGGAAAGTGTTGCAATCTTCAACATCCTGTCTGAAGTCGTTTCTGTCCAAAGAACTAGTTTTACCATTTGTATCTTCAATGGAAATGAAATCATTGGAGCAAAGGGTGTCAGCACCAGTGCTTTCAGATCCAACCCCAAGTCCCACAGAGGGACCAAGGATCTCCTTTGAGGTCATATATAGATTGCCCCCTGCAAGAAGCATCTGTTCACTGGCTTTTCCAACCATCTGCAGCCTGTGAGAGAGAAGGTAGAGATCTGTACTTTAAATGGAGTATGCAAGACCAACCTCTAGCGCTGACTGTAAAACGTCCAAGATATTGGCTAGAGCAGGGGACACAGAAGAAAAATCTTTGCTGAGCAAACAAAACAAACTTTCTTCATATCCTCTCGTATGTAGCATTCATGGATGATCTTCTGGTCTTCAGCAAGGTATTAACTACTTCGGATGATAATCCTTGCACCTCTAGTCTGACCTATTCCATAGCCAGGTTATTAAAAGTAGTCTTAGTAGTAGGCCTTCTTTGTAGGTGGAAAGCACCTGTATGGCATGGGCTTGTTTTGTCCAGATTTTCAGAAGCACCTTTATATTCAAGAACACTGGAGAAAGACAAAGATCAAATGGAAAATCACATAGCACTGTAAACCTATCTTGTATGGCAAGGTCTTTGCATTAAATTGCATTCAATCTCCAGGAACACACTGCACTGCAGGGGAGCAACAGCATCAAGTCTTTATGTAGCAGGACTGCAGAGAGAGAGGGAGAGAAGTACTTTCCTCTACAGACTTCCAAGACTATTTTACACCTGGCAGATACCATCCTGTGCTGCCCCATCTCCCTGCCCCTGTGACATCATCCACAGCTGCTCTCAGACTGAAAATGTAGCCAGGAGAGCTGTGCACTGCACTGCATATACAAGACAGGAAAAAACCCAAAGGAGAGACAATTATGACATTGTAGAGCTATATATATATATATATGTATGTATATATATATATATATATATATATATATATATATATATATATTTATTTTTAGCAAAGGCTCCTGGAGAATAAAATGGAGGTCGTTGCAATATTTTTTTGTCATGCAGTTTTTGCACAGCAGTCTTTCAAACACCATTTTTTTTGATAAATAAAATAAATTTCACTGTAAACCGGAAGTGACGCCATGACGTTGATTCCGGGTTACATGATCAAAGACCCAATCGAAGCCGAATCTGGCTTCATTCGGGACTCTAACCAGCCGGCGGACGTGCCAGCTTGTTGCTCGTGTCTTCCGGTGGGACAGGAGACCCGGGCAGAGCGTCAGAAGGTGGTGGGTGGGATGTTCCCTCCCGCTCGCTAGAATGACAGCCGAGCAGCTGCTGAGCCGCATCGCTTGTTTTTTCCAGAAAGCCAAACGCTGCCTCTAAAAAAAATGGTACCAGGGTGATGCCTCTAGCCCATATACAACCACTTCTTCAAGTCGACGTACAGGTACGTCAGTTTGTGGGAAGTGGTTAAGCATCATTTGCCCGTGCCCCGGCACACATGGCACACAGTTTTTAGGAAGGTTTACTTCCAACATTCTGGGTCTTCCAACTCCATGAGAGGCTGAACATGGAGGGGTAGGTTTGGCAGGGGGGATATACATGCAGCAAATTACTTACCAACTGCAATCAATGGATGGCCTGGAGCATGACCAAAAAAGAACACTTCAGTTGGGGAGGGGCTGTGTTTTATTTAGCTAGGAAGAGGTGGTCCTGTGGGCTTCAGAGGAGGTGTTAACCCAATGTGTGCTGATGTGAGGTGGGCTAGGAAATATGGTTGTGACACTAGGCTCAGAACTGTGCATGCGCAGTTCCAGTCTGGAGTTGACAGAGAGCATCCGAGTGCCTGCTACAGTGTGTTTGGGCAGCGCCGGTGGTTTTTGAGTCTGGTGGAGATGGTGCTTGAGTGTGTCGTGTGATGTCATAGTGCAAGGGACCTGAGTGGAGTGACTGGAGCCTCATGTGTAGCAGGGTTAATTTTGACATTGAATTTTGATTTTGTTTTAGTTATAGTCTTTTGACTAAAATTACATTTTATTTTTAGTCCAATTTTAGTCATCTGCAATTGTTTTAGTCATAGACTTTTGACTAAAATGCCACTTTAGTTTTAGTCCCATCTTAGTCATCTGCAATTGTTTTAGTCGTAATTTAGTGGACTAAAATCTCCAGTACATTTAAGTCGACTAAAATAATTTTAGTCAACCAAAATCTAATGTGTTTATTTAAATAGTAATGCATTATTTAAGCATTTATATAGAATTTCCAAACTCATTATATACTCATTGAGTAATAAAATCTAATATCAAGTTATTATTTATGGTATTTATGGTATTATGGTTTGAACAAAGGAGGCCTGTAATGCACAGAGTGCTCTGGATGGTGGTCTGAGGAGGCCTGTAATGCACACAGTGCTCTGGACATGGACATTCTGAAGATGAGGCCTGTAATGCATTGTACGCAGTGCTCTGGACGGTGTTCTGAGGAGGCTTGTAATGCTCACATTGCTCTGGACAGTGGTCTGGGAGGTCTGTAATTCTGCACAGTGCTCTGGGACAGTGGTCTGAGGAGGCCTGTAATGCACACAGTGTTCAGGATGGTAGTCTGTGGAGACCTGAAATGCTACAGATGCACTGGGACAGTGGTCTGAGAGGCCTGTGATGCTGCACAGTGCTCTGGATGGTGGTCTAAGGGGAGGCCTGTAATGCACAGCTACTCTGGGATGGTGGTCTGACTCTGAGAGGTCTGTAATGCTGAACAGTGCTGGATGGTGGTCTCAGGTCTGAGTGGAGGTCTGTAATAAACAGTGCTCTGAATGCCGATGGCCTCAGGCCTGTAATTGTAATGTACACACTTACAGTGCTCTCTGGACAATCGTCGTCAGGAGTAGGAGGCCTGTAATGCACAGTGCTGCTCTGGATGGTCGTCTGAGGACTCAGAGGCCTGTAATGCTGGATGCACAGTGCTGCAAGACGCAGCATGATACAGACTCAACTCTCTTGCTTGCTGGGAGCGGAAGCAAGCGGAGCTCAGTGGAAACCGTAAGTTCAAGAGGCTAAATGTCCTGCCTCACATTTTCATTTAGTTTTCGTTCGTTAACGAAATTGATTTTTGAAATATGCTGGCCATACACTAGCTGGAAAATTGTTCAAACTCGTTTTCGAATAACAAACACTCAGCCATGAGAGCAAACGATTTTGCCATCATGTAATTACTGAATTTTTTTTGCTAAATCGTTCAATGAACATAAATGAATCCGTTTTTAGTTCGTTTTGTCACACATGCCTTGTGCAAACAGTTCGGCCAAGAAACACATTAACTTTTCAATTTATCGTTCATTCGGCTGAATTTTCCAAACTGTTCCTTCAATTTTCAGCTCTGAAAAGTTAAAACCGATTTTCTATTTGTTTCCATTAACTGGATGAAAAACGAACAAACAAACCAATGCCAGTGTATGGCCAGCAATAGTTTTCGGCAGTGGATGAAAATGTGGTATGCTTTTCATTTTATTTTCGTCACTGTAAAATTTTGGCGAAAATGTTTTTCGGCAACAAAATTAACACTGGTGTGCGGATCTGCAGGACGGGAGCAAGGCAAGCTGGGAGCAGGACTGTCAGTGCTGTTTGGACTGGAGTGGACTGAAGGGACCACCTGGTGTGGAGATAGACTGTCATGGTGACCCAGGTGGGGGACGTGTCATGTCGGTGAGGTGTCATCATCATCTGTCCTGCTGCACACTGCTGTCAGTGTCACTGTGAGAGTCAATTTCATGTGTGTGTGTCTTTCCATTCTAAT
The DNA here is from genome assembly GCF_965119305.1 of Pelophylax lessonae. Classification (NCBI taxonomy): domain Eukaryota; kingdom Metazoa; phylum Chordata; class Amphibia; order Anura; family Ranidae; genus Pelophylax; species Pelophylax lessonae. The sequence continues at coordinate 432,690,366 of NC_138770.1, read as the reverse complement.
GAATTGCCCTCCTGAGTCCTGTCCCTGAGTTACTTACTTACTTACTATATCAAAAATAAAATAAGAAATATGTTTTTTGCCTTAATATCAACTTTAAATCACATTGCTAATTGCATATTGTACGTGTTTGTTTCCTAAATACTGAAATTTTGTAACTGCGGGAAATGCCAGTAGAAACTTGGCTGTGCCAGTAAATTTTGGGTGTTGTGTCAGTAAATTTCACACTGGTAGGTTGGCAACACTGTTGGGAGGGGGAAGAGCTTTGCTGAGAGATGGGTTTAAACAAAACTGCTGCAAAAAGCAGTGAGCCAATAAAATTTGCAGACAATTAGTTTTCCTTTTACTTTAGACCCACCTTAATTTGCTTTAGCATTATTTATAGCACATAGAGACCGCCAAAACCTCAGTATCTAAATGTTATCAAAAATTTGGGGCAAATGTTTTCATGCCAATAGATTTGTTTTACATCTAAATTCAGAAGACAGATGTAAATGATCATACAACCTCTCACTTAAAATGTCGTGTTTGCTACTTGGTTTTACTTGTCAACACTCCAGTAACCACAAACAATGCCGGGACAGCAGATGTATTTTCTATTTAGAGTTATACGGTTTATCTCAACAACTGTCATTGTTACGGGAGAATAATAAATAAATATCCATGGAAATGTAAACTTCAAAAGGTACTTTCTGGCAAATTTGTCCATCTCCCAGTCCAAATCATATGAGAAAAGTGAGATTTGACCAGTTTTGTTTTCATTTTAAGAGGAGATGCTGGCAACTTACTCAGTAGTAAAAACGTCAACTGGTCAGTAAGATTTCTGGCCAGATATCGCATGCAATAACTCATGTCAGTTCAAACTAATGGTCCAGAAAAATTAAGTAAACATCATAAATGTCTTTTGTTTAACTCTGAGTTGAGATATTTTGTTTCACTTCTGTCCGAAAGAAACTGAAGCATGTGTCCACTCATGTGCATCACAGTAATCTTCCTTCTTCCACTGGAAAAAAAAAGTTTATATCTTCTAAATACTGTATATGTGGGAATTTTATAATAATATATTCATGCTTCATGTAGCTAGATAATAGATGTACTTTCACAATTCCTGGCTTGTGCACTATCATCAGGTCATGGGCGATAATATTACCATTCTAACCAAGATGATGTAATACTAGGGTTCACGGGACGTTTAGCATAATCCCCTAAGCACAAGAGTCTATTGGTGAGTCTGTGACTCACTGTAGAAATAAGAATCATCTAAAGCTTCCTTATGTATTGGAAGAATAGGATAGGGCTACCAGGTTGCTGTCAGGCACCCCAGGACATAACTAACGCCTCTGGATTTAAAGCATATCTAAACCCAAAAAAACACAATTTAATATATCACCTACCAGTCCTTGGATAAGATGAGGAGTTTTTATTTTTTCCTTTTATTTTCACTTGATAATCCTGTGAATAACACTCTAACTGCCTCCTCTGGGTGCCTATGCTTACTCCTCTACTGTATCTTTAAAGGAAGCTATAGTTGCCACCCAGGCTGGGCTTCATACATGTCTGTCTTTTTTATCTTCATTTGGCTCCATCCATTTTCCCATCATTTCTGACCAGCTTCCCTGTCACTGCTGAAGAAAAGCATCCCCACAACATGATGCTGCCACCACCATGTTTCAGGGTGGGGAGGCGTGTTCAGGGTGATGTGCAGTGCTAGTCTTCCACCACACATAGTGTTTTGCTTTTAGGCCAAAAAGTTCAATTATGGTCTCATGTGACTAGAGCTCCTTCTTTCATGTTTACTGTGTCCCCCACATGGCTTCTTGCAAGCTGCAAATAGGACTTCTCATGGCTTTCTTTCAACAATAGCTTTCTTTTTGCCACTCTTCCATTAAGGCCAGATTTGTGGAGTGCACAGCTAATAGTTGTCCTGTGAACAGATTCTCCCACCTGAGCTGTGAATCTCTGCAAGCTCCTCCAGAGTTACCATGGGCTTCTTGGCTGCTTTTCCGATCAATGCTTTCCTTGCCTGGCCTGTCAGTTAAGATGGACAGCCATGTCTTGGTAGGTTTGCTACCAAATGTTTATTCATCCGTGCAAGGGGCGGAATCCAATAGTGCCGGGTATAAATTGGAGCGCAGCGTGCTTGCGTCCTCTGTGGAAGTCCCTGTGACGAAACCCTTCAGGACATAGGCACGCTGTCTCCAAGGCAACCTGTGACATCACGGCCGGAATCCGGAACTCACCTCTGGGAAGCTGTGGGAAGGTCCATCAGTAGCGGTGAGCCGGCCAGAACGCCTTGGTTGCGGTATTATGATTGTATTGCCTTGTCATTTACATTTTGATGTAAGCAGGTGGGATTAGGGGGGGGGGGGGGTTTGGTGCTGTATGCTGTGTTGTTTAATAAACTTGAATAGCAGTATTACGCTATTGTGCCTCCTATCCTATCTTTACATTTGGTACGGTATGGTTTCTGAGAACACCAGACAGTAGCGATTACCTGCAGATTAGGAGGGTCCCTGTTTGAGGTCCCCAAGGGTACAAGCAACCTATGCTTACATGCGAATGACCAGTGGTCATCTGGTGAGTGCCCATTCTGTAGGGGAGCACATATGGTGTGGTGAAGGCGTTTGCTGGATCTATGTTAAGAGCACTGGGAGTACCATCGTTTATTGTGAAATCTTGTTTTACCATCAGAAGGACTGAACATTTTTAGACTCATTTGCATATTGCCTATGAAGACTATTATGACACATGATATGTATATACATATTGAGCGCTGCTGAATGCTGTTGATGCTAGGTTAATTTTAGTATTTATTGCATTTTTTTGGATGTTCCTTAGTTTTTACAGCAACTGCTTTCAGTGAACTATATGGTGTTGTTTTTAAATTCATTTTAACTATTTATGGAATATCTCTGATAGATCATAAGGGCTGGGTGAGTGTTTGAAGATTTTGTCCTCAACCACTATACTCTTAGGTTTGCAGTTGTGCCATGATCTTTTCATTTTCGGATGATGGATTGAACAGTGCTCCGTGAGATGTTCAAAGCTGGGGATATTTTTTTTATAACTTAACCCTGCTTTAATCTTTTCTACAACTTTATCCCTGACCTGTCTGTTGTGTTCCTTCGCCTTTATGATGCTGTTTGTTCACTACGTTTCTCTAACAAACCTCTGGGGGCTTCACAGAACAGCTGCATTTATACTGAGCTTAAATTACACACAGGCGGACTCTATTTGCTAATTGGGTGACTTCGGAAGGCAATTGGTTCCACTAATTTTTTTTAGGGGTATCAGAATAAAGAGGGCAAAATACAAGTGCATGCCACACTTTTAAGATATTTATTTGTAAAAAAATTTGAAAACCATTTATCATTTTCCTTTCACTTCACAATTATGTGCCACTTTGAGTTGGACTGTCACATAAAATCCCAATAAAACACATTTTTAGTTGTAACTTGACAAAATGTGGAAAATTTCAAGGGGTATGAATACTTTTTCAAGGCACTGTATCGTATTCTGACAGTGGAGAGACTTCCCCAGAATCAGAATACACTGATCAGCATTGTGGGCTATTGCTATTGGTTAATCGACTTCTGTACAACCTCCCTACCTATACATGGATCGAAATTCGGCCAGTCCCTAATGCACATGCCGAATTTCTGTCCATGTATGGCCGGCTTTATTCAGTTGTGTGTGTAAATTATAGCTTGAGCTATTATAAACAAAATGCTATTTTCAACAACATATTTAAGATTACTCTGGTAAAACGTGAAAAGAAACTTAGAGTTTCTCTGACTATCTGGAAATGTAAATGTGAAATATTACTACAATATTTCATAACATTTCATAGCTAAAGAAATAACACATATGTAAAACATTGTAAATTTCCTTTAACAGATTGGGCCATCCATTGCATCTATCCTAGGAAAGGGACAGGACTATCTTCACAGACAGATAACTTATGATTACATAGTAATTTAGATCATGAACTCTAAACTATGAGAGTAATTATATTTGCCTCCAATCATATTATTTTTAAGATTTATAATGTAAACACTGCAGGATAGGATGTTTCTTTATTGTTTTGCAGCTTTCATTTTTATGTAGCAACTGACCACTGAAAAAATAATTCAAGTTTAGAACAAATTTTTAAAATAAATTATGAAAGCAGAGCGATCTTATTAAAATAGTGTAACATAATGGCGTTAAGTAAAAGATCGGTAAAAAAAAGAGCAACCAATATAGAAGTCTGTTACCATAACCCTAATTACAGAAGATCACATCACCACAAAGTAAATCAAGGTTTACCCAAGATGTCCATTTCCTTAGACTTCCAAGACCACCTCCTTCACATGACAGGACTAGCAGCATGGTAAATTATTGTATACATCCTAGCAACAATACAGTAAAGAAACAGGAAAGCTCTTTCTTTAAGTTATCTGGGGGTCTGTCGACCTTTCGTCACATTGACTGTAATACATTCTAAAGCTGCCACTCCTTTAGAGGAAGGTGGAGGCCTGTGAGCTATATATTAACGTAGAGAAATGACCAATATCTTGCACATTGCAGTGGAACTGCGTGTTCAAATTGATCAAAACACTTTTTTTTTTGTCTAGCTCCGTTTGGAGAAGGTGCATGAGAAGGAAGATTCTCAATATCATACTCACCACTTTCACAACCAACGTGATTGAGAAGCATATAGCAATGCAGCTGTGTGAACAAGCAGATGACAATAGATTATTGATAGACCCCCAGCTTTGAAGAAAAAGAATAATTGAAATTAATTTTTTTACACTTGAAAAGAGGCACCTTAGGTTGGAAACCATCACAATCTATATGCCATGCATCAGCAGCAAAGCTCATCTGCAACTCAGTGTAGTTCTATCACCATGTGATCTCTCTAAGGCCCGTTTTATATGAGCACCATCTGGTCCATTCAGCAAAGTATCATTAAACAGATTCCCTGATGATTTAGAGCAGAATGGGAGAAATGTAATTTTTGTGACATCCATGCCTTCTCAGTCCTGGAGTTTTCTGGACCCACATTAGATCTGTGGGTGGCTGGATATGTCTATTTACCTCCTCCTGTCAAAAGATTTACCGTATTTTCCGGCGTATAAGACGACTGGGCGTATTAGACGACCCCCCTAATTTTCATCTTCCGATAATACTTATACTTAGGTTACCTTGGAGATATTATACTCAGCGTATAAGACGACCCCCCATTTTTGGGGGATTTTTTTGATGTTCAAAAGTAGTCTTATATGCCAGAAAATACAGTACATGGAGTTTCTGATCAGGCCCACTCAACCTGAAAAACTGACTGATGGACCTAACTTGGTCCATCAGGACCTAACTTGGTCCTTACTTTGTACTGCAGCTGGCTCTGATCCAAAGCAATGGGAGGTATAGACATGTCAAATTCCATCTTCTGATTACCATAGCAGCTACACAGCTTGTCCCAACTAGGCCTGTCAATCAACTTATTTCATCTGTGCTTAGGCCAACACCTGTTGCCTGAGCAATCGGCTCATTTCCAAGGCTCCTGTCTGTATTAGCTCCTGTGCACTCTGGTTACTTACTTTGGCTTGCATTGACTATGTTTGTTCTCTGCCTGCCTTGAACCTAGATCTGTCCCTTTTTTTGTATCTGCCTGTCAACTTTGTACCATGCTCTAATTCTAACCTCAGGTCAACTGTCATCTGTACAGGTGTGCCTAGGGGATGCAGCCTACTCCATCATCCTTTGTGGGCTCACTATTTACTTTTGTCCATGACAAAGTATAGCTATATAAGAACTCACTTCAGAAATTCAGAAGAAACATGTGTATAACATGCAGCAAGGTAACAGATTCATTTTAATGGCAGCCATACCATTAGCTAATGGTTAGATTCCCTTTGGTTCCCTATGGAACTGTTCTGGGAGTGAATAGAAATAACCAACGCTTATGGTTATGGGGGAGCATATGCCTCACTCCCTTTTCCTTCTTGTGACAGTGCAGGGGCTTGGTGATTGGCTACTTAAGTTCTCAGTACTGCTATAGTGGAGAAAAGATAGGGCTCAGCCGTGTATGCTCCAGATTACAACTTGGGGGTTACATGGGTCTAACTCTCTTCTTCTCCTGTCAGGCCAAACAGATTAGAAAGATGTAGAAGGAAAGTCCAGTATATACGGCTGGTGGGGCTAATATTGTTGCAAACGTGTTCTTTTAGCCTGAATCAGAAAGGCAAAGGTTCACTGTAAGGTCCCTGCAAAATACACAAGAATAATTTTGTAATTGGAAGAAAAAAAATGTATCCCTACATATGCCAGAAGGGCTCTTTACTATAGGACTCATCTTATTGAAGTTGCTGGATATGTTCCAAATGCCTTTAATATAAGTGGTTACTAATACTTATTAAGAACAATATTGTAATATATTTATTCAAGGAGTTATCTAAACCAAATTCCATTTTTTTTGCTGCTGTGACCCAACTTACTGTTAGAGGCTGGCTATAATCTATGTGCATTAACCCATTGTATGTTTGAAAGTAGCCACCCAAGATGGACTAGGGACTTTGGTATTTGTGGTAAGCATAGATCAGTGCACATGACTGCAACTAACATGTACTGCTTGTTCCAAACAAGCAAAGGTCAGGGGGAAAAAAGAGGTTCATGAGCTCATGGAGGATGTCACACTTAGACAGAAAAACACAGTAAGAAACAATTTCATGAAAAAATAGTTTACAAGTTCACTAAAGGGGCTGTTAAGTCAGAAGGTTTTTTAACTTAATGCAATATATATAATAAGATAAAAAAGCCTTCTGTGTACAGCAGTCCCCTCAGCTTTCCTAACACTTACCTGAGCCGCTCTCTATCCAGCAATGTTGCAGAAATGTCTCAACTGCCCAGGACCCCCCTCCTCATTGGCTGAGACAGAAGCACAGCATGATTGGCTCCTGCTGTTGTCAATAAGCCAATCAGGAGAAAGAGGGGCAGGGTTGAGTCGCAGCTCTCTGTCTGAATGGACACAGGGAGCTGTGTCTCGGCTTAGGTGCCCCCATAACAAATTGCTTGCTGTGGTGCCACTTAACAGGAGGGAGGGGCCAGGAGAACAGAAGAGGGACCTGAGAAGAGGAGGATCTGGGCCACTGTTTGCAAAATTTACTGCACAGAGCAAGTAAGTATAATATGTTTGCTATTTTAAAAAAATATATAAAAAATAAGACTTTACAATCACTTTAAGTATTGGATGTGTATGGATTATATTTGAAGAATAAGGATATCGTTTATTGTCACTTTAAGGTTATGATGATGCATTTTTGTTCAATTTGACAGACATGTTATATTGACACCAAAAACAAGTAAAAAAATGATGTTACTCTCTTTTTAGTAATTATCCCAGTTTAAATTTGCCTCTACTCTACGGATATTATAGACAGGCCTAATTTTTCCATATTTTATGGGGATGTGCAGTTTGAGGTCTATCCTGGTTACTTATTCAGCCTATGTTGAATGGTAATTTGCAACAAACTTAAAATGTTTGTTTAAGTTTATATGCTTTTTCCAAACAGAATTACAGGATGTACAGGTAAAATACTACATTTGCTAAATAGTAATAATAATGGTAATTAGAAAAGAAATATGAAGTAGATATAAAGTAACTTGATATTTTGCAAGCTTTCTGATTGTTTTTGCCTTTTTTAATTCCTTAAGGCTCTTCATAGATGTTGAGACTAATAGGTTAGGTCTCCTACCTCTAGACCGGTTCTGGGAAAATGTAGACTTTTACATTTACATTTTTTGGGAGATTCTTGTAAAAGCAGTGAAAAGGAAATTATAGCTCATGTAATGTGACTGAGTATGAAAGAGTATAGTATTCTTTGTTAGGGACAAGAATTGTAATAAAAAAAAAACTTTTTATCAAAAAGTAACATCATGTGTACTAAAAATTTGAAAACGCAAGTTAAAATAACCTCCCTTTCAAGACCATAAGACTTAAGCATTTAGGGACTGCTACTGAGTTCTGATAACTGTATTTGGTTAATGCAATTCATGCTAGTATGGAAACCCTCTGTAAATTGTGGTTTGGTGACAGGTCTTGGGTGTGCTGTGGTGTGTTTGTAGCTAAATTAATGTGTTTTCTTAGCGCACAGCACATTCCCATGTGAGATGCATTACATTCATGAGGCGTGAAGGGGCCATTAAAGTGTACGTCTTTTGTAAATACAGGCAAAAAACTGAATGGCACAAATGTCAGAAAACTGACATCCTTCCTGTTCAGCTCTGATTCAGCAGGAGATCTGCTCCCCAGGGGGAGGAGTCTGACGTCACCCGCGGCCGACCCGCCATGATCTGTGCTCCTACCATGACTGCATTTAGCACTGTGTCAGTGCTCTATTTGTGAGTAGTTTTTACTTTGCTTATTTTAATAAACATGTCAAACAGAGAGCATTAGATCTTCTTTTATTATTCTATGGCACCGGATCTACTGTCCTGTACTGAGGATCATATCCATCGTCATTATTGTATGGCCTGGTGACCCCTAATGGTCGAATAGTGGAGGTGAGAGGCAGTAGGTTTCTTGGTGGATGGGCTGAAACCAGTGGCGGCTCAAAATTTTTTGGGGGGGGGGGGGGGGCGCAAAAAGAAAAATGTAATAGGTATTGCTTTGCGGCAAAAAACGCGGTAAAAAATTGCGTGACTTTGGGGTCAGGGTACAGGCATGGCACAGGTGATGGTATAGTCATGGCACAGGTGATGGTACAGGAGATGGTATAGGCATGGCACAGGTCATGGTAAGGGCATGGCACAGGTGATGGTACAGGCATGGCACAGATGATGGTATAGGCATGGCACAGGTGATGGTATAGGCATGGCACAGGTGATGGTACAGGCATGTCACAGGTCATGGTACAGGAGATGGTATAGGCATGGCAAAGGTCATGGCACAGGTGATGGTACAGGCATGGCACAGGTCATGGTACAGGCATGTCACAGGTCATGGTATAGGCATGGCATAGGTCATGGTAAGGGCATGGCACAGGTCGTGGTACAGGCATGTCACAGGTCATGGCACAGGTCATGGTAAGGGCATGTCACAGGTCATGGTAAGCGCATGGAACAGATCATGGTAAGGGCATGGCACAGGTCATGGTACAGGCATGTCACAGGTCATGTCATGGGTCATGGCACAGGTCATGGTACAGGCATGGCACAGGTCATGGTAAGGGCATGGCACAGGTCATGGTACAGGCATGTCACAGGTCATGGTAAGGGCATGGCACAGGTCATGGTACAGGCATATCACAGGTCATGGTAAGTGCATGGCACAGGTCATAATAAGGGCATGGCACAGGTCATGGTAAGGGCATGTCTCAAGTCATGGTAAGGGCATGGCACAGGTCATGGTACAGGTCATTTACCTGCTCTCCTGGGCTGGCTCGCTGACTCGACCGTGACTCCACACTCACACTGCGAGACGTCCACGGTGCGCTGCTCCTCTCCTCGAGTCCTCTTTGTTCTGACGGCTCTGAAGGCGGCGGGAACCGTCGGGCGGTGACGGTGAGTGACAGACGCACGCACCGGCACCGCCCCCAACGACGTCAGCAGGGATGTCCTGAATCATGATTGGTCCAGGCTGGAGTCTGGACCAATCACAGCCAGGACAGGACTAGTGGGGAGTGTCGGGGCGCATTGCTTGCGCCCCGGTGACACCCAGAATGGCCGCCAATCAGCGCCATTGCCTGGCACCACGTGGGATGCCAAACCCCCCCCTCCCCATAGCTAGCAATAAGTCCGGCGCTCCATAGTGGACTTTACATGGTAATGTTTTTTTTTCTTTGAAGATGATTGGGGGAGGGGTGGGCGGCGCCCCAGCACCCCCTATCGACCAGCCGCCACTGGCTGACACACTTGGAGCATTATTGCATGATACTCATCTCTCTTCACTGACGGCTGTCTCCCTTGACGAATGATCTGCTCTTTTTTTGGACTTTTTATGGACTTTATATGTCATATATGGTTTATGTTTATTTGTTATTTAGTTTAATTTAGCGCTGCACTATTTCCCTTTGTTATATACTGCTTGAGGTTTATGGTTTAGCCTTCCAGTGTTCCGCAGCTTTAGTACCAAGGTTAGATTTGATTGATTTAGCGCTGAATATTTTCCTTTGTATTTACATTACTACAGTAATCAGTGCTAAAAATATGCAATGTTACTGTAATAATGACACTGGCAGTTAAAGGGTTAATATTGTGGGTGATCAAGGGGTTAAAAGAGCTCTGATGAAGGGAGCTTGACTCCCGAAACGCGTTAGCGGTCCTATCTACAAGGACATGTTCCATTCCATGTGTGGTGGATTCTTGTAATGCAATTTTAATATTCTTCTTGTCTGTGAGTATGCATTTGGCATTTTATTAAAATATTTTTTAACGGTGACCACGGGTAATGCACAAGGTGTTTGCGCCTCCTTTTTCTTTTCTTTCATGCACCCATGTTGGAGTTCCCTGCCTGAGGAGAGCAGCATGCCGATCTTTCCCTTCGGAGTGAGCGCTTGGCTGAATTGTTTGTTTGGGGTTAAATGTGAGCCTAGGGGAGTGATTCTAACTGTGGGGGGGCGTGGCTTGTGAAATTACCATAGAGACCTGTGTTCCTATATTGAAGGATGACAGGGGCTCTATGATCATTCCAGGGAGAAGAACGGTCAGTTGTGTTTACAACAGCTGACTGTTCTTCTCTCTCAGCGGGGAATGATCGCAGGTGTCAGACGGCAATCAGAGCTGCCTGCCCGCTGCATTTGGCTTCCCCACTTACGAGCGGGATACGGGAGCGCGCTCGCCCCCTAGCCTGCTGCTCGTGACCGCTGTGCAGCTACGGCGGTTTGCGCAGGAGCGGCTGTCTGCTGCAGTACATCTGTGGTGGTTATTGAAAAAATTAAAAAAAAAATGAGATTTTTTGCATTTAGTGTCTGGGGTCTATACGGTGTACCTGTGAACCAGAACCAGAAAAAAAAGGTCGTTTGTATTAGAATTAATATAGAACAGGGATATGGCTCTGCTATTTTCACACCTTGCCGGTTTTGTAGCAAGCGTTTTTTTGGGCATTTTTTGGGGGTTATTGGAGGCAGGCATAACATCAGAACTTCTGTGTGGGGGTATATATACACACACACTTATATGTATATATATATATATATACACCTACACATATATAGGTGTGAAAGTAGCAGAACACTATACTTGCGCTAATAAAATAATTAACAGGCATATGGCTCAGCTCCTATCACACCTATATATGTGTATATATACATATAAGTGTGTGTGTATATATACCCCTATACAGAAGTTCAGATGTTTTGCCTGCCTCCAAAGACCCCAAAAAAAGCCAAAAAAAGCCTGCGCCAAAAAAAAACGCCCAGGTGTGTTATTGCAGGCGTTTTTTTTGGGCATTTTTGGGGGGTTATTGGAGGCAGGCAAAACATCTGAACTTCTTTGTAGGGGTATATATACACACACACTTATATGTATATATACACCTACACATATATAGGTGTGAAAGTAGCAGAACACTATACTTGCGCTAATAAAATAATTAAGAGGCATATGGCTCCGCTCCACACCTATATATGTGTAGTGTGTATGTATATATACCCCTATACAGAAGTTCAGATGTTTTTCCTGCCTCCAAAGACCCCAAAAAAATGCCCAAAAAAACGCCTGAGCCGAAAAAAAACGCCCAGGTGTGTTATTGCAGGCATTTTTTGGGGCATTTTTTGGGGGTTATTGGAGGCAAACTAAACATCTGAACTTCTGTGTAGGGGTATATATACACACACACTTATATGTATATATACACCTACACATATATAGGTGTGAAAGTAGCAGAACACTATTCTTGCTCTAATAAAATAATTAACAGGCATAGGGCTCCGCTCCTATAACACCTATATATGTGTATGTGTATATATACATATAAGTGTGTGTGTAGATATACCCCTATACAGAAGTTCAGATGTTTTGCCTGCCTCCAAAGACCCCCCAAAAAATGCCCAAAAAAAAGCCTGCGCCAAAAAAAAAAAAACCGCCCAGGTGTGTTATTGCAGGCGTTTTTTTTTTTGGGCATTTTTTTGGGGTCTTTGGAGGCAGGCATGATATCTGAACTTCTGTATAGGGGTATATATACACACACATGTATGTATATATACACCTATACATATATAGGTGTGAAAGTAGCAGAACACTATGCTTGCGCTAATAAAATAATTAACAGGCATATGGCTCCGCTCCTATAACACCTATATATGTGTATGTGTATATATATATATATATATATACATATAAGTGTGTGTGTATATATACCCCTATACAGAAGTTCAGATGTTTTGCCTGCCTCCAAAGACCCCAAAAAAATGCGCCAAAAAAATGCCTGCAATAACACACCTGGGCGTTTTTTTGGCGCAGGCGTTTTTTTGGGGTCTTTGGAGGCAGGCAAAACATCTGAACTTCTGTATAGGGGTATATATACACACACACTTATATATATATATACACATACACATATATAGGTGTTATAGGAGCGGAGCCATATGCCTGTTAATTATTTCATTAGCGCAAGCATAGTGTTCTGCTACTTTCACACCTATATATGTGTAGGTGTATATATACATACATGTGTGTGTATATATACCCCTATACAGAAGTTCAGATGTCATGCCTGCCTCCAAAGACCCCAAAAAAATGCCCAAAAAAAACGCCTGCAATAACACACCTGGGCGGTTTTTTTTTTTTTGGCGCAGGCTTTTTTTGGGCATTTTTTTGGGGTCTCCTATACAGAAGTTCAGATGTCATGCCTGACTCCAAACATGTCCTCAAAAAATCCCTATAAACGCCTGCAGCAAAAAGCAGGGTGACCGGCGAGAAGCCATATCCCTGTTCTATAAGTGACCTAAGAGAAACGATCTTTTCTCTATAGCGGTCACCCTGACATGGAAGGGTTTGGTCACCCTGCCATAGCAGTCAGAGTCAGTTCACCCTACACTACACTACAGTCACCCTGGCACTTAACACGTTCCCTACAGAAACTAGGTTTTTGAATATAACTAAAGTAGAAAATAGCACCCTAACTACACTAGATATCCCTTTCCTCACACTAATAATTGCTAAATGACACTTTTGAAGCAGAAGTAACAGAACTGCTTCCACTCTCTTCCCCATCCCTGTATTACAATGCTAGGAATTTGGCGGGGCTATCTTATATACTGGGGGGCGTATTCACTAATGATTGGCCTCTGGACCCCCTAGTCACTCCAATCACATTCCTAGCATTCTCCTGCCCCCTCAATTGGCTTTTACTAATGGTTCTGGTCCAATCACAGCTTTTAAAGCCCATTTCCTGTCCCATTGCATTTTGGTCAGTTCTGGTTGCCGAATTCCGAACTTTTTCAGCAAAAAGTTCGGAATTCGGACGAATTTCGAACACCCAATGTTCGGGTTGACCCGAACCATTCGATCATCCCTACTCACCAGATGTAAATGACCCACTTTCCATTCCTGTAAGTCACTAAAATCATCCACACAAAAATCCACATAGGAGTACTTTCACTTCAAATTACCAACGTCCGATAATGCAGCTCAGATCAGGGCCCAACTCAGCTCAACACAAATAAAATACTCCCATAGCCAAAATACCAAATTTTTAAAACATTGTAAAAAAAACCTGCATGATGATGTCACTTCCGGTCGATGTGTTTCAGCATGTGAGGGAGTAAAGAGGGATATGTGAATCAACCTGTTGGAGTCACGCTATTAACTCAAATAAGGAGTATGTAAACCCAGCATTTAATTTTCCTGATATGTGCCTGCTGTGCCATGTTCTTGTATGAAAAAGTATTGTGTTCTCTTTGTAATGCTTCCTTTATGTGAAATCCCTGGTGTTCCTGACAGTCCCTCTCCTTTTCTATTAAAACTGACCACACTAAGCAGAGAGCACATCGTGGTCAGTTCTCCAGCTGTGCAGAAATCTCAGCCTGCTCTCCTCCAATAATCAGACTTATCCTGACATGTCCCCCACCCTGCACAGCCTATGACTGGGCAGATCGTGTGCTGTTGCTTCTCCTCCCCCAAGCTCTTATGTAGCTGAGAACAGAGGATATAAGATAATTTATAGAAAAGGTAAAAAAAAAAAAGTATATATAATGTTTTTTATATCTACAGTATACACATGTTTTGCCTTTCATTTCTATTTTAAACTGAATTGGTTGTTTTACAAAGTGAGGGTTTACAATCCCATTATTATAATGAGTCCCTTTCATCCGGTGAGCCATTGATTGTAATATTGGATACAAGTTTAATATATAATGATTCTTTTAATATTAAAATGGGAGTTTAACAATTTTGTGAACACCATTTTTAAATTCTGCACTATGGAGATATTTATTTTCTAAACTTTGTACCTCAGTCAAGGATCCAGGAAGATGATGAAGGGGTGAGGTGGGAGTAACTAGTTAAGAAAGGAGACGGAAAAAAACAGCTGGTGTGATTAACCCTTTAAAAGGAAAGCATTACATGACCTACTTTATTAAAAGAGATCAATATTTTCCAGCGGACCACTTTATGACAAGCACTGGGCATATTTTGGAGGAGAGTGATTGTAAATAAGAGGATTGCATATCACAGATTTTTGGACTTTTTGATCTTGATTTTTCACATAGATCATGGACTCTTGAACTTTTTCGATCCTAATGAGGGTATTTACATTTATAGATTTATTTGCATATTCTTACATATCACCTATTCATATTTTAATATGTAATTTGGAATGCATTACTAAATGGGAGAAAAATTTCTACCAGACAAAAGTTAACACTCAAAAACAAAAAATGGAAACAGCAATATTTTCTGAATAAAGGTTCTCAAACAGATGGATTTTGTTATCTTTCCACATTTCCTTCTCCAGACTTTCCAAATGCCAAAATCAGATGCTACTTGAAAGAAACAGTTTAACCTTTAATAGGATATATTTGTATCTCAGAACAAATCATCTTGCATTATAACTGCAATCCAAAAAAGGATAATGGCAAAAAAGGTTCTACTGCATCCTATTACTTACTAATATTTGAACATATACATTTCAATATACTGTACATTGGTGCAATTGTTTTGGTTTTGGGTTCAGCACTGTCAATTATCACACCAAAAATTAAACAACACTTTCAGTGTTAATAGCCTAATAGTAACTAAATAAGTTACAGTATCTCACGAAAGTGAGTACACCCCTCACATTTTTGTAATTAGTTTATTATATCTTTTCATGTGACAAAACTGAAAAAATGACACTTTTTTACAACGTAAAGCAGTGAGTGTAAAGCTTGTATAATAGTTTTTCATTTGCTCTCCCTTCAAAATAACTCAACACACAGCCATTAATGTCTAAACCACTGGCAACAAATGTGAGTGCACCCCTAAGTGAAAATGTCCAGATTGGGCCCAAAGTATGAATATTTTGTGGGGCCACCATTATTTTCCAGTACTGTCTTAACCCTCTTGGGCATGGAGTTCACCAGAGCTTCACAGGTTGTCATTGGATATCTCTTCCACTCCTCCGTGCCAACATCAAGGAGCTGGCAGATGTTACTCATTTTTGGAGGGGGGTGTACTCACTTTTGTGACCTTAACATTACATTTATTCCTAAACATGCTTGACTTGTCCCAAGGTCAGGAACATATAACATATAAACTAGAACCATTTTAAAATGGGGACTTTTGATTTTACAAGTTTGGGTCTCATAGACTTTAATAGGATTCACTGTTCAGGTCAGAACTTTTTGTCTGTTCGGGAGTTTTGGTGCGAACTGAACAGGGGGGTGTTCGGCCCATCTCTAGTGATGAGGGGAAAAAAAACAGTAATGGCAATTTTTAAGGCTAATAGGCAAGAAATTATCAAACGAATGGCAAGTGGGGGGCTGTGTACTGTCATAGGGGACATGTACCAAGGCAAAAAAAAAAGTAGAATTCTGTTTACAAGGAAGCAGCAATTTTAATATAACTTAAAGTGAAACATAAAAAATGCAAAATTCCAATAAATAACATGCCTGGGGGATGCTCTGACCTGGCCTGTGAAGTGGTGCATCTGTACAATGTATTTAACCTACTATAGCAAAGCAGACATTTACCAAAAAAATTACGTGGGTTGGAGATGTTTTCTTTTAGCTGGACGTGGACCCTGAGTATCATAGTTGATGTGGATCTACATTTCTGGCTGACATGACTGACAATGGATTTAGATCATGTTGTTTGAGATTATTTTAGATCATTTGTTGTTTTTTTTATTTTTTTTTTTTTATTAAAGGACTTGGCAAAAACTGTCATTATTTACACAGTTACATAGTTGGTAAATCTGAAAAAAGTCCCTGGTCCATCCAGTTCAACCTGAGTTTTTGTGTGTGTATGAGAGAGAAAGACTATAGTCTTCCACATGCCTGTACATTGTGTTTACTAAGAAAACATCTAAAAAATTTTTGAACTTATCCTAACTCCCGGCTGACACCACCAACTGTGGAAGGGAGTTCCTTAACACTCTAAAAGTAAAGAACCCCTTTCGCAGTTTAAGATTGAACTGTTTCTTATTCAATTTCATTGTGTAGCCATGTATTTTTTTTAGAGAACTATAACTAAAAAGCTTTGTCCCAATGCTAGAGTCCCCATTTAAAGATGTCTATCATTATTATATCTCCTCTTATGAGTTGCTCCTCCAGGGAAGAATACGTTTATTTTTTGTAGTTGTTCTTCTCCTGTCCCCCTTGTTAGCTTTGTTGCCCTTATCTGGACTCTCTCAGTTCAAGGACACCCTTCATGAGGATTGGAAACCAGAACCGGACAGCAAGTTGTAGCTAAACCAGTGTTTTGTAAAGTGGTAGAATTATACTTTTATCTCCTAAGTAAAAACCCTTTTTTAATGCTAAAAGTCTGCTGGCCTTGCTTGCTGCAGCTTGTCATGCATGCTATTGTCAATTCTGTCATCTACTAGGACCCCCAGATGCTTTTTCATCCTCGGTTCCTGCAGAGTGTGTAACTTGCATTCATATTTTTAGCTCCTAAGTGCTTTACTTTACATTTTTCTAGTTTTAACCACATCTGCCATATAGCTGCCCACCCCTCATCTTGTAAATGTTTATATCCTGTTGTGAAGTTATTGCCCTGCTTAGTTCTATATTGTCAGAAAGCACTGAGATTGAATTACCGTATTTAATCGGCGTATAACACGCACTTTTTCCTTCTAAAAATGGAGGAAAAAGCAGCAGTGCGTGTTATACGCCGATATTAAAAAAAAAAAAAACGGCCAGGAAGCATTGCCGAGAGCAGAAGGGGCGGGCCGGGCCGAGGAGAAGGAAGGACGAGCTGTCATAAGAGCAGAAGGGGGCGTGCCGAGCGCGCAGTCATCGGAAGTCCCGCCTATGACAGACGTCACACGTCTCGGCAGAGGAGGCGGGACTTCCGATGACTGCGCTCGCTCGTTCTCCCTTCTCCTCGGCTCAGCCTGCCCCCTTCTGCTCTTATGACAGCTCGTCCTTCCTTCTCGGCCCGGCCCGCCCCTTCTGCTCTCAGCGCTGCTTCCCGGTCTTTTTTAAAACAAATGAGGTCAGTTCCAATGGCGCTTGCGATGCTGCATATTTGGACATTGCGCTTGCGAGGCTGCATTTATGGACACTTGGTGGGCTGCATGTATGGACACTTGGTGGGCTGCATGTATGGACACTTGGTGGGCTGCATGTATGGACACTTGGTGGGCTGCATTTATGGACACTTGGTGGGCTGCATGTATGGACACTTGGTGGGCTGCATTCATTGACACTGCTGGTGGGCTGGATATATGGACACTGCTGGTGGGCTGCATTGTTGTACACTGCTGATGAGGATGCATTCATGGGCATTGGTGAGATATCATTTGATTTAAAAAAAAAAAATGTTCTGAGTTCAAAGCTGTTTATGTTAAATTTAAGCTTTTTTCCTGAAATTTCTCTCCAAATATTGGGTGCGTGTTATACGCCGGCGCGTGTTATACGCCGATAAATACAGTATTTATTCCGACCTCTATATCGTTTATAAACAAGTTAAATAGAATTATTCCCAGGACAGAGCTGTGTGGCACCTCACTCTCAACTCCAGAGCATTCAGAAAATACTCCATTAATCCCCACTCTCTGGGCATGCTCCTACAACCAGTTTTCTATCCAGGTACTTACCATGTCATTATGGCCAAAAAACATTCATTTGTAAATAATTTGTGGTGTACTGGATCAAATGCCTTAGCGAAATCTAGATACACTATGTTCACAGGCCTTCCTCTATCCAAATTAGAGCTCACTATCTCATAGATAGTTAAAAGGTTGGAATGGCAAGAATGGCTGTGTAAATGGGTGTTACTAATAATTATACTATTTTTATTGGCAAATTCTTCAGCATGGTTCCTTATCATTTCTTCCAATAGTTTACATACTATTGATTAAGGCTAACTGGTCTTTAGTTTCCAGGTATTTATCTTGGCCCTATTTTGAATATTGACATAGTATTTGCTTTTCTATCATCTGCTAGTTACGTTCTGGTTAGTATGCTGTCCTTAAAATTAGGAACGATGCTCTGCTTTTACATTGCTAAGTTCTTTAGGAAATATTGGGTGTAAACCATCTGGTCCTAGTGATTTGTTCACATTAGGTTTTCTAGTCTTTTTTTAACCGTGGTCTCTGTCCACCAAGGGTTATTCTACATAAAAATGTTAAGATTACTGTCTTGTTTACTAAACCCTTATTTTTAATTTGTATTTTAGGAGAAGAATGCATTTAATACAGTTTTCTTCTCCCTGTCACTTGTGACCAATTTCACCTGATTATCTTTTATGGGGCCAACATGTTCTGACCTTTCCTTTTCACTATTAATATATTTGAAAAAAATGTAGGTATTTCTTTTTACTCTTCTCAGCAATGAATCTTACGTAGCCTATTTTAGCTGCTCCAGATTGCACTTGTGCACTCTCTTATTGCATTCTTTGTCGTTTTGGAACGATGATGACCTTTTGGCCTTAAATGAAGAACTGCTTTTTCTCATTATTATGCCTTTTTATGTTAGTGTTTAGCCACCAAGGTCATTTATATTGCATATATGTTTCCCAGTGTAATACACTGACAAATGTCATTATTTAATATGCCCTAAAAGCATTTCTACATCGCTTCAGTGTTCCTTGAAGAATTTCATGCCATGAAGTGTCATGTAGTATGAAGCACAGCTTAATCCAGCTTCTCCTACCCTATTGTGTCCTTTTCCCAAAATATATGGCAAATGTAATTACACTGTGATCACTGTTACCCATATTATCCCTTCCACATCTGCAGTCAGCTCTGTGTTGTTTGTAATTAGTAGGTCCAGCAGAGCATTATCACTATTTTGGGGCTTCCGCCATATGACTCAAGAAATTGTCCTTCATTACATTCAAGAAATTACGTCCCTTTGTTGAATGTGCAGTTTTGTCTGCCCAATCAATATCAGTATAGATGAAGTCCCCCATAATTATACCATTTCCCAGCCATCTCTAACTTTGAAAGTAGATGGGTCTCCTCCTCCACCTTAATGTTAGTGGGCTTAGACCCACAAATCATTTACTCTTTGCTTCATCCCTTTAAAGCTCCAGCCACAAAGACTCCACTTCCTCACCAGCCCCATGCCATCCCTTATCAAATTACTCTTCACATAAAAACACATCTTGACCCTTCTTCTACTCACCCTGTCCCTCTGATACAGAGAGCGGAGCCCTGGAAAATCACAAGCCAGTTGTGTGAGCTTTAAAACCAGGTTTACGATATTCTCACATAGCCAAAATCCTCCTTGTGTGCCAGAAGTTCTAGTTTATCCATTTTATTAACCAGACTTCTAGCATTTGTGTACATGCCTTTCAATATTCTACACGTGAACATTTTATCCTTGCACACTTTTTGATTCCCTTTAGGTTCAGCATGCCTGCTAGCATTGGAAACGTTAGTTTCTCTATTATCTGGTTTAAGGTCCCCTTCCCCCTGACCTTGCTCCCATCTGTACACTCTGACCCTTGCTTATTGCATGGCATACTTTCCTCTGATCACATCCTAGTTTAAAAGTCTTTGAGGCCTTCTGGCCATCTTCTCCCTCAACAGAGCTGCACCTTTCCATTTAGGTGCACTCCATCTCTGCTATAGAGCCAGTAACTGACGGTAAAATCAGCCCAGTTCTCCATGAACCCAATACCCTCCTTCTTACACAAGTTACTCAGCCACTTATGTAGCTGTCTAAGCCCCTACTGCCTCTCTGGTAGGGGTTGAGGTACAGGCAGTATTTTTATAAATACTACCTTAGAGGTCCTTTTTTAATAGAACACTTAAGTCCCTGAAATAATTTTAAGGATGCTCCATCTATCTCTGACTGTGTCATTTGTACCAATATGAACTATGATAGCTGGGTGCTCTCCAGCCCCACCCAGCAATCTGTTTATCCAGTCCAAAATATACCAAATCCGAGCACCTGGCAAGTAACATACTGTTCAGCGATTACAGTCTTTGTGACAGATAAGTAGAAGATCAGTCTATATATTACCTTCCACCAGTATCTGTCTATCCTTCCCTGTAACCTTGCCCCCATCCTTACTGGAGTAGTTGCTCCCCTGGCTGCTAGGGGAGGTATTCTGCTTCAGCAATGCCACTCCTGACCTGATATTCCCAACAGTACACAACCTGGAATATTTGCTGGGATGTACAGTATCAATTTAGGACTAGCCACTCTAACACTTCTCCCCCTATCCTGCCTTCTAACTGTAACCCAACTACGTACCTCTCACCCCTGCACCTTCATGTCACCACCGTCCTCTCTACTGGCCCCAGCTAGCACCTAAATTATTATTCTGGCCAATGAAATGAATTAATGCACTTTCTGAACCTTAGAAGGCCTTAACGAGTTTACAAGCATTTTTCTCTGACAAAATGCTGCTGCTAGGAGGAAAGCAGTCTAGGAACGTTAGTGTGCATGAGGTCTAAAAAGGAAGCGGTCTCATTTAGTAGCAGGAGAAAAACCTGCTACTAAATATGATCTGCGGTTGCTGTCAAACAGGGTAAAAGTCAACGGTTCAAGTAAATGCACAAGCAAGCAAACTT
The DNA here is from genome assembly GCF_965119305.1 of Pelophylax lessonae. Taxonomy (NCBI): domain Eukaryota; kingdom Metazoa; phylum Chordata; class Amphibia; order Anura; family Ranidae; genus Pelophylax; species Pelophylax lessonae. The sequence continues at coordinate 432,669,221 of NC_138770.1, read as the reverse complement.
CTTTCTGAACCTGTGTTTGGAGTGAACTCAGAGCTAATCCCTAGAGCAGACATAAGTGTGAATGAGGCAGAGTGGCAGTAAATAAATAAAGCAGTAATCTGTGAAACAAAGCAGAACATACAAGCAGTAAATGAACCTAAAAAGACAAAAAGAAAAAGGAGGCGATACATCTAAAAGTATAGATAAAGGGAAAACTTAATAGCAAATACATTTCAGTAAACAATATATCAGAAACATCAACAAATTAAAAAAAACAACATGTAGGAAAGAGTAAAATATAGCAAAATGTAGAGCAAATAACACTAGAGAAAACCAAATGCATATGAAGTTATCTCCCTCTAAGCATAAGTCCACCTACTTCCACATGTAAAAAATAGTTATTATAGAAAGCCTAATTGTTCATTTAATCTTCTAGGAGCTAAAGTTTCTATTGAATAGAACCACCGGGCTTCTTTTTGAAAAGATAAAGTCTGTCACCACTACGAGTTAACAGGGGGATGTGCTCAATCAGCATACAGCGGAGAATCAGAAGTGAATATCTGAATAGTAGAAAGAAGGGTGGGTCATATGCACCAGCACAAGGACCCTACTAATTGCAAATTTGTAATTGTGGAGATTTTAATGCAGCATGGTCATCATTTTACCAATGTATTACAGTCCACAAGGATACGAAAGTATCACGTATTCCATACTATAGGTGAATCATTGGGATGGGATGAAATGCATTGTCCAGTCTAAGAATGCAAGAAAAAGGACTCTGTGATAAAGTGGCTGCAAGCAGCATAGCTAGGGTTCAAATAACAACCCAATTTAAACTGTGCAAGAAATGTGCCTTTGGGGAAAGGCAGTAAAAAACTCCTGATTGTGGTGCTGTTGATAACCCATAATAGGGACTGAGGGATTAGAAGTAATTTTAGGTCACCTGAGATAATTGGCAAGCATCATCTTACCAAATTCTGAATCCTGGATCTGGCAGTGGTGTAGGCTGAGGTGAATAATTACTGATTACCAATTTATTTTTGTTTTCCCGGAAATATGAATAATTCATGTGGGTTTACAACTCGGCAATGTAATTAACAGTTATGAAGAGTAACCCTTTTGTCTGAACCTGTCCACTATCTAATCCAGCTGTATAACAGTCGTAGTGGTAGAGAAATTGTACAATTTTACTTTAAGCATCTGTGTAAAAGTGCCTATGAAATGAAAATAGCAACCCTTAAGTAAAATATTTACATATTTGTAAGTGGCTCCAAAGCCTCTTTACCTTAATGCATTCTCTGCATTGGTGTAAAAAATCTTCTGTGTTCAAGATTCCCCCCAGCCACACTTATACTTACCTGAGCCTGATCTCAAGCCTGAGAGCTGCAGCTCTCTCCGCTCTCTCTTCCTACCCACATGGCAGATTGATAGTAGTGGGAGCCATTGGCTCCTGCTGCTATCAATCAAATCATATGACGAGGGATAAGGGGGTGGGGCCGAGTCCCCCTGTCTGTGTCTATAGATGGAGTCAGTGGGACTTGGGATAGAGCCTGTGCAAGTGCCCCCATAGGAAGTGGCTTTCTATGGTGGGCACTCGCCGAAAAGGAGGAGATCTGGTGGGGGACCTCAGAAGAGGAGGATCAGGGTTGCTCTGTGCAAAACCATTGTACAGAGCAGGTGAGCATAATATGTTTATTAATAAAAGAAAAAAAAAGGTTTAGAATCACTTGAAGGGCTATCATCAATTATATCAAAAGAAGCCTCAGGTCAAATTATACAAATTACTAGTTTAAATGGCTGTTACTTTAGCAAAAATGTGTACATCCTGCAGCAGCTTAGGTCCCCCCTTGTTTTTTTTTTTTTTTGGCAACGCTTTAAAACTTCCTGTTAGTGTTGAAGCTTGTCCACTCTTTCCTGTTCCCCACACATTCTTAATGGCCATGGCCAACGAGACAGCCATTAGAGGTTCTATACAAAAAATTAATATTGTTCATAGCACATAAGTTTTCTTATAGAATTCAAAGCTAATCCTCAATTCTCAATCTGTCCCTAATATGCACCCATCTATTCTTATATTGCATACGCTAAGTCAACCACATTCTAAATACACATTTCCATTTCAGGTAGAAAACATTCAGATGATCATCCCCTCCTAGAGTCTTCCAGAAGAGTCTTCAAGAAGAGAATGCAAGATTAAGATCTCATGGGAAAATTATGTTAACCTTCAAACTAAGGTCAAATGAGTGCATTTACTTACTTTAACCTCTATTTAGTATTATAGCATTTACATGTAAATGAACAGTTTTATTTATTCACTAGAGTTGGTGTTTAAACATGGTCATTCTTCCAAAATATTCATTTGTATGTTTTATTGGAAATCATAAATTTTTTAGATCAACCCAGTGGTGCTGTTGTAAGCACCAACTGCAGAGACTACCAGGATGCTACTCATATCCAATCAATTGTTGGTGGTCTATCAGTTTAAAATCTTTCTGATGTCACTTGCAGCAGCAAACTCACCCATGAGAAACATCTGGAAATCTACATTCACATGGAGAAGTACAGTCACAGGAGAAAGTTTCATTAAACACAGTGACTTGTACTTCCTAAAAAGACCCTGGCTTTTCCATATGCTATCACTGGAGTTGAAAATAAATAGTTTGTGCCTCTGGGATATGACCTAAACAAAGCTTTTGTTATCTTGACGAAATAATATTTCCACATTAAAAAGCAAAATGTTTATGTTTGTTTTTGGAGCAAACATTTTTTTTTGGGTTTACTTTCATGTTGCCTGGTTGCCAATAAGCTAAGAAAATCCACAGTAATTTGCAAAACATTGAGCGAGCTTTAGAATGGCTTATACAAATGGATAAATACATTAGTCAAAAAAACAACAAAAAAAAAAAATCTTAGAGTACAGTGTGAACATCAAAACTTTAAACATACATAAATTACAGGAGCCGTCTCAGAGTCAGTCTATCACTACTTACGAAGGTTTTGGAAAAGGAAGACCGATGAAAGCCTCTCATTATCATTTATGTGTGTGGTCACTGTACAGCTTTTCCACAGCACAGTAAATACCATAAGCACACAGTTATATAGTTAGTCTAGTTGAAAAAAGACACAAGTCCATCTAGGTCAACCAATAGAAAAAAATAAATGTGATACATAAATTAAATACCTTCATATACAGAATATACCCAGTGTTGAACCCAAAAAAAAAAAAAAAAACCTATAAAAGCAAGGACCAATTTGCTCCAGTGGGGAACAGAGATTCCTTCCCGATCCCATGTAGGCAAACGGGTATTTCATGAATCAACAATATCTGGTGTTATTACCTATAAATGTTATTAGCCAATTAAAGTTTGTGCATTTAGGATTCCATCCAGCTCTTTTTTTTTAAAACAATCTACTGAGCTGACCAAATATAGATTCTGAGGGAGTTTATTCCATATTTTTAAAGCTCTTACTGTGAGGAAGCCTTTCTGTATGTGGAGGCTGAATCTCTTTCCGAATTTCCAAATGATTAGAGTACCTTGTCATTTGATTTGACCACAAACACTTCTGGACAGGAAGGTTTTACCCCCTTAATGACCAGGCCATTTTTTGCAATCTGGTCCTGCGTGATTTTAACTAGAAATTGGGCAGTCATGAAATGCTGTACCCAAATGAAATGTATTTATTCCCCCCCCCCCCCCCCACAAATAGAGCTTTATTTTGGTGGTATTTGATCAACTGGTTTTTATTTTTTGTGATATAAGCAAATATAGACTGAAAATTGGGAGAAAAAAAATATTTTTTTTTCTTTTTCTTATATTAAATATCAAATAAACTCAATTTTTGTCATACATTTTGGCCAAAATGTATTTAACTACATGTCTTTGATAAAAAAAACTCAAAAAGCGTATATTTATTGGTTTGCGAAAAAGTTAGCACTTCAAATTTCTTGAAGTGCTAAAAATGCAGGGCAGTACAAAACCTCCCCAAATTACCCCTTTTTGAAAAGTAGACACCCCCAATTTCCTGAGAGGCATGTTGAGCCCATTGAATATTCAATTTTTTTGTCACAGGTGTTTGAAAAATGACACAAAAATAAATAAAACTTTTTTTTTAACACAAAGTTGTCATTGAAATGATAAATTGTTCACGCATGCCATGGGTATATGTGGAATTACACCCCAAAATACATTCTTCTGCTTCTCCTGAGTATGGGGATACCCCACGTGTGAGACTTTTTGGCAGTCTAGCTGTGTACAGGACCGCGAAAACCAATCACCACTTTCTAAGGGCGTAAATTGTTGATTTCACTCCTCACTACCTATCACAGTTTCGGAGGCCATTAAGCCTCGGTTCACATTTATGCGAGTGCGGGAAGGCTGCGAATCCGCAGCCTGTTCCCGCATCGCACACGCAACCCCGGCAGTTCACACTGCCATATGCAATACGCTGGGGGTGTCAATGAAATCTTAACGACACCCCCAGTTTGATCGCATATCGCAGTGCGATCGTGCAGTTCGCACAGGATCGGATCGCACAAGTGTGAACCGCTGTGCGATCCGATCCTGATGCGGCTAGAAAAAAGGGTCCCTGTGCGTGTTTGGAGCGGCTGCGGTGCGAATTTAGCCATACAAACTGTATGGCTAAACTCGCACCGCATAGCCGATCGCATGTAATGTCGGAGCAGTGCGCTCCGACATTACATGCGAACCCTGCACACGCGCAAGTGTGAACCGGGGCTTAATGCCAAGATAGTACAACCCCCCCCTCCCCCAAATGACCCAATTTTCGGAAAGTAGAGACCCTAAGCTATTTTCTGAGAGGCAAGTTGAGTCCTTGGAGTATTTTAAATTTTGCCACAAGTTTTGGGAATATTACAAAAAATTATTTTACACAAAGTTGGCACTTAAATGATATATTGCTCAAACATGCCATGGGTATATGTGAAATGATACCCCTAAATACATTCTGCTACAGGGATACCACATGTGTGAGACTTTTTTGGCAGTCTAGCCGATTTCACTCCTCCCTACCTATTACAGTTCAGAGGCCATGAAGTGCCAAGACTGCACAACCCCCCCCCCCCCCCCCCACAAATAACCCCTTTTTGGAAAGTAGACACCCTAAGCTATTTACTGAGAGGCATTTTGAGTTTTTTTTGCCGATTTTGCTTTTTGTCACAAAGTTTTGAAAATTTAAAAAAAAAATAAAGAAATACATTTTCTTTTTCTTTCTTTTTTTTTTGAAAAAAAAAAAAAAGAGAGCTGCAAAATACTCACCACACCTCTTAGAAAACACCTTGGGGTACCTACTTTCCAAAAAGGGGTAATTTGGGGGGAATTTGTGCTATCTTGGCATTTCATGGCCTCCGAAACTGTGATAGGTAGTGAAACCGTGAGGAGTGAAATCAACAATTTACGCCCTGAAGGCGGTGATTGGATTTTGAGGTCCTGCACGCGGCTAGACTGTGTCACGGAACCATGAACCAAACGTACAACAACAGATAAGTGAAAATAAGAAGGCTTTATTGAAAATCAAGCTGTAAAGCAAAAGTCCAAACGGATGGCGAAACCGAGGCAGAGTCCTTGCGAAGCCAGAGGTCAGGAACCAGGAGGGTAGTCAGACGAAGCCGGGATCAGGAACCAGCAGGGTAGACAGACGAAGCCAGGATCAGGAACCAGCAGGGTAGTCAGACGAAGCCAGAATCAGGAACCAGAAGGGTAGTCAGACGAAGCCAGAATCAGGAACCAGAAGCAGCAGCAGTCTTAGAAGCATGTGAACACAGGAGGACCAAGCAAGGAACTGAAGCCACAGACCTCCTATATATATGAGCTAGGCATCCAGCTCCTCCCAGTGGGAAGGAGGAGCCGCAGAGTGGGAGGCTACAAGAAACCCAGAAACCAAGATGGCCGCCAGCACATGTCAAACGAAGGAGAACAGCAAGAAGGTAAGACCATGACAGTACCTCCCCCTCAAGGGCCCCTCCTCCGCGGAGTAAAGAACAGTTTCTGAGGGAAGCGTGCGTGGAAGGCACGAAGCAAGGCAGGAGCATGGACATCTGCGGAGGGAACCCAGGAACGCTCCTCTGGACCATAACCACGCCAATGAACCAAAAACTGCACCCGACCGCGGACCAGGCGTGAGTCCAGGATATTGCTCACCTCATACTCCTCACGATTGCCCACTTGGACCGGACGAGGCCGAGGAACCGAGGAAGTGAAACGATTACACACCAGTGGCTTCAACAGGGAGACATGAAACACGTTGGAGATCCGCATGCCAGGAGGAAGCGCAAGGGCATAGGCTACCGGGTTTACCCTGCGAAGCACTCGGAAGGGACCAACAAAGCGAGGCGCCAGCTTGGGAGTGGGCACTCGAAGGTTGAGGTTGCGGGTGGACAACCATACACGGTCTCCGGCCTGGTAGGAAGGAGCAGGCGCTCGTCTGCGATCAGCCTGGAGTCTCTGGCGCTGCGCAGAGACCTCAAGGGACTTCTGGATCTGTACCCAAGAAGCACGTAGGACGGAAAGGTGATCCTCCACAGCCGGAATATCCTGGGGAGAGAATACCTCTGGTAACACGGCAGGTTGGAACCCATAATTGGCCATGAAGGGAAACGTCCCAGAGGAAGAGTTCACCGCCGTGTTCCTGGCAAACTCAGCCCAAGGCAGGAGGTCAACCCAATTGTCTTGGTGATCGGAGACATAGCAACGAAGGAATTGCTCCAAGGCCTGATTGGATCGTTCTGCGGCCCCATTGGACTGAGGGTGGTAGGCCGAGGAGAAGGAGAGATGAATCCCCAACTGGGAGCAAAAGGCGCGCCAGAACCTGGACACAAACTGACTCCCCCGATCCGACACAATCTCCTTGGGCAAACCGTGCAACCGGAAGACCTCCCTGGCAAAAATCGTGGCCAACTCCTGTGCAGAGGGTAACTTCTTGAGAGGAACACAGTGGCACATTTTGGAAAACCGATCCACAATCATGAGAATGACCGTATGGCCTCGGGATGCAGGGAGGTCCACAATGAAATCCATCCCCAGGTGTGACCATGGGCGCTCCCCGGTGGCTAAGGGTTGCAGAAGGCCCAACGGAAGGTGCCGAGGGGGACTTACTCTGGGCACAAACGGAGCATGCCGCTACATATGCGGCGATGTCGGAACGTAGGGAAGGCCACCAGAACAGACGTGAAACAGCCCAGGACAGCTGATTCTTTCCAGGATGCCCCGCGGTCTTGGAGTTATGGTAGGTTCGCAACAACCGAGTGCGCAACTCCTCAGGCACAAAACATCTGCCGTTGGGTCTCCCAGAGGGAGCACCAGATTGAGCCGCCAAAATCTGCTCACCCAGGGGAGAGGTCAGGCTGGTGCGAATGGCGGCCAGGATCTGATTCGGAGGTATGACCGAAGTCGGAATCGACTCCTCCCTGGACAGGTCGGAGTACTGCCGTGATAAGGCATCCGCCCTGATGTTCTTGGAACCGGGTAGGTAGGAGACCACGTAATTAAAACGTGACAAGAACAGAGCCCATCTGGCCTGACGTGGTGTCAATCTCTTGGCCTCAGAAAGGTAGGTCAGATTCTTGTGGTCCGTCAGGATGAGGACCGGAACCACCGAACCCTCGAGCAAGTGCCTCCATTCTTTAAGGGCCTGCACGATGGCCAATAACTCCCTGTCACCAATCTGATAGTTGCACTCCGCGGAAGACAGTTTCCAGGAGTAAAACCCACAAGGAAGCAGAGGACCCTCTGGTGTTCTACGCTGAGACAGAAGGGCGCCTACTCCCGTCTCAGACGCGTCCACCTCGAGGACAAAGGGCAACCCAGGGTTGGGATGCGACAGAATCGGAGCCGAAACAAAGGCGGACTTTAGAGCCTCAAAAGCTCGGATGGCCTCGAGCGGCCAGACCTGGGAATTACTGCCCTTCCTGGTCAGATCCGTGAGAGGCTTGCCTAGCATGGAAAAGTCCCTGATGAACTTCCGATAATAATTGGCGAAGCCCAAAAAGCGCTGCAGGGAGCGAAGACCACTGGGCTGGGGCCACTGTAAGACAGCCGAAACCTTCTCAGGATCCATGGAGAACCCCTCAGCGGAAATGATGTAACCTAAGAAGGTTACCTAGGATCGGTGAAATTCGCATTTCTCAAGCTTACCGAACAGCTTGTTCTCTCGTAACCGTTGCAACACTCGTCTGACATCCAGAATGTGGGTCTCCATGGATTCAGAATATACCAAGATGTCATCCAAATAGACCACCACACACTGCTGCAACAGGTCACGGAAAACATCGTTGATGAATTCCTGAAAGACTGCGGGCGCATTGCACAACCCAAAGGGCATAACCAAGGATTCATAATGACCGGTTCTGGTGTTAAACGCGGTCTTCCACTCATCGCCCGCCTTGATCCTTACGAGGTTATATGCCGCCCTCAGGTCGAGTTTGGTAAAGACCGTGGCCCCTTTAAGGCGATCGAACAGCTCGGAAATCAAGGGTATCGGGTAAGCGTTCTTGATCGTGATGCGATTGAGACCCCTGTAATCGATGCAAGGCCTCAACTCACCGCCCCTCTTTTTCACAAAGAAAAATCCAGCCCCTGCCGGGGACGAGGATTTGCGAATGTGTCCGCGTGAAAGCGCCTCCTTCACGTACTCCTCCATGGCCTCATTCTCCGCTACCGACAGTGGATAGACCTTGCCACGAGGAGGAACGGCACCAGGTTGTAACTCAGGAGGCAACAGAGAGTCCGAGGAAGTACACAGCAACTTGACAGGCCCATGGATGCAACTAGCCCCACACTGTGGTGACCACGAGAGGATCTCGGCCGATCTCCAATCGAAAGTCGGATTATGCTTCTGGAGCCAGGGGTACCCCAAGACCACCGAGTAGTGTGGAGACGAAATAACCTAGAAGCAGACCGACTCTCTGTGAACGGCACCAATGGCTATCCCCACTGGAAGGGTCTCATGAGTCACATGTGGCGGCAGAAGGGGTCTGCCGTCTATCGCCTCAAGAGCCAGTGGAGAACCTCGGGCCTGCAGAGGAATGGAATTGGCGGCAGCGAACACACTATCAATGAACAAACCACCAGCACCAGAGTCCACCAACGCCTGGGTCGTCACTGAGCCCCCGACCCAGGAGAGGACAACAGTGATCAGTGGTTTGTCAACACGGGAAACCGGGGACGAGGAGACTCCACCCAAGATCTGCCCCCGACAGGATCTCAGGTGCGAGCGTTTCCCGGACGGTTCAGACATGCCAACCGAAAATGCCCACCGAGACCACAGTACATGCATCGGCCCTCGCGTCTCCGGAGTACCCTCTCCCCCTCGGACAGGCGAGCAAAGCCCAGCTGCATGGGTTCATCCCCAGCCAAGTCATCCCCAGGAGGCGTGGGAGCAGAGGGAGGCACGGGTGGGACAGCAAAGGTAGGCGCCAATCTGTTAGGAGGCCTCCGCAGACTCTCCTTAAAGGAAGGTCTCTCCCTGAGTCTGGTGTCAATCAAAATCAGGAAAGAAATAAGAGACTCGAGCTCCACTGGTAGGTCCTTAGCTGCAACCTCATCCTTCAAGGCATCCGAGAGACCATGAGAGAAAGCAGCGACCAGAGCCTCATTATTCCAGCCCACCTCTGCTGCCAGGGTACGAAACTCAATGGCGTATTCAGCTACGGATCGTGAACCCTGTCTGATGGACATAAGGAGCTTCGCAGCAGAGGCAGCACGAGCCGGCACATCGAATACCCTCCGAAGAGAAGCAACAAAACCGGAAAACTCGGCAACCACCGGATTGTTGTTCTCCCATAAAGTGCTGGCCCAGGCCAAGGCCTTGTCCGAGAGCAGCGAAATTAAGAAGCCCACCTTTGATCTCTCAGTAGGAAAGGCATGTGGCAGCAACTCGAAATAAATGCCCACCTGGTTAAGGAAACCTCGGCACTGAGTTGGCTCTCCCCCAAAGCGCTGTGGAAGGGGGGCAGAACCGGTCATACCCCGAAACACCGCAGGCGCAACAACAGGTGTCGGGGTAGACTCTGGCGCAACAACCGGAGCGGCAGTAGGAGCGGGCCCAGGAGCGACAACCGACCCATCGGCAACGGGAGCGAAATGAGCCGTGCGTTCAAGCAGGGTTTGCAACGCCACGGCGAACCGACCCAACAGGTGATCCTGCTGATCAAGTCTGGCAACCAGCGTGGGTAGCGAGGATGGCCCTGTACCGTCAGAATTCATGGCTTGGTCCTAATGTCACGGAACCATGAACCAAACCTACAACAACAGATAAGTGAAAATAAGAAGGCTTTATTGAAAATCAAGCTGTAAAGCAAAAGTCCAAACGGATGGCGAAACCGAGGCAGAGTCCTTGCGAAGCCAGAGGTCAGGAACCAGGAGGGTAGTCAGACGAAGCCGGGATCAGGAACCAGCAGGGTAGACAGACGAAGCCAGGATCAGGAACCAGCAGGGTAGTCAGACGAAGCCAGAATCAGGAACCAGAAGGGTAGTCAGATGAAGCCAGAATCAGGAACCAGAAGCAGCAGCAGTCTTAGAAGCATGTGAACACAGGAGGACCAAGCAAGGAACTGAAGCCACAGACCTCCTATATATATGAGCTAGGCATCCAGCTCCTCCCAGTGGGAAGGAGGAGCCGCAGAGTGGGAGGCTACAAGAAACCCAGAAACCAAGATGGCCGCCAGCACATGTCAAACGAAGGAGAACAGCAAGAAGGTAAGACCATGACAGACTGCCAAGAAGCCTCACACATGGGGTATCCCCATACTCAAGAGAAGCAGCAGAACGTATTTTGGGGTGTCATTTCACATATAGCTATGGCACGTTGGAGCAATATATCATTTAAGTCACAACTTTGTGTAATCATTTTTGTAATATTCCTGAAACTTGTAGCAAAATATAAAATATTCCATGGACTCACCATGCCTCTCAGCAAATATCTTGGGAGTGTCTACTTTCCAAAATGGGGTATTTGGGGGGGTTGTGCTATCTTGACATTTCAGTGCCTCCGAAACTGATAGGTAGCGAGAAAGTAAAGTAAGCAATTTATGCCCTTAGAAAACCTGAAGGCGGTGATTGGTTTTCAGGGATCCCGTACACAGTTAGGCTTCCAAAAAATGTCACACATGTGGTATCCCTGTACTCAGGAGAAGCAGCAGAATGTATTTTTGGGTGTCACATATACCCATAGCATGTGTGAGCAATTTAGTGACAACTTTGTGTAAAAAAATAAATAAATTGAATTTCCCGAAACTTGTGGCAAAATATAATATATTCCAAGAATTCAAAATGCCTCTCAGCAAATAGCTTGGGGTGGCTACTTTCCAAAAAGGGACAATTTGGGGAGTGTTTGAACTGTCCTGGCATTTTATGCCCAATATTATAAACGTATGCCACACATCACCCACTCTTCTAAACACTTGAAGACCAAGCCTTTTCGGACACTTTTTGTTTACATGAAAAAAATCATTTTTTTTTTACTAGAAAATTACTTTGAACACCCAAACATTATGCATTTTAAAGCAGAGGCACTACAGAACAAAATGGTGGGTAAAAAAAGGAATGGAAATTAATAGGGCTTTAAAGGTTGCACCCATAATAATCCCATAAAGGAAGAAAGAGTACTTGATGTAATAAAAAAATAGAAAACTTATTATGACATGATAAAAAATGTTAAAACCATATCATAGGAAATAGCATAGTGAAAAATGTGCGGTATCTACCCATAAAGGGGTTGTAGAAAAGAACCTGTTACAAGCCCATTATATGCAGAGAACTAGTTTATGGAAACACAGAATCTCCGATTATCTCAGATGTCCAGGCCAAACAGGAATCTTACATACCATGTGCCAATGGAAAACTACATGTTTTGCTTAAAGCTTCTTCAGGGGATCCTATTGGTACTGGGAGATAGTGATGGATGAACATCGGCCGGGGTGGTTCGCAAAAACGTTAGCCGCAAACTTTCTCAAATGTTCGCGAACCGTAAGGGCGGGCCCCATTGACTTTAATGGGAGGTGAACTTGAAAAACCTTTAGGTCATATTTGCAGCCACAAAATGCTTACTAGTTGTGCACAAATAGTCCCACAACATGGACACTGTCATAACAGAAGTATTGCTATTGGAAAAGTTGCCCTAAAAATAATTTATTTATTTTTACAGCAAAAAAATGTATTTTTTTCCCTAAATCAGCCAGAACTGACAGCCGGTAAATACATGTCAAATACATATAGGGTCCATTCACACGTCTGTAAAATGGGTCCACATCCCTTCCACAATTTGGCGGAACTTTTACAAACCCATTGATTTTCAATTCCAGTCTGAAAAATTAGGCATTCACAGGATAAAGAAGTAAGTGTCGGCCAGTACAGGCCCCAAAAATGAGCCCACATGCATTTACCTGACAGCTAAAAATGTTGTATTCTGTGGCTGAAGGTACATTAGGCATTCACAGGATAAAGAAGTAAGTGTCGGCCATTCCAGGCCCCAAAAATTGTTCCACATGGGTTTACCTGACAGCTAAGAAGGTTGTATTCTGTGGCTGGAGGTACATTAGGCATTGACAGAAAAAATAATTGTCGGCCATGAAAGGCCCCAAAAATTAGGCATTCAATGGACATGAAATGCCTTTTATGCCACTGTATTTACCGAAGACAAGGACCATGAATTGTTGTGGGTGGATGGCGGTCTGGCGGATATTTTTGGCCTGTCATGAGGAATTGTAATCAAACATGGTCCACTGGTCACATGTGTTGAATTCCTCAGAGATCCATGCCTCATTCATTTTTATAAATGTGAGGTAGTCAACACTGTCATGAGCTAGGCGAGTGCGCTTATCGGTTATGATCCCTCTTGCTGCACTGAACGTCCTTTCGGACAGGACACTGGATGGGGGGCAAGCCAACAGTTCCATTGCAAATTGTGCAAGCTCTGGCCAGAGGTCAAGCCTGTCCACCCAGTAGTCCAGGGGTTCATCACTCCTTAGAGCGTCCACATCGGCTGTTAACCCAATGTAGTCGGACACCTGTAGGTCTAGGCATTCCCTGATGCTGGATCCGGAGTACAGCTGTCGATGGGTTGGCTGAAAGAATGATTTCATATCTGAAGTGACCAACACATCTTCAAACCGAGGAAATTCCTCTGCCAGCGCACGCAAAAGCAGAATGCAGCATTTCTCGAAGCAAGGCCTGGAAGTGCTGCATTCTGGCCACCCTCTGTGATGGTGGTAACATTTCCACCATTTTTTGTTTGTACCAAGGGTCTAAGAACGTTGCCACCCAGTACTGGTCCTTGCCCTTTATGCTTTTTATACAGGGGTCCCCCTTAAAACACTGGAGCATGAAGGCCCCAATTCGCACTAAACTGGAAGCGGTGTAGTGACCTTGCTCCAGCTCATCATCCAGGATAATGTCATCCTCGTTCTCCTCCCTCCATCCACGAACAACACCATGGATCCCAGAAAGGTTTAAAGCATGCTCTTCTTGCTCCTCCTCATCCGCCCCGGCACCATCCTCCTCTGACTCCTCTTCAGACTCCTGTTGTTGACTTGTCTCAGATGGAGTAACACCCCCTGGGAATTCATCCAGCATTGCGACTTCCTCATCTTCCTGCTCCGGCTCATCTACGGCTTGATCAATGACACTACGCAATGCACGCTCCAGAAAGAAGGCATAAGGTACGATGTCACTGATGGCGCCCTGGCCCTGACTGACCAGTTTGGTGATCTCATCAAATGGCCGCAGAAGACTGCATGCGTCGTGCATGAGCAGCCACTGGCGAGGTGAAAAAAACCCAAGCTCCCCAGAACCTGTCCTGCCGCAGAGTTCGTACAGGTAGTCGTTAACTGCACATTTCTGCTGGAGCGGCCTATCAAGCATATACAAGTTCAATCGCGTCGGGCAGTCACAAATAAGAAGCCTGACGGGCAGGTTGTGTCGCCGCTGAATGTCAGCAAGCAGCAAGGCGAGTCATGGCTGTGTAAGATCTTCTGAAATGGCCTGAGATTCTCCTGGCCTGCCGCAAGACGTCCTGGACCCCAAGGTATTTGGCACGAATCACTGCACGACCAAGTTCAGGACGTGTGCCATGCATGGCACGTGTGTAATTTTGCCCTGTTTCAGCGCGCTCAGCAGATTGGCACCGTTGTCACACACCACTTTACCAACTGTCAAATTGAGCGGTGTCAGCCACTGATCTGCCTGTGAATGCAAAGCTGAAAGGAGTGCAGGACCAGTGTGGCTCTTGGCTTCCAGGCACAACAAACACAGCACAGCATGGCAATGTCTCACCTGGCATGTGGAATAGGTTCTGGGGATCTTGGGCGGCGCAGCGGAAGAGACGGTAGCAACGGAAAAGGAGGAGTCAGCCGAGGAGGAGAGGGAGGATGGAGTAGGAGGAGGAGAAGAAGAGGCAGGGCTGCATGCAATCAGTGGTGGTAAAACCAAATCTACATGGGTGCCACGGGTTACACGCTTGACGGCCGTCAGAAGGTTCACCCAGTGGGCAGTAAAATTTATATAACTTCCCTGCGTGTGTTTGCTAGTTCATGTGTCTGTGGTCAGATGTATCTTGGCACCGACACTGTGTGTCAGAGATACATTCACTTGCCGCTGAACGTGGCCATACAGCTCTGGAATGCCCCTCTGCGAGAAATATTTCCTGCCTGGGACCTTCCATTGTGGTGTTCCAATGGCCACAAATTTCTGAAAGGCCTCCGAGTCCACCAGTTGATATGGCAGTAGTTGGCTTGCTATCAGTTCCGACAGGCCAGTAGTCAACCGTTGGGCAAGAGGGTTATCCGGCGTAATCATTTTTTTATGCTCCAACATTTGGACCACGGAAGCCTGCCTTTTTCCATAACAACGTGAGGACGGCATGATGGAAGGTGGAGTGGAGGACAATTGTGAGGAGAGAGGAAAAGGAGAAGAGGCTGGACAGTGAGAGCCTGGAGTGTGGCTTTGTGGGTTCTGTTGCTCCCACTGGGCTCGGTGATGGGAGTCCAGGTGCCTTCTTAAGGCGGTCGTCCCTAGGTGAGTGTTGGGCTTACCGCGACTTATGTGTTGACTGCAAAGGCTGACGATGGCAACATTATTGTCAGCAGTGGACAGATTAAAAAAAAGCCCACCCTGTGGAGCCATGTGCCGGCATCCTGGGAGCACCAGGTGTGACCGTACATGGTTGATGGCTTGCTCCTGATACATTAGCAGTCTGCTTTGTCCCTCCTGTGCAATGTAACTTCCGCCTGCCTCTCCTCCCTATCTGCTGGTCCGTCTCTCCCTCTGAACTCCCCTCCTCTTCCTCTCTTGTGGCCACCCACGTGACATCCATAGACACGTCATCATCGATGTCACCTTCCCCACCACTATCATTAGAGATCTCGGAGTAGGCAGCAACAGCGGGGACCAACCTCCTTGGGCTGATCTGGGTACTGTCGTCAGACTGCTGAGTGGCGGCTGTTGCTACCTCCTCTTCCTGATCTGATGCCAACAATGGCTGTGCATCGCAAATGTCTTGTGATGGATCAGAAAATAATTTCAGTGACTCAAGTGGAGGGTATATGGTGGTGGGGTGTCTTTGGGGGTGCACACAGCAGAGAGTAAAGAGGGTGCAGACAGAGAGCATGAGGAGGGTGCAGAAGAGGAAGGCTGAGTGAGCCACTCAACCAAGTCTGGTGCGTCCTTTAACGTAATCTAACGCACCTTCTGAAACTTCACACTTTGGCTCCGGCCTACTGCTCCTGCCCTACCCCTACCACCCCTGCGTAAGGGCTTGCCTCTTCCTCTGCCTGTCATTTCTTAAATTACCCTGTGACAAAAGTCTCTAGAGAAGCGCAGTATATGTGGAACAAGGTATATAACACGCCGCTTCAATCTGTGGTATTGGGGGGCCACTGGTCTATCACACCAGTTGTACAAAAAATTGGCCAGTAAGTTTGGCACTGTGTGTAGCAGAGTTAACGCAGCAAAAGAGGCAATATTGTTGCAGGACACAAATACACATATAAAAGTATACTCAGTATACAGATAACTGTTATCTGTTATCTGAGTATAAAAAGTATACTCAGATAACCCGCTTCAATTTGCTGTTTAGGGGGGCCACTGGTCTATCACACCAGTTATAATAACTTTTTTAAAAGTGCTTTTGTCACTGTTTGTAGTATTGCTGCAGAAACGCTCAACACACCAGTCACAATGCTGCACAGTGAAATACAAATCCACTATAATATGCTTTCTATATTAGAAAGTATATTATAAGTGTATTACACCCCTATATAGTGCACTTCACACCAAAGAATAGTACACCTATACCAAATACCAGTCCGTAAAAGGACTTTTGTGGACCTTAACAGAGCGATTTGTGTCACTGACAATCTGTCCCTCATGCACACAGCAAACCTCTCCCTACACTGACAAAAGAGACAGTACACCTATACCAAATACCAGCCCTTAAAAGGACTTTTGTGGACCTTAACAGAGCGATTTGTGTCACTGACCATCTGTCCCTGGTGCACACAGCAAACCTCTCCCTACACTGACAAAAAGCAGAATGTGAAATGGCCGCCAGGTCAGGTCTATTTATAAGGTAGGGGGTATGTCCATGTGCTGAAATGTCTCAATTGGATGTCCTGTTCCACCTGATGGCTGTGTCGTGGGGCAAAGTTCTCCCCAATGTAAACTAATATGGCCGCTGCGAGCAACGCCATATGTTCGCAAAATCGGCGGACTGCGAACCAGCAAATCCAAAATTATGTGGACTCCACTGACAGGCTCAGCATATATCTGTGGGACTTAAGCCGTCCATAGATAGATCCGAAATTAAGCATTCATCTTTTTCTCTTTTGTTTCGGATACAGTGGAGAGGGATTAGAACTAGTGATCGACCGATATCGTTTTTTTATTGCCGATACCGATAAGGATATTTTGGTCATTACATATCGGTATCGGCCGATGTTTTCGTACATTAAAATGTTTTTATTTTTTTTTTTGTTAACAGGTACTCTTGTGGAGGGATTTTGGGGGTCTAAAAGACCCCAAATCCCTCCTCTGCACTTAAAAGCATTCAAAACATCAAGTTTGGCTGCTTTAAATGCTGTAATTTTTTTAAATTTGGTGCAGAGTACCTGGAAGGATGTTGTGACATCACTTCAGGGTTTTTACATGGAGACCCGATCAGAGCCAAATGAGGCTTTGATCGGGTCTTCTCTTCGGCGGCTGTGCAGGCTGGTTGCCCTGGTCTCCCTGTGGGACAGGAGACCCGGGCGAGCCGCAGAAGGCAGCGGGAAGAGGGGGACGTCCCCTCCCACACCTTGTAATGACAGCCGAGCGGCTTCTTAGCCGCATCAGTTGTCATTACAAGACAGCCGACCATCGGCTATGGATGCCGGTACCGGGGTAATGCCTCTAGCTGCAGGCATCACTCCGGTACAAGCACTTTCCCGAAATATTGGCAATATCGGTAACCTCAGGGGCCGATTCCGATATATTGGGGAAAGTGCATATCGGCCCCCGATATATCGGCTTTGCTGATAATCGGCCGATCCCTAATTAGAACCCTTGTTAGGTTTTTATTGTGGCCTTTGCCTCCATTAGGGAGATTCACCCACCTTTTTTTATCTTGTTTACCATTATCACTAAGTGTAAAAGTGAAAGAAAATCCAAACTTTTGAGTTGTCCACAGAATAGGTAACGAGGGAGACTCTTCCAATGAGGACACTGGTTCTGCAATTCTAACTCTGGAGACATCCTGGAATTTCCTCACTTTGAATAGATTTGAATAGATTTCTTCTTACATCCTGGTGTGGATATTAGACAGGAAGCAGAGGTAAATCTACCCAACAGAACACATACTGTAAAAAAGAAACTGGCAGGGATTTTAACATCCCCCTTACGCTATCCACAATGAAAAAAAAAAAAAGAGTTTTGTCCATAGTTCTACTTTTGCATGTTTCAGTTTTTATATATATGCTTGGAACAGTTGTCTAAAAAAATATTGTGCGAAGATTCAAATTAAAAATAATATTAGAGGTTCATAGTAATCTAAACTACAGGCTATCATTTAAAGTGATGTGTCATTCATCCTGATAGTTTACCTCCCTGTGGCATTAGAAGCTTGTGGAATATTACAGTGACTATAATCATTAGAACTTTTTTTCAATTGCCAGGAGCAGAGAGCCCTCTAGCGTTTGTAAAAATAGTATAATTAAAAACATGTTACACATCAACACTCAATTAAACAGTTCTTTGTTTTATTTTTTTAGGAAACCCATTTAAGCACATGTGATTTAAAATACTTGATGGGGTGTGCAAAAGCCTAATATGTCAAAATGAATTTCAAACAATCTACTGTCTGAATGGAACTATTCATTTTTACATCAGGCATTGCAATATAGAAATATTACAATATTTGATATTTAAAGTTGGTATTCAGTAAACCGTTCAATAAAAATGTCTTTTATGTAGTTAAAGTGTATGTAAAATCTAACATAAACTTTTCCTAATTGCTTTTGATCTGTCAGATATACAATTAAACATGTTTTTTTTAAAAAAAATATAAATATACAGTATATACAGGATTTTTTAAGGGATTAGGTGCGAGAACTCACCCCCTCAATTTTCCCCGGGGGGGGGGAGGAGTAGGGAGTCTTAGGGTGGGTGTGGCCAAATTGCACTAACTGAGCCAGTTTTAAAGGGGCCAGAGATGTATAGTAACTAAGTAGAACTACTTCACTACTGTACTTAAGTACCGAAAGGCGGTATCTGTACTTTCCTAGTATAATTTTTTTCTCCTACCATCACTTTTACTTCACTACATTTTTTCGATGATTTCAATACTTCTACTCTGATTTTTTTTTTTGTGCTGCATAGTTACTCGTTACTATTATAAAAATTACCACTGCCAGAACAGTAGATGACAGGTTTCATGAAGCTCAAAACATGTGTATTATCAGTGCATACGAAAATAAATGCTACTGTATGCATAAATAAAAGCTGCATTTGAAATAATAAAAAACAATATGATGTTAAAACTTTTGACTTCTTTCTTTAATAACTACATAACACAGTACTTGTACTTTTACTTTCAGTACTTGAGTAGCATTTTTTTTTTTTCAAAACTACTGGTACTTTTACTTTCAGTACTTGAGTAGCAAAATTTTTAAAAAAACTACTTGCAATACTTAAGTACAAAAAATGTTGAATACTTTAGTACTTCTACTCAAGTCACTTTTTGATCAAGCACTTCCCCTTCTACTCAAGTCACTTTTTGATCGAGCATACTTTTACTCAAGTATGGGTTTCGAGTACTTTATACAACTCTGAAAGGGGCATTGTTATTCTCTGCACCCCACTGTCCACAACTCACCTCTGCCCCTCCATCCAAAGCTCACCTCTGCACCCCACCATTCACAGCTCACTTTTGCATCCTCATCCACAGCTCACCTCTAAACCCTTGGTCTGCAGCTCATGTTTGCAACCCCATCTACAACTCTCAGCAGATCATCTCTGCACCTTGTCCACAACTCTCCTTAACATCCATGTCCACAGCTTACCCCCGCTCACAAGGCACCTCTACACCCCCTGTCCACAACTCACCTCTGTCCCCCATCCAAAGCTCACCTATGCACCTCATCCACAACTCACTTTTGCGTCCTCATCCACAGCTCACCTTTACACCCTTGGTCTGCAGCTCACCTTTGCACCCCCATCCACAACTGTTGGCAGATCATCTCTGCACCCCTGTTCACAAATCTCCTCTTCATTCCTGACTGCAACTTACCCCTGCACCCCTGTTCACTACTCACCTATACAGCCCTCTGTCTGCAGCTCACCTTTTAACCTCCTGTCCCCAACTTACCTCTGCACCCCCTGTCCACAACTCATCTCTGCATTCCCTGTCCATAGCTCACCTGTGCATACTCTCCCCTTCCACAGATCACCTCTGTCCACCACAGCTCACCTCTGTACCCCTGTCTGCCTCCCCCTTTGGCAAGCAGCCGCCGCAAGATTATAAGGCAGGGATGTCAGCATTCAGGCACTGCTCAGCATGCAATGCCTCCCTTCCCACCTATAAACCCACTGCACTCGGGCAGCTGTCCTTTCCTTGTTGTGACTCTGAGTGCAGTTTTGGGCAGGGCAGTTCCAGCTCCGAGTGGAAGCAACTGGGAGAGGTGCACTGTATATTGTAAACACTAAATTCCAGGGGTTGACAGTAAATAACAGTGAGCACAGGGCTAGTGCTGGAGGTGGCGGAATGGAGTTCAGCTGCATTCCAGCTCAAAAAAAGTTCTGAGTATATATCCAAAAAAAAAAAATCTGTTGTTCCTGCCAAACTAGAGTGAGCTGGTAACTTTCTATGCTTGCTCTTTTTCTTGCACTCTTATCAGTTGCTCAGCATAAGCATTGTTCCCTGCTTTCTCTGTGGACCACAGAACACTTTCTGATTTTGGTATGGAGAAAGGGAGAGGGGGAGGTGTTCTTTGATCTTAAAACACTTCAGGGTTAGTTTACTAAAACTGGAGAGTGCAAAATCTGGTGCATCTCTGTATAGAAACCAATCAGCTTCCTGGGTTTTGTTGTCAAAGCTTAAAGTGGAACTCTAGCTTTTGATATACTTTACATAGTTCATTTGGGCCCAAATTAACTATGTCCCTCACTAACATGTGAAGCTGTTGGATGTGTGGAATAAACTGTATGTAGCTAAGTGTTTCAGGTTTGAGCCAAGATGTCCCATCTCATAGCCAGAACACAGTAGAGTCTATCACAGTGGCGCTCAGCCATTCAGAAAAAGCAATGTATTCTAGCAATGAATACAAAGCTTCTGTCAGAGGTTGTGACATCATCAGCTTGCCTCTCTGACCAATTATAGGAAGCTTTGTATTCATTGCTAGACCACGTTGCTTTCTCTGAATGGCCGATCTAGACTCTACTGTGTTCTGGGTATGAGACAGGAAGTCTAGGTTCGCACCCGGAACACAGTGCATACTCTCAAAAAAAGTCAACAGAAGTGTACTGAGTAAATTCAACCTTACTGTTATATATTTTACTGTAAATAGCAACTACTCTGTGACCATGGTCTCCAAAAGTTCTTATGTAAGACTCTGCATCTTATTTGGTTGCTGGTAGTGTACTGTAGGTAGTGTTGGTTAGGGGAAGTTTCCAGGGAACTAGGTATATACTGTACGCATATGTCACAGACACATATTGGCAAATGCAGATTTTTCTTTTTCTTGTTAAACTGGACACAGATAAGGCTTTATAACAGATTCATGCAGATGATACTGGTGCAGATGGCTTAACATCGGTTGCTCATGAGGGAACATTCAAGGCTACCCATTTAAAAAATGTTTGAATGCACTGTAGAGATGTCGCAAACCTAAAATTTGCCATTCGCGAACGGCGAACACGAACCTCCACAAATGTTCGCGAACGGGCGAACCGGGCAAACCGCCACAGACTTCAATAGGCAGGCGAATTTTTCTGGCCACAATAGTGATGGAAAAGTTGTTTCAAGGGGACAAACACCTGGACTGTGGCATGCCGGAGGGGGTATCCATGGCAAAACTCCCATGGAATATTACGCAGTTGACGCAGAGTCGGGTTTTAATCCATAAAGGGCATAAATCACCTAACATTACTAAATTGTTTGGAATAACGTGCTTTAAAACATCCAGTGTGTGTATACGATCAGGTATGATGTTGTATCAATCAGGTAGTGTAAGGGTTACGCCCGCTTCACAGTGACAGACCAAACTCTGACAGACCAAACTCCCCGTTTAACGCACCGCAAACAGTCCATTTGCAGTGGGTACAGTACAGTCTGTGGACCTGACACTCACTGGCAGGCAACTATAAAAAATATATTTTTTTTTAATTTGCAAGGTGCTGTGCCACCGTATATATGAGTGGTGGGCACTGCAGTGGGCACAGTACACTCTGTGGACCTGACACTCACTGGCAGGCCAGGCAACTGCAATTATAAAAAATATATATTTTTTTAATTTGCAAGGTGCTGTGCCACCGTATATATATGAGTGGTGGGCACTGCAGTGGGCACAGTACACTCTGTGGACCTGACACTCACTGGCAGGCAAGGCAACTGCAATTATAAAAAATATATATTTTTTTAATTTGCAAGGTGCTGTGCCACCGTATAAATCAGTGGTGGGCACTGCAGTGGGCACAGTACACTCTGTGGACCTGACACTCACTGGCAGCCGGCAGGCAACTGCTATTATGACAGAGGAAAAAAATTATTAAAATATTTTTTAAACTGCAAGGTACTGTGCCACCTGATATGAGTGTGGTGTGCACACAGTACAGTCTGTGGTGGGTCTGTGGCCTCTCACACACGGCGGGTAGGCAACTGCACAAAATATATATATATATATATATATATATATATATATATATATATATAAAAAAAATTGACTGAAATACCAGCCATAAAAAGGGCTTTTTGGGGTGCTGTCAGGATGCTGTCCTTACAGCAGGAGTGGACCGAGAACACTATCTTACAACTGTCCCTATTAACAGCAGCAGCAGCAGCTCTCTCCCTACTCTCACTACACACACTGCTTCAGAATGATCTAAGATGGATGCTGCCCTTGCTTTTTTATAGGAGGTGGGAGGGTGTGGGAGGGAGGGTATGCTGATTGGCTGGAATGTGTCTGCTGACTGTGAGGTACAGGGTCAAAGTTTGCCTCAATGATGAAGTATAGGGGGCGGACCGAACATCGCATATGTTCGCCCACAGCGGCGGACGCGAACAAGCGATGTTCGCCGGGAACTGTTCGCCAGCATATAGTTCGGGACATCTCTAATGCACTGTAGAAGGACCATCTCAAAAAAAATAAAATAATAGGTGACAATTTTTTTTTCAAGTATTCCAGGTGGTGTGCTATTATGTGATGATGTTCGGATTGGAGAAAACCCTAATAAAGCGTGTGTTATTCCAACATTTCATATTTCTGAATCCTGATATGGGTCTGTTGTGCCACGTACTTGTATGAAAAAGTATCCCGTTTTCTTTGCATTGCTTCCTTAAAATATTTTGTGATCCTGCCAGTCTCCCTGATTTCATTTTTCAAACTGACCATGCCAGAGCATGGAAGCTTATCCATCCCAACATGGTCAGTTTTCTTCTTTACTTTCTACTTGGGATCACAGCATTTCTGTACTCCAATGGTCAGACTTGTGTAGACATGCCCCCTTGCACAGCTTTTCATTTGGACTGCTATTTCTCTGCCTCCTGCTAAAACACCCCTGCAGTCTCCACCCCTTGCTCTTTAAGCATCCTATACAGCTGAGAAAAGAGGTCATGTGATCACCTTTAAAAAGAATACAAAAGTTTTCATAAAGTTTTTACACACATATTATATATATATATATATATATATATATATATATATATATATATATATATATATATATATATATACACATATATATATATACACACAGTGCCTTGCGAAAGTATTCGGCCCCCTTGAACTTTTCGACCTTTTGCCACATTTTAGGCTTCTAACATAAAGATATAAAACTATAATTTTTTGTGAAGAATCAACAACAAGTGGGACAGAATCATGAAGTGGAACAAAATGTATTGGATATTTCAAACTTTTTTAACAAATAAAAAACTGAAAAATTGGGCGTGCAAAATTATTCAGCCCCCTTAAGTTAATACTTTGTAGCGCCACCTTTTGCTGCGATTACAGCTGTAAGTCGCTTGGGGTATGTCTCTATCAGTTTTGCAAATCGAGAGACTGATATTTATGCCCGTCTGGTCTGTCTAACAGATTTAGAGAGTAAATCAATTAAACCGGTATTAACCCATCACAAAAATGTATTATCTCAAAAGGAACAAAAAATCTATTACTGTAACTGCTCAAGAAGTTTTAGCTGGAGTTCAGATTTAGTGTAGTCCATCTAAATCTGCTAGTGCATCTGACACTACCCTACTCCAACAATGGAATAGATGTGATATCCCTTACTGGTGCCAACATCTTCTTCCATTTGCTGAGTCTTTGGCCATCTTGATTAGCCTGTGGGGCTGGCACCAAGGTATGCTGAGAATGTACACGGTGTTGTGCATGTGCTGCTCAGTGTGAGTTCTAAAGCAGATTGAAAGAGGCAAATGAGTTTGTTTTGTAGCGCAAGGGCCTGCCTGTTTGGATACAGATTGATTGGATACATTAGGTAGGTCTGCATATTACATACAATTGGTAAATCCAAAGTTCTTTGTTCACAGATTGCTTGGCCAGATTGTACCGTGTATGGTGACCCTTATTTTTTGTTTTTTAAACCAGCTCCTTTCAGCAATGTCTTTTTCTAAAAATATGTAGCATTATTTCCAGGCATTGGGCTTGATATAGTTCTGCCATTATTACCGGTAACACTTCCAACACATTTAAGTTGAAAACCCAAGTGTGAGAGCTGAGACAATGACCATTCCGGCATCTTTGGTTTGTCTATTTTGTAATGGGGATGGTAGAAGGAAATGAGTGGGATACTTCTCTGGCTCAACTAGGACACTGTACAGAAAAATGCCTGTTAGCGCTGTCTTGATGCCAGATGAATGCCGGCCAACGCTCCCTGGCGCTTGAAGATACTGTTCTGCTGAACTGTGCTGAAACTCCGACTTTAATACTCAGGTTAACTCAGAAGGTCCAGGAATGTAAGATATTTGACTCCTGACACTCTGTTTAGCTCACAAGTCCGGTGAACAGATCCCTCCAGCCCTTCACTGACTGAGGTAGCTTCTTGTAACTGCTTGTGCTGCTGCAACCCTTAACACTGTACACTTCACACTGTACACTTAACTCTTCAGGGCCCAACCTCTGGCGCCCTCTCTACACTTCAGGGTCCTCTCACTAGGCACCACCTCTAACACTTCAGGGTCCTCTCACTAAGCACCCACTCTAACACTCCAGGGTCCTCTTGCTAGGCACCCCCTCTGACACTTTAGGGTCCCCTCACTAGGCACCCCCCTTGACACTAGCTGGCTCCTGGATCTCTGGGACCTTCACCGGAGTGGTCCCCTCTACACTTCAGGCAGACCCTCAGGGGCAATTCACAGTACTCACAAACTTGGCATGCTTTCCTGGAACTGAACCCCTCTATCTCCACTGGTCCTCGGCACACTGGATCCTCTCTGCAGCTCAGCTCAGCTCTCTCTCTCTCTCTGGACTCTCAGGCCGCCACCCGAGACACACGATCCTTATGACAGGAGGAGAGACAGCCATACCCTCCCTCCTGGGGCTCTGCTTTCTGCAAAAGATGCTGCGTCATGTGTTCCCCTCAAACTTATACCCACTCCCAGAATCCTCTGCCTTCTGGGGTAGATACAGGCCTGAATGAACCACTGGGTTTCCTCCACTGCCTAATGAGAATCATCTCATGGAGCCAGTGGGGAGACTCCCCTCTCAGCAGCCAAACCTGGGAGACATGACAGCCCAGCTGAAAATCACGGCCCTGCTGTTAGGCAGCCAAGGCCCACTATGTGTTTACCTAGCACCTACCTTGTAGGGTGCTACATATAATTTCCAGCAAAAGCATTAAATCCTCTTCCCTGAGCAGTAGTTTGCATATAAATTCTACTGCTCAGCAATCTGCAAAGCTCTTACTTGGAAAGCTGTATTTCTGATTTAGCGTCATTGTAGGCAAGGAGATTCTTTAGGTAAATTTAAAGTGTGTAGTATAGATCCACCTAAATAAGTATTATTCATTTTCCGATTGCTAAAAGCAGACACGTGCTTTACCCATTCATACCAAAGCAATAGGCTTGCTACAAACTCCATCACCCCCAATCTCCTGAAGCATATACTTAGTTTTCTCTGTGCTCCTGCCCTTGCATTTAGCCACTAGGCACTAAAGGAAACAACCAATACTTGTAGGGATGAAGGAGTATGTGACTCACTCTATGTGACAGCACTGAACCAATCAGCACTGTCACATGGTGAGTGGCCAAGAGTAAGCCATGATTCCAGCAACTCATAGATTACACCCAGCTTTCCTTTACTCCTGATGGCTGAATGGAGCAAAGTCCAATCAAAAGGAAAATACATTTGTACTGCTGGGGATTTCGGCATTAACGTTAAGCTGTTGCATTGCACTGCATGGTCAAAGCACGGCTTACTTTAAACTCTCTAAAATTGACACATATCCTCTTCTGATGTTGGTATCTTTGTTTTGGGTTTTAGAAACTTTTGTGATGGCTTTGCAATCAGGAGTTTAGAAAGCTTAGCACGTATACCTTGTTTTCACAACCAACAACTATTACCACAAATTATTTCAGGAATCTTTGATACCCAAAAAACAAATCGTTTCTGACCTCTAACCTAAAGCTAGTACAAATCATAACCCCTGCACCCAAAGGTTTACTCTAACCTAACCCATTAACGTAATCGTTAACACAATTGGGTTGATTTGCTGAAGGCACTCTGCAAGAGCAATTTCTTCAGGCTAAATAAATGTGCACAAACTCTGCTGACTTCCATCATCCAATTATGTGCAAGCAAAAATGCTGTTTTTTTTTTTTTTTTTATTTCCCTTGCATGTGATTGGTTATTCTTATCGAAGTGAAGCTTTACCTCATTTATTAAGCTCTGGAGCAACTGCACTTTGCAAGGTGCACAGTATTTTTGCCTTTTGTAAATAAACCCTTATGTATGACCCTAAACCCTAACATTAATCCTAAACTCTAGGCACAATTTTTGCTATCACAGCAAAAAAGACTATCTTATCAATGTGATGGTGGCAGAACAAATCTATGCCAAACAGTTGGTGCCTATATAAAAAGTGCCAATATCCGTGCTGAAAAACCTGTGCTGAAATGTATGTGAAATCAAATAATCTTCTGAACTTGGCTATCACATGGTCATTTATTTCAGCTGCAAGTAAACCGTAAGGGTCCTTTCACACTGGCTTTCTGCCCGGCGGACTTTGTTTTGCTCAGTGGGGATGGATCCGCCGATCCCTGCTGAGCTGGCAGATGACAGGTTCGTCTCCGCTTACTTTGCTGAGACAGACCTGTCAGATCCCCACTCTCCTCTATGGAAGATCGGATGAAAATGAACCGCCTGTCTGTTTTCACCCGATCCTATCTGATCTGATTGGATGAAAATGGACCGCCTGTCTGTTTTCATCTGATCCTATCCAATCTGATCCTCCAGACGGATGGAAAATAGGGTTTCCATCCATCTGGATCAGATCGGATAGCAGCGGGTGTCAGCAGGCATGTCACCGTTGACATCCGCTGCTCCTTAGGGATGCATGGAGCATCCGATCAGTTCTGCCTGAAAAACTGACAGGCGGACCGGATCAGAAAGCCCATGTGAAAAGGACCCTTATACTAAATCTAAACTCTAGGCACAATTTTTGCTATCACAGCAAAATATACTATCTTATCAATGTGATGGTGGCAGAACAAATCTATGCAAAAAGTTGGTGCCTATATAAAAAGTGACAATATCCGTGCTACCTGTGCTGAAATGTATGTGCAATCAAATAATCTTCTGAACATGGCTATCACATGGTTACTTATTTCAGCTCCAAGTAAACCAGAACGGTGCAAATGGATCATGCACTCCAAATATAATTAGTGCCACCTACTGCAAGGGTGAGCTTTGTAAACCATTATATTGTGCATTTGTTATTGTTGGGAGATACGTTTATTAAGCTGGAAATGAATCAGGTTATCCAAATGCATATTCTGAATGCTAAACAGTTTCTTTAAAACACGTCAACAGGATATGAAAAGGAAAGTTGTAACCAACAAAATTCAATTATTTAATATACTGTGAGAAATGAACTATCTAGAGAAGGGGAAGGCAACTTACCATACAATAAAGCATCTCTTTTACCTTGGTAAAACAAAAAGCAGAAAAAAAAAAAATTGTCATCACATTTCATTTTTTAATTATTTTAAACTAGTGATGTACGTAAAAAGAGGGAAAAATGCCTAGAGGGTTTTTTCACATTAAGCAGAAGATGGAAAACCTGTTCCATTTCTGCTAATTGGTATGAACACTTTGCTCAAAATATCTGTTTTAATTACATTGATGAGCAGCTCACAGGCTGCAATTGCTGGAAGTCCAATGCCAGGATGCACTGCACTGAAAAAGGTGGACCAAATCAGAATAGTGGTTGGCTTGGCTCTGTGAAAACTGAACAGCCATGAAGACCCCTGTGAATCAGTAGAAGGAATGAGGGAATTAGCATTTTATATATATATTAGTGATCGACCGATTATCTGCAATGATATTGGCCGATACCGATATCCGATGACCAAAATATCAGTATTGGCGGTAAAAAAAACGTTATAGGTTGATCAATACTATATATATATATATATATATATATATGTATATATATTTATATATATATGTGTGTATGTATATATATATATATATATATATATATATATATATATATATATAAATATATATATATACATTGTTGATTTACTAAAGGCAAACAACAGCATTTTTACTTTTCAAGGGAACTTGAATGATGTGAAGCTCTATTGGATTCCATCATCCAATCATGTGCAAGCAGAAATTCGGTTTTTTTTTTTTTTCCTTGCACATAATTGAGGTTACTTTTTTTTTTTTTTTGCAAAGTGAATTTGCTTTATACTTACTAAGCTAAGGGAAAATCCCTGGCAAAGGAACTTTCCCTTGTAAAGTGAAAACCTAATTTCCATTAGTAAATCATCCCCACTGTCAGTAATACAGCAGCCAAAAGTTACTAACAGGAGTGCATACGAAAACTATGTGTACAACCAGGATATATTTTCCAGAAGAAAATATAGTAAAGGTCATCTGTAACAATGGAAACTTTCCCATGGCTGCCAGCAACATCTGATCAGATTTCAGTGGTTATGTGTACTCTTTCCCTGTGCTTGACATGACCTGAAGCCAGAGAGCAAACCTTTGTCTATTATTGTAAATAGAAGCTGAAGTACCTTAACCTTACAGCAGGTGGTGACAAAGCTCTTTACAGTGGAAGTGAAGGAAACGAGCTACATGCTCAGCTGAAATACATAAGTGTTCACTGACGAAGAAAAAAAATAGTAGTTTTGTTCAGTCAGTTTTTTTTTTTCAATCTAAATATCCCTGTATATCCCTGTACAGCTCTACAAAGTTTAACCACTTAAGCCCCGGAAGATTTTACCCCCTTCCTGACCAGGGGGTATTTTGCGATTCAGCACTGCGTGACTTTAACAGACAATTGCGCGGTCGTGCGACGCTGTACCTAAACAAATTTGACGTCCTTTTTTTCCCACAAATAGAGCTTTCTTTTGGTGGTATTTGATCACCTGTGCGATTTTTTGATCATGCGCTATAATCAAAAAAAGAGCGACAATTTTGCAAAAATAACAATATTTTTCAAATTTTTTTATATGAAAAAAAAAAAAGTAAAAATCTATTTTTTTTTTAATTTTTGGCCAATTTGTTTTCTGCTACATATGTTTGGTAAAAAAAATTGCAATAAGCGTATTTTGATTGGTTTGCGCAAAAGTTATTGCGTTTACTAACTAAGGGAAAGATTTTTGTCATTTTTTGTTGTTGTTTTTTTTTAACGAGTAATGGCGGCGATCTGCGATTTTTTTTTTTGCGGGACTGCGACATTGCGGTGGACAGATCGGACCCTTGACTGACATTTTTGACACTTTTGGGGGTACCAGTGACATTACTACAGTAATCAGTGCTATACAAATGCACTGTTACTTTAAAAATGACACTGGCAGTGAAGGGGTTAACTTTATTGGGGAAGGAGGGGTTAAGTGTGTCCCTAGGGGCGTGTTTCTGACTGTGCAGGGATGTGGCTGTGTGTGTAACATCACAGATCAACGGTCCTACATAGCAGGACTGTTAGATCTGTGCTTTTACACAGGGGAGAATGACAGGCGGCTTGTTTACATTAGCCGCCTCCCTTTCTCCCTTCACAGCGGACGATCGCAAGTGACCGGCGGACATCGGGTCCACCAGTCACACGCACGGAGGTGTCCGCACTCGCCCGCTATTGGCTCCCAGGCTAGTCACGTACCGGTACGTCACTTTGCCTGGCCAGGGCTGACCGCCGCAGCATATGTAATTGCGGCGTTCGGCAACCAGTTAAACTTCATTTTACTGCAAAAATGATCCTTCCACTTAGAAAAAGAAATGCTCACAGTCTTTACTGCTGCGGAGCACTCTTATGCTGCAATGGTCTAGTACTTATTGGTAATATCTAAACTTACCCACCCTATCCACATACAGATTTCTTCTGTCCAGTAATGCAGCCACCATAGTGATGGGAAAGTGTGGAAAGCAGAAGAGATGAGTTTTTGGCTGGGTTCACACTGAATTCAGAGCAGCTCGCAGCAGGGGTCCGGTGCTTCCCCGTGCATCAGTTAAGAATTAAATCCCAATTTTTTACTTAATTCGGACCTGAAACTGACCAGAAGACGTACCGGGCTTTTCTGCAAGCTGCTCTACAGCCGACACGGATCTGTGTGAACCGACTTGAGAGCCATGCATAGTCTCCTAATCAGGGCCGTCTTTAGTATTGATTGGACCCTGGGCAAATATTTTCTTGGGCCCTACCAAATGCACTTATCAACTATTTGTGGGCAGTGCGGGCACAAGGGGCTTCTGCTTTGGGCCCCACAACAATGGCTGGGCCCGGGGCCGATGCCCCTTTTGCCCTGTGTTAAAGATGGCCCTGCTCCTAATAAGCGAATTAGATGCAGGGAAACCCACATCAAATTCGAAACAGTGTGAGCCCAGCCTTAAGCGGTATTAAACCCAAAACTAGAATCGTAATACATTACAGCTTACCAGTCATTAGATATGATGTCTTTATTTGTTTTTATTTTTAAAATGGTTCTAAAGCCTGAAGGTTTTTTGCCTTAAAGCGTAACTCCACTTTTGTTGAGAAAAAAACATTCCCCTCTGGATGATCTCTGTACATTACAAGGATTATAACAACCGTTGTTGCAGATTCCAACCTTTTGTTATTCTGAAGAAATCACTGTTTGTTCCTCTGTGCTGAGTGGGTCTAATGGGAGTGGTTTCATCATTATTAATGAGCTGTGCAGCTGCAGAGCACTAATGAGGAAATCTGCTGGGCCTGAACCCCTTTAGATGTGATTTCCTATTGGGAATATTTTACCAAAAATGACATTTTTGTTGCATTGGATGCCTGAAATCTGACTTGAATCTTAGGCAGACTTCTGGGAAAATCAGTGAGCCCATCACACAAGCAGGAAATTATGTTTCTGGGGGGTGGTCTGTACACATTCTGTGTACAGAACAGCTCCAGGTAGCCATATTGCTTTGCATTTTCAGAATATTACAGCGGCTGCAGATTGAAAAGAAAAGGTTTTTTTTTTTGATAACATTCATTTACAATATTACTTGTGTCGCAATTTTTTACGCTATATTATTCTTTCTTTATGTGCTATTTTTTGTTTCCCCACAAAAGTGGAGTTAACCTTTAATGCATTCTATGCATTAAGGTAAAAAACCTTCTCTTCTGCAGGATCGGTCCAGCACCCCCCTTATTCCTCATCTCTGAGGAAGAGGGGACTCCCCTCGAAACACATCAGCTCAACACTTTTGGACATTCATCTCACATTCGGGACTTGTCTAGCAGACCAGGCTGGTCGGTGCACTTCTTAGACTTTGTTATGCCCGATTCATGTCATTGGCTGTGAGCATGCACCTATATTCTTTTTAACAATAAACTGTTGCAAAGGTAATGTGCTAGGCTGGTGCGTCCTCTGTACCTTATCTTTTGCAGCCCCCCTTATTCTTAACTGAACCCGATCCGATCCTTTGCACAGAGCAGGTAAGTATAGCGAAGTTTGTTATTTTTATTTTTTAATTTTTCTTCCCTCTGTTTTCACCTGCTGATCTTCCCAGTAACAAACCTCCTGTATTAGAGTGCCTCCACTCTGGATGAAGGAGCAAGAGAGACACATTTGAACAGCAGAATTGTCAGTGGGGGAGGCAGGGTATGGGGGAAGAGATGCACTAGCAGATTTAGATACCATAACAAATTTAAGTCAAACTCCAGCTCACGCTTTTTAAGCTGTTACAGCAACCATTTATTTTTTGGAGGATAACATTTTCACATAAATAAAAGCTGACCCTGTCAGTGTTAAATGGTTTGTCTCAACCCTCTGATACATCTGCACGGCAGCTTGTTCTGTTGAAAAACAACAGATCTACTGACAGGATCACCAGGTGAAAAAAAGAAAACCTAAAATAAAAACGAATGCAGCCACCGCATCTAAGAATTGGTAAACTGCAATATATTATATTTTTGTTTTTGAGTTTTCTACTGCTTTAACCACTTAAGCCCCCACTTAAGGATTTGGCTGCTAAAAGACCAGGGGGTATTTTGCGATTTTTTACTGCGTGACTTTAACGGACCATTGCGCGGTCGTGCAATGCTGTACCTAAACGAATTTGACGTCCTTTTTTTCCCACAAACAGAGCTTTCTTTTGGTGGTATTTGATCACCTGTGCGATTTTTTGATCATGCGTTATAAACAAAAAAAGAGCGTCAATTTTGCAAAAATAACAATATTTTTCACATTTTTTTATATGAAATTCCCCAAAAAAAAAATGTAAAAATCTAAATTTTTTAACATTTTCGGCCAATTTGTTTTATGCTACATATGTTTGGTAAAAAAAATCGCAAAAAGCCTATTTTGATTGGTTTGCGCAAAAGTTTATCGCGTTTACTAACAAAGGGAAAGATTTTTGTCATTTTTGGTGTTTTTTTTTAACGAGTAATGGCGGCGATTTGCGATTTTTTTTTGCGGTACTGCGACATTGCGGCAGACAGATCGGACCCTTGAC
This sequence comes from Pelophylax lessonae, assembly GCF_965119305.1. Lineage (NCBI taxonomy): Eukaryota > Metazoa > Chordata > Amphibia > Anura > Ranidae > Pelophylax > Pelophylax lessonae. The sequence goes on along the minus strand of NC_138770.1, from coordinate 432,636,397 downwards.
TGACATTTTTGACACTTTTGGGGTTACCAGTGACATTACTGCAGTAATCGGTGCTATACATATGCACTGTTACTGCAAAAATTACACTGGCAGGGAAGAGGTTAACTGTATTGGAGAGGGAGGGGTTAAGTGTGTCCTAGGGGCGTGATTCTAACTGTAAAGGGACATGCCTATTGGTGTAAAAACAAAGATCAACTGTCCTACATAGTAGAACCGTCTGATCTCCATTTTTACGCCAGTGAGAATGACAGGCAGCTTGTTTACATTAGCCGCCTGACTTTCTCCCTTCACAGGAGCGATTGCGAGTGACCGGCGGACGATCGGGTCCACCGGTCATACGCACTGACTTGTCAGTGAACGAGCCGGGGCGGGCACGCACCTCGGCGGGCGCGCGCCCCCCGCAATTGGCTCACAAGTCAGTGACAGGCGATTGACGTACCCCTACGTCACTCTGCCTGGCCGGGGCTGACCGCCGCAGTATATAGTCGTGCGGCGGTCGGCAACCGGTTAAAGCGTAACTCCACTTTTGTTCAGAAAAAAAAACATTCCCCTCTGGGTGATCTCTGTGCATTACAAGGATTGTAACAAACTTTGTTGCATATTCCTATCTTTTGTTATTCTGAAGAAATCCATGTTTGTTTCTCTCTGCCCCTGTGCTGAGTGGGTCAAATGGGAGTGGTTTTATCTGTCAGCTGTGGCAGCTGCAGGGCACTAATGAGGAAATCTGCTGGGCCTGCATCCCTTTAGATGTGTTCTTATTTGGAGTATCTCACCAAAAATGACATTTTTGTCACAGGGGATGCCAGAAATCTGACTTGTATCTTAGTGCTGACTTCTGGGAAAATTGGTGAGCCAATCACACAAGCAGGAAATTACGATTCTGGGGTGTGGTCAGTACTAGTGTTGAGCGAACACGGACTGTATTATTCGTGTTCGTACCGAATAATTGGATTTTTTGTACCCGAACACGGACACGGACACTTTACTGTATGTTCGGGTAAAAATCCGTGTTCGGTCGTTTTATTTCCGGGTTTTGCATGCTTTGGCGCTCTTTTCATGGCGGGCTTTCAACAGCCAATCAACAATCGTTTAACTGGTGTGCCTTAAGCCATCCCAGCCATGCCTGCAAATGTCTCAGTAGCTGTGATTGGCCGTCTGAAGCATGTGACCAAGTCTTTATAAGTTCGAGGCAGCCGCAGCGGCGTCATTATGCTGCTTAGATTCAGGGACAGAGCACACATCAACGTGCTGGCTGCTGATTAGGGAAAGATAGGCAGGAAAAAACCATTTGTGTCCGGATAGAATTGAGGGACAGGTCGGAGTGTTTAGGCAGGGCGAGTTGTAGGCATTTTAGGGATAGAGTCTGCTGAATTATAGGGTCAGTGTCTTCTACAAACTACAATCGATATTGCTGTGTGGGGGGTGGGGTCTGCACTCAATCCTGATCTACGATCTCTTCTCAATCCTGTTAGGGACAGAGTCTGCTGAATTTTAGGGAAACTGTGTTCTACAAACTACAATCGATATTGCTGTGTGGTGTGGGATTGGAGATAGGCAGGTGTCAGTGATCCACATCCATTTTTCTGTGTGTGAGCTGCAGTGAACACAATCTTTTTGGGCTGCAGTGAACACAATCTTTTTGGGCTGCAGTGAACACAATCTTTTTGGGCTGCAGTGAACACAATCTTTTTGGGCTGCAGTGAACACAATCTTTTTGGGGTGCAGTGAACAAAATCTTTTTGGGGTGCAGTGAACACAATCCTTTTTGGTGTGCAGTGAACACAATCTTTGTGGGGTGCAGTGAACAAAATCCTTTGTGGGGTGCAGTGAACACAATCTTTTTGGGGTGCAGTGAACAAAATCCTTTTTGGGGTGCAGTGAACAACATCCTTTTTGGGGTGCAGTGAACACAATCTTTTTGGGGTGCAGTGAACAAAATCCTTTGTGGGGTGCAGTGAACACAATCTTTTTGGGGTGCAGTGAACACAATCTTTTTGGGGTGGAGTGAACAACATCCTTTTTGGGGTGCAGTGAACAAAATCCTTTTTGGGGTGCAGTGAACAAAATCATTTTTGGGGTGCAGTGAACACAATCTTTTTGGGGTGCAGTGAACACAATCTTTGTGGGGTGCAGTGAACACAATCTTTTTGGGGTGGAGTGAACAACATCCTTTTTGGGGTGCAGTGAACAACATCCTTTTTGGGGTGCAGTGAACACAATCTTTTTGGGGTGCAGTGAACACAATCTTTGTGGGGTACAGTGAACAGAATCTTTGTGGGGTGCAGTGAACACAATCTTTGGGGGGTACAGTGAACACAATCTTTGTGAGGTGCAGTGAACACAATCTTTGTGGGGTGCAGTGAACACAATCATTGTGGAGTGCAGTGAACTCAATCTTTGTGGGGTACAGTGAACACAATCTCATACTTCTGAAGGTTTGAGGGTGCTGCCTGTTCCATACTCCCCCTACTCCTCATCTAGCCTTTTAGGGGTACAAACAATAGTAATTGGGGCCTAGTGTGGTTGTGTACGTGTGATATACATACACTTTTTTGGGATCATATTTTCTATTCCGCTATTTAATCAAAAACCTTTGGGGATCAGTTAAATTGGGGGATAGTCTGTGTTGGTACGTGTGAGAGAGATCCACCTTTCCAAGTTGTTGGGGTTCATCTCATACTTCTGAAGGTTTGAGGGTGCTGCCTGTTCCATACTCCCCCTACTCCTAGCCTTTTAGGGGTACAAACAATAGTAATTGGGGCCTAGTGTGGTTGTGTACGTGTGATATACATACACTTTTTTGGGATCATATTTTCTATTCCGCTATTTAATCAAAAACCTTTGGGGATCAGTTAAATTGGGGGATAGTCTGTGTTGGTACGTGTGAGAGAGATCCACCTTTCCAAGTTGTTGGGGTTCATCTCATACTTCTGAAGGTTTGAGGGTGCTGCCTGTTCCATACTCCCCCTACTCCTAGCCTTTTAGGGGTACAAACAATAGTAATTGGGGCCTAGTGTGGTTGTGTACGTGTGATATACATACACTTTTTTGGGATCATATTTTCTATTCCGCTATTTAATCAAAAACCTTTGGGGATCAGTTAAATTGGGGGATAGTCTGTGTTGGTACGTGTGAGAGAGATCCACCTTTCCAAGTTGTTGGGGTTCATCTCATACTTCTGAAGGTTTGAGGGTGCTGCCTGTTCCATACTCCCCCTACTCCTAGCCTTTTAGGGGTACAAACAATAGTAATTGGGGCCTAGTGTGGTTGTGTACGTGTGATATACATACACTTTTTTGGGATCATATTTTCTATTCCGCTATTTAATCAAAAACCTTTGGGGATCAGTTAAATTGGGGGATAGTCTGTGTTGGTACGTGTGAGAGAGATCCACCTTTCCAAGTTGTTGGGGTTCATCTCATACTTCTGAAGGTTTGAGGGTGCTGCCTGTTCCATACTCCCCCTACTCCTAGCCTTTTAGGGGTACAAACAATAGTAATTGGGGCCTAGTGTGGTTGTGTACGTGTGATATACATACACTTTTTTGGGATCATATTTTCTATTCCGCTATTTAATCAAAAACCTTTGGGGATCAGTTAAATTGGGGGATAGTCTGTGTTGGTACGTGTGAGAGAGATCCACCTTTCCAAGTTGTTGGGGTTCATCTCATACTTCTGAAGGTTTGAGGGTGCTGCCTGTTCCATACTCCCCCTACTCCTAGCCTTTTAGGGGTACAAACAATAGTAATTGGGGCCTAGTGTGGTTGTGTACGTGTGATATACATACACTTTTTTGGGATCATATTTTCTATTCCGCTATTTAATCAAAAACCTTTGGGGATCAGTTAAATTGGGGGATAGTCTGTGTTGGTACGTGTGAGAGAGATCCACCTTTCCAAGTTGTTGGGGTTCATCTCATACTTCTGAAGGTTTGAGGGTGCTGCCTGTTCCATACTCCCCCTACTCCTAGCCTTTTAGGGGTACAAACAATAGTAATTGGGGCCTAGTGTGGTTGTGTACGTGTGATATACATACACTTTTTTGGGATCATATTTTCTATTCCGCTATTTAATCAAAAACCTTTGGGGATCAGTTAAATTGGGGGATAGTCTGTGTTGGTACGTGTGAGAGAGATCCACCTTTCCAAGTTGTTGGGGTTCATCTCATACTTCTGAAGGTTTGAGGGTGCTGCCTGTTCCATACTCCCCCTACTCCTAGCCTTTTAGGGGTACAAACAATAGTAATTGGGGCCTAGTGTGGTTGTGTACGTGTGATATACATACACTTTTTTGGGATCATATTTTCTATTCCGCTATTTAATCAAAAACCTTTGGGGATCAGTTAAATTGGGGGATAGTCTGTGTTGGTACGTGTGAGAGAGATCCACCTTTCCAAGTTGTTGGGGTTCATCTCATACTTCTGAAGGTTTGAGGGTGCTGCCTGTTCCATACTCCCCCTACTCCTAGCCTTTTAGGGGTACAAACAATAGTAATTGGGGCCTAGTGTGGTTGTGTACGTGTGATATACATACACTTTTTTGGGATCATATTTTCTATTCCGCTATTTAATCAAAAACCTTTGGGGATCAGTTAAATTGGGGGATAGTCTGTGTTGGTACGTGTGAGAGAGATCCACCTTTCCAAGTTGTTGGGGTTCATCTCATACTTCTGAAGGTTTGAGGGTGCTGCCTGTTCCATACTCCCCCTACTCCTAGCCTTTTAGGGGTACAAACAATAGTAATTGGGGCCTAGTGTGGTTGTGTACGTGTGATATACATACACTTTTTTGGGATCATATTTTCTATTCCGCTATTTAATCAAAAACCTTTGGGGATCAGTTAAATTGGGGGATAGTCTGTGTTGGTACGTGTGAGAGAGATCCACCTTTCCAAGTTGTTGGGGTTCATCTCATACTTCTGAAGGTTTGAGGGTGCTGCCTGTTCCATACTCCCCCTACTCCTAGCCTTTTAGGGGTACAAACAATAGTAATTGGGGCCTAGTGTGGTTGTGTACGTGTGATATACATACACTTTTTTGGGATCATATTTTCTATTCCGCTATTTAATCAAAAACCTTTGGGGATCAGTTAAATTGGGGGATAGTCTGTGTTGGTACGTGTGAGAGAGATCCACCTTTCCAAGTTGTTGGGGTTCATCTCATACTTCTGAAGGTTTGAGGGTGCTGCCTGTTCCATACTCCCCCTACTCCTAGCCTTTTAGGGGTACAAACAATAGTAATTGGGGCCTAGTGTGGTTGTGTACGTGTGATATACATACACTTTTTTGGGATCATATTTTCTATTCCGCTATTTAATCAAAAACCTTTGGGGATCAGTTAAATTGGGGGATAGTCTGTGTTGGTACGTGTGAGAGAGATCCACCTTTCCAAGTTGTTGGGGTTCATCTCATACTTCTGAAGGTTTGAGGGTGCTGCCTGTTCCATACTCCCCCTACTCCTAGCCTTTTAGGGGTACAAACAATAGTAATTGGGGCCTAGTGTGGTTGTGTACGTGTGATATACATACACTTTTTTGGGATCATATTTTCTATTCCGCTATTTAATCAAAAACCTTTGGGGATCAGTTAAATTGGGGGATAGTCTGTGTCGGTACGTGTGAGAGAGATCCACCTTTCCAAGTTGTTGGGGTTCATCTCATACTTCTGAAGGTTTGAGGGTGCTGCCTGTTCCATACCCCCCCTACTCCTCATCTAGCCTTTTAGGGGTACAAACAATAGTAATTGGGGCCTAGTGTGGTTGTGTACGTGTGATATACATACACTTTTTTTGGATCATATTTTCTATTCCGCTATTCAATAAAAACCTTTCTAGGGCAAGATCTTAAATTACAGAAATATGAGGAGACCGTCAAATAAGGGCCGTGGCCTGGGTCGTGGTGCTGCTGGTAGAGCTCCTGTTGCAAGGAGAGGACATGGTCGATCTGTGCCAGCTACACGCACAAGTGAAACACCTTCCTCAAGTGTGAGTAGGCGACAGAACCTGCATCAGTATTTGGTAGGGCATCAAACGCCCCTAGAAGTGATGAGGCCAGAACAAGTTGAGGCGATAGTAGATTGGTTTGCTGCTGACAGTGCCTCCAGTTCCTTCACATTGTCTCCCACCCAGTCTACTGCAGAAAGGTCAGAGTTGGCACCTGCAGCCAATGTCCAACCGTCTTTCACCTCACCCCCTTGCAAATCAGGCCAGCAGTCTGAGCCCCAAGCCATACAGCAGTCTCTTATTCTTTTTGAGGACTCTGTCAGCAGGGTTTCCCAGGGCCATCCACCTAGCCCTGCCCCAGAAGTGGAAGAGATTGAGTGCAGCGATGCCCAACCACTTATTTCTCAAGATGAGTACATGCAAGGATCATCGCAGCACGTCTCCGATGATGACGAAACGCAGGTGCCAACTGCTGCGGCGTTCAGCATTGTGGAGACCGACAAGGAGGGCAGGGGTGAAGACTGGGTGGAAGATGATGTGGAGGACGATGAGGTCCTCGACCCCACATGGAATGAACGTCATGCAGGTGACCTGAGTAGTTTGGAGGAAGAGGCGGTGGTCGCACAGAGCCACCAGCACAGCAGAAGAGGGAGCAGGGTGCAGAAGCGGAGCGGCCGTGCCCTAGACACTACGCCCGCTACTGCCCAACGCAGCAAGGGAACGAGCGCACCAAAGTCAGCTCAAAGGAGTTCTCTAGCGTGGAAGTTCTTTAGAAAATGTGCTGATGACAGGACACGAGTGGTTTGCACCCTGTGCAATCAGAGCTTGAAGCGAGGCATGAACCTTCTCAACCTGAGCACAACCTGCATGATCAGGCATCTAAGTGCAAAGCACGAGCTGCAGTGGAGTACACACCTTCAAAACCAAGAAACGTCTCTGGCTCATCCTGCTTCCTCTTCTGCTGCAGTCTCGGCCGCTCCAGCCACATCTGTAGTGATACCGGCACCTGCCACCCCGCAAACAGACGATCTGTCAGCAACACCACCACCTGGGTCACCAACAACCATCTCCACAATGTCCCGTGGAAGCGTTCAGCTTTCCATCTCCCAAACACTTGAGAGGAAGAGGAAGTACCCCCCTACCCACCCGCGATCCCTGGCCCTGAATGCCAGCATTTCAAAATTATTGGCCTTTGAAATGCTGTCATTCCGTCTGGTGGAGACGCACAGTTTTAAAAACCTTATGTCGGTGGCTGTCCCACAGTACGTCGTGCCCAGCCGCCACTACTTTTCCAGGCAAGCCATCCCTTCCCTGCACAACCAAGTGGGGGAAAATATCAGGTGTGCACTGCGCAACGCCATCTGTGCCAAGGTCCACCTAACTACGGATACGTGGACCAGTAAGCACGGTCAGGGGCGTTATATCTCCCTAACGGCACACTGGGTAAATGCAGTGGCGGATGGGCCTGAGGCGGATAGCAATTTGGCGCATGTCCTTCCACCACCGAGGATTGCAGGGCGCTTCAGTTTGCCTCCTGTTCGTAACTCCTCCTACTCCGCTTCCTCATCCTCTACCGCCTCCTCATCCGGACAGCGTAACACCTTCACCACCAACTTCAGCACGGCCAGGGGTAAACGACAGCAGGCAGTTTTACAACTTGCCTGTTTGGGGGACAAACCACACACCGCGCAGGAGTTGTGGAGGAGCATGGAACAGCAGACAAATGAGTGGTTGCTGCCAGCGAGCCTCAAGCCCGGCCTGGTGGTGTGTGATAACGGGCGAAATCTCATAGCAGCTCTGGGCCTAGCCGGTTTGACGCACATCCCTTGCCTGGCGCATGTGCTGAATTTGGTGGTGCAGAGGTTCCTTAAAAACTACCCCGATATGTCAGAGCTGCTGCAGAAAGTGCGGGCCGTTTGTGCGCACTTTCGGCGTTCTCACCCTGCTGCTGCTCGCCTGGCAGCGCTGCAGCGTAACTTCGGCCTTCCCGCTCACCGCCTCATATGTGACGTGCCCACAAGGTGGAACTCCACCTTGCACATGCTGGAAAGACTGTGCGAGCAGCAGCAGGCCATAGTGGAGTTTCAGCTGCAGCACGCACGCGTGAGTCGCTCTGCGGAACAGCACCACTTCACCACCAATAACTGGGCCTCCATGCGAGACCTGTGTGCCTTGTTGCGCTGTTTTGAGTACTCCACCAACATGGCCAGTGGCAATGACGCCGTTCTCAGCTTAACTATCCCACTTCTATGCCTCCTTGAAAAAACAATTCGGGCGATGATGGAAGAGGATGTGGCACAGGATGAGGAGGAGGAGGAGGATGAAGAGGTAACATTTCCAAGGCTTTCAGGGCAGTCATTCGCAAGGGGCTCCGAGGGTGGGTTCCTGCACACGCAAACGCCAGGGACGCAATTGTCCAGCAGGGGCACAGTTCTGGAGGATGAGGAGGATGAGGAGGAGGAGGAGCTGGAGGAGGAGATGGAACCATGTTCACAGCAGGGTGGCACCCAGGCCAGCTCATGGCCATCACTGGTGCGTGGCTGGGGGGATACAGAGGACACGGACGATACACCTCCCACAGAGGACAGCCTTTCGTCGCCTCTGGGCAGCCTGGCACACATGAGCGATTACATGCTGCAGTGTCTCCACAACGACCGCCGAGTTGCCCACATTCTAACTTGTGCTGATTACTGGGTGGCCACGCTGCTGGATCCCCGTTACAAGGACAACGTACCGTCCTTAATTCACTCACTGGAGCGCGATCGCAAGATGCGCGAGTACAAGCGCACGCTGGTAGACGCCATGCTGCTGGCATTCCCATCTGACAGCGGGGCCACAGTGGAAGCACAAGGCAGAGGAGGAGGAGGAGGAGGTCGCCAACGCAACCAGGGCACCGCCAGCACCTCAGAAGGCAGGGTTAGCATGGCCGAAATGTGGAAAAGCTTTGTCAGCACGCCACAACAAACAGCAGCACCAGCAGCTCAGATGGAACGTCTTAGCAGGAGGCAGCATTTTACCAACATGGTGGAGCAGTATGTGTGCACACGCCTACATGTAGTGAATGACGGGTCTGCCCCCTTCAACTTCTGGGTCTCCAAATTGGGCACATGGCCTGAGCTTGCCCTTTACGCCTTGGAGGTGCTGGCGTGCCCTGCAGCCAGTGTATTATCTGAACGGGTATTTAGCACGGCTGGGGGCGTTATAACAGACAAGCGCAGCCGCCTGTCCAGAGACAATGTGGACAAGCTCACGTTCATTAAAATGAACCAGGCATGGATCCCACGGGACTTTTCCGTACCTTATGCAGAATAGCAATGGATACCGACCTTACCCACCCATTGTTCCATTTTTGCTCTTTCTCACTCTTTTGGGGTGTACCCTCATTTAAAATTTTTGAAAAGAAGCAGTGTTGGCTACCTCGTCCTCCTCCTCAGGGCCAGATTAATGTAGGGGCTATTGGAGCTGCAGCTCCAGGCCCCTACCTTTTATATAGGCCCCGGGTTGGCCATATTCACTGTTACCGCTCTTCTGTCACTTGTAAACACAGAAGTCTGGCTTCTATGCTCGCTTCCCCAGGCAGCACCCTCAGAACCTCCCCACACAGCGTGAAGGCCGGACAAGGAGGGACAGTTGGCGATGCATGGATGTGTTTATGGGCTTCAGAGACAGCATCCCATGTTGAATTAGGCATGCATGGCTGCACCCTTCCTCCTCTGGGTGCATGGCAAGGCACGGCCCTTAAGGCCCTTCAAAATCCTCAGCACCAAGCCCATGATGCTGTTAATCCGGCCCTGGTCCTCCTCCACCGCCGCTTCCACCTACACCGCCCATAGGTGTGCGCAGCCTATTGCATTAAGGTGTGCACCCCAAAGTTGAAATACACATGCATGTGTTTGCCAGCAGGGAGAGTAATGTATCGGGGCCATGTACCTGTAGGCAAGGAGAAATAGAGCAGAGCAGGTCCCAGGGAGATCTTTCCCATCTCCTCACTGGCAATGCTATGTGCCCTAGGTGATTAGGGTGTGCCCAGGCACACCCAGCACACCCTGTGCGCACGCCTATGTCACCGCCACATCCACCACCACCTCAACCTCCCTCCTACTCCATATGGGCCTCGTCCTTCAGAGATGAAGAAGAACATTGTTTTATTTTTCTGTTTTTTTTTTGTTGTTTTAAGTTATTTCCCTATCCACATTTGTTTGCAGAGCACTTGCCATGCTCTTAATTACGTTTTGCTGCCATTTGCAGCACTCTAGCCCTTTCCTTTGGTGTTTTAGAGCCATTTTAGTGCCTTAAAGTTCGGGTCCCCATTGACTTCAATGGGGTTCGGTGTCCGGGAAAAGTTCGGTAAAAGTCCGGGACACGGACCCGGACTTTTTTTTAAAGTTCGGCCGAACCCGTCGAACACGGACATCTAGGTGTTCGCTCAACCCTAGTCAGTACACATTCTGTGTACAGAACAGCTCCAGGTAGCCATATTATATTGCATTTCCAGAAAATTTAAACAGCTGCAGATTGAAAAGGAAAGGTAATTTTTAATAACATTCAATTACAATATGATTTGTGTCGCAATTGTATACACTATATTTTTTTTTCTTTATTTGCTTTTTTTTCCCCACGAAAGTGGAGTTACCCTTTAAACACTAATAGGATGCTTCTCAGTAGGCAGACACAGCCTCCTGACATGCAGCGGCTGTGAACACCTTGGTACATTGGCATTGGGGGGAGGGGGGCAGAGTCCAGGGCCAGAAGAGACTACTGGGGAATTAAGATGGAACGTTCTTACAGATGAGGCTGCTCTAGCAGGGGGAATTCAGTCAAATGTAGCTGCAGGTACAATACTAAGCTTAACTCACAACACAGGCCAGGATGCTTTTATCACCCCCAATCTCTGAGATGTGAACCCCTGGTGTTTCCATTAGTAAGTGGCCACGGTTGGTTTTCCAGATCTTAAAGATTTTGAAAGGTGAGGTGATTGCTACTCCACGGTAATGCCAAGATGAAAAACAAACCAAAAACACCTAGGCAGGTAGGTTAGTGTCAATATTCTGGATGAAGTCTACTTTGAATAAGAAGATGTAAGTTTAAAAAGAGTATAACATTTTTTTTTTTTAGGAGACATCCATTTTTACTTGAAGGAATATCATATGATCATCTGAGTAGAAAATAATATTTTCTGTAAAGATAGTCAGGCACTGAACATTGAACATCTTTTTTTTTTCTGACTACGTAAATGTGTTATTACATTACTATATCTAAACCTTTAAAGGTCAACCCAAAACTGATATTTCAGGTATTCAGGATTCTTTTTGGCTTAATTACTCTGTCGGCTTCTGTATTGGACATTAACGTAAGGTGTAAAAAGACTCCCTGGGATTGTCTCCATTCTATCTGCCCCAAGTTTTGATCAGTGGAGTGATCCTTCCACCAATCCCACAAGCAATTTTCCAGAAGTGTACACTTCTCCACTTGACTATGTTGTCTGATGCTTTCCACTGTAATTTAGGGGAGCTGCTCACAAGGTCCAATAAAGTCTAAAAAAATACTCCACCTCTTGATTGGCAGATGTAGCTTAAGTGAGCTCCAGAATCCCTGCAAACCTAGTCTACACCTGCCTTTAGATATATTATTAAACTTCATACTGTGAGGTCTTTATGTTAGAATTTCTTATTCTGTCTCTACCCAACCATCCCACCCTGTATTCTCACTTTGCTTTGTTTGTTTTCAGTGCTAGGATTCTGGAAAGCTATCAAATAATTAAAGGTGCTGCCCTAAACCACAATAACAGATCTTGACAACCTGACACCTTAAGGGCTCTTTCACACGGCAGCTCCGCTTGTCCGCAAATCATCCTATTTTTTTGCGGATGATTTGCGGACATAATGTAAGTCAATGGCACTGCGGATGTCAGCGGAATGCCATCCGCTAAAATCCGATTTTCTTCCTTTCAGTTCTGTTCCGTTTTTTGGAACGGAACAGAACCCTATTTTTTCATCCGTTCAAAAAACATAAAGGAAAGAAAATCGGATGTCAGCGGTGTCATCCGCTGACATCCGCAATGCGATAGACTTACATTATGTCCGCATATCATCCGCAAACGGATGGGATGATATGCGGGCATATGGAGCAGATGACACAAATGTCATCCGCTCCGTGAAAAAAAAAAGAAAAAAAGTCCCGCAGCGGACAAAAGCAGCGGAGCGGCCGTCTGAAAGAGCCCTAACATAGATGACGAACTCTAGATGTTGCAGTACCAACTTTAACAAAACTTCCTTGTGTGACATCTATTAACATTTTCTGAAGTCACATTACAGAAAAAAAATTGCATATTATGATACTGTATCTCACAAAAGTGAGTACACCCCTCACATTTTTGTAAATATTTTATTATATCTTTTCATGTAACAACACTGAAGAAATGACACTTTGCTACAATGTAAAGTAGTGAGTGTACAGCTTGTATAACAGTGTACATTTGCTGTCCACTCAAAATAACTCAACACCCAGCCATTAATGTCTAAACTGCTGGCAACAAAAGTGAGTACACCCCTAAGTGAAAATGTCCAAATTGGGCCCAATTAGCCCTTTTCCCTCTCAGTGTAATGTGACTCGTTAGTGTTACAAGGTCTCAGGCGTGAATGGGGAGCAGGTGTGCTAAATTTGGTGTTATTGCTCTCACTCTCTTATACTGGTCACTGGAAGTTCAACATGGCACCTCATGGACAATAACTCTCTGAGGACCAGAAAAAAGAATTGTTGCTCTACCTAAAGAAGGCCTAGGCTATAAGAAGATTGTCAAGACCCTGAAAATGAGCTACAGCATGGTGGCCAAGACCATACAGCGGTTTACAGGACAGGATCCACTCAGAACAGGCCTTGCCATGGTCGAGCAAAGAAGTTGAGTGCACATGCTCAGCATCATATCCAGAGGTTGTCTTTGGTAAATAGACTTACGAGTGCTACCAGCATAGCTGCAGAGGTTGAAGGGGTGGAAGGTCAGCCTGCCAGTGCTCAGACCATACGCCGCACACTGCATCAAATTGGTCTGCATGGCTATCGTCCCAGAAGGAAGCATCTTCTAAAGATAATGCACAAGAAAGCATGCAAACAGTTTGCTGAAGACAAGCAGGCTAAGGACATAGATTACTGGAACATGACATGTGGTCTAATGAGACCAAGATAAACTTATTTAGTGCAGATGGTGTCAAGCGTGTGTGGCGGCAACCAGGTGAGGAGTATAAAGACAATTGTGTTTGGCCTACAGTCAAGCATGGTGGTGGGAGTGGCATGGTCTGAGGCTGCATGAGAGCTGTTGGCACTGGGGAGCTACAGTTCATTGAGGGAACAACGAATGCCAACATGTACTGTGACATACTGACGCAGAGCATGATCCCCTCCCTTTGAAAACTGGGCCACAGGGCAGTATTCCAACGTGATAACAACCCCAACACACCGCCAAGACAACCACTGCCTTGCTAAAGTAGCTGAGGGTAAAGGTGATGGACTGGCCAACCATGTCTCTAGACCTAAACCCTATTGAGCATCTGTGGGGTATCCTCAACTGGAAGGTGGAGGAGCGCAACATCCACCAGCTCCATTATGTCATCATGAAGGAGTGGAAGAGGACTCCAGTGGCAACCTGTGAAGCTCTGATGAACGTCATTCCCAAGAGGATTAAGACAGTGCTGGAAAATAATAGTGGCCACACAAAATATTGACACTTTGGGCCCAATTTGGACATTTCATTTAGGGGTGTACTCATTTTTGTTGCCAGTGGTTTAGACATTAATGACTGTGTGTTGAGTTATTTTGAGGGGGCAGAAAATGTACACTGTTATACAAGCTGTACACTCACTACTTTACATTGTAGCAAAGTGTCATTTCTTCAGTGTTGTCACATGAAAAGATATAATAAAATATTTACAAAAATGTGAGGGGTGTACTTACTTTTGTGAGATACTGTATATTATGATAACCTTACACAAAATATCAAAACTTAATAATGGCATCTTCATGATGTCTGTGTAATAATTTAAAACATCACCTAATATTTGACTAAAAGCTGTGAAGTATCTCTATACTTTTAACAAAAGCATGCCTAAAATCACAACCGAAATTAATCAATCACTGAGTATACTTATTTGCTGTTTGGTTTAGTGTAGGGGTCTCCATGCTTTCTAAACAAAGGGACAGTTTACTGTCCTTCAGATTTTAGGGGGGCTGGACTGTGGCCAGTGGGAGTAAAAAACAATATTCTGGCATCAGTGGGAGTAGGCAATGCCCCATCTTGTTATTGGGTGGAGAATCATTGGTGTCTGTGGAAAGAACAGTGCCTCATTGTTGTTATTAATAGGAGGAATAGTGACTCATCGTTGGTGTCAGTGGAAGGAATTGTGCCCCAGTCTTGATGCTTGTGGAAGGAATAGTGCCCAAAGGGCCATAAAAAGGCATGCGAAAGGCCGCTTCCGGCCCCCAGGCCACAGTTTGGAGACAACTAGATTAGTGCTACCAAATTAAAGGTGTTGAATTCCCCTCTGCATAATTAGCAGCTTTAAATAAAGTCCTTACTGCTTGCATTTGAACTGGTCTAACTTTTAGGCCCTTCTTGAGAATATTCGGGTCCATTGCAGTGCGATGCTGCATGTATAATAGCATGCAGTAATTTGTGCATGCTTATATGGTGTGTTAGGGCAAACCATTCATTAATAATGAGCTGTCAGTGCAAGGAAACTGACAAAACTGAACTTTTTTTTTTGCTGTGCACAATATATACTTTTCAATGTGCTGCGTTGGCGCCTACTGTAGTTGAGCATTAGGATGGCACGCTAAATAAATTGCACCGCAATGCAGCCCACAAAGTGACATATGGTACAGTGTGATTGTGGTAATGCAGGGTGAAATGTGTGGTTTACCACAATGCACAAGTCTCAGGGGGGCCTCTGGGTAATGCAAGACAAGGGATCCTGATGATGGTAACCACTTACCTTCTCCAACAGAGTTGCCTCTTTGCTGAATGGACCAGTGAGATGTCACTGCATTACAATGACAACTGTTAGGAGTTTTACATTGATGGTTCTGCCACTGGTAATTCGTCACCAGCAGTGGAATCAACTATCTAAAACCTGTCTGATCTTACCTTACCTATTCTCCTTGTGGTTGACAGATATGTTATCAGTGACACACAAACACTGATTTAGTCTAGCTCTGAACGGCAAACTTTAAAAAACAGGGGTCATGAGGAAATTAGAAGAGTTAGCAATGCAAACATATAGGATTTGCTTGAATATTTGCATGTAGATGGGTCTGATTGGTGGAGAATCAAACAATTTAGCAATCAATATTACATCTTGAACTGCAATATTCTGTCCAGATTAGACAAACCTGTATGCATATAAGCAGGCAAATAAAAACAGTGAGAAATTAAAGCAAACAAGTACATTCCTAAAAATCTACTCACTGCATTGAGTGAAATTTAACTCAGGAGATAGAATTAGATCAAGAGTTTTCCATTCTTGTAGTATTAGCTGGCGTTTTCATTTAAATAACTATTAAACATGATGCCATGATTTTTTTTTATTTATTCCTGCAACAAATAATAGCTGCTGATGGTGTAGCTTTTTCCTTTTGAATAGGTCGATTTGGTCATGAACGAAGAAATCATTCTGACTGAAGAGTTCACATAACTGTGAGTTTTCTTTTTTACCCAAAATTACATTGTAACACACAAACACTGTCTTGTCTTTAAGGCACAACAAATCAGTATGCACATTTGGATTGCCAAACCTACAAAACAGACAGCGCGATAATCTTTTTTAAATCTCATCACCCACTTCCCAACCATCCCTCTGCAAAAAAAAAAAAAAAAAACACAAACGTAACATCAACTTTCAAAATCAGCTGCTAATAAAATCACAGTAAATTATTATTATTTTTTTTTTCAATAATTTACACAAAATTACAGGTCTAGACATGATTGTCATCATATAGCTGGAGTGCATTCTAAATTCAGATTTTCCGGGTTAGGTAGGTTTATGTCTGATTCACACCTCAGTGCTGAGAATGAGATCCCATTATGAGGAATGTTGAACACCACCTCTTCGGTTGCAAAGCATGCGCCACACTTCGGCAGAGTCCTGCACCTACATGCTCCTTTATGGTGCTAGAAATGAAGGCTTTGCTTTGGCCAATGCTTTCAACTTTCAACGGTCCAAGATCAAAGAGTCTCTATGCCGCACTCAGTGTTTCCATTGTCTCTCCTCTAGCAGTCTGAATTCTTTGTCATTGTAATGTATTTCCTTTATTTTGTTAAGACAGTCCATGTGTGTAAAAAGCCTGAGGCATTAAATCACACATAAAAATTCAGTGTGTACTTAAAATATATATTTATATACATGTAAAAAAAAAAGGCCGTCCACGTTGCAAATAGTTACAAATATTCTAATTCCAGTGCTTGATGTAGAGCCAGGAGATCTGAATGACTTGATATTCTCCAAAAAGGCATGTTATTCTGAATTGAAAAAAAAAAAAGAAAAATTATACTATAGGTACAATAGTTACAGATGATAATAATAGCATTCTAGAGAGAAATCCAAATGCTGAGAGCACCCTCATTACAACTAATTATCATAGAAGATGAGCCACATCAGATTGTATCTCTTTCTTTGTGCACTGGGTGAAAATTATACCAGTTATTGATTTTTATACATCGAAATTTGGAATTCTGGGTAAAGAGCTGAAATAGATAGATGTCTACAGTTCTACCCAAGAAAGGAATTTTAATTCACTTCAGCAACTCTTGTGATTTAGATATACTGAACAATTAGGCCCCATTCTCACCTCAGCAATTTGAAGTGCAGTTTGAAGCTTCACTAGAAGCACTTCAATGCTCAAAACTTTTATTTCCATTACACCCATTCACACCTGACCATAGTGCCGCTTGTAGCTTAAACCTTGTTGCACAAAAAAGTATATATGCTTCTATTGGGGCAGAGTCATATGTTTTGACCCAAACAGACTTTAGAAGCTTCTTCCTTCTTCCGTTGTCAATAGTTGTTGTCAAGGAAGTGGCAGGTGCTGGAACCCAAAGTGTCTTTTGCAGCCAGAGGGGTCCTCTTATAAGCAAAGAGTGACCATCATCTTTTATTCTTGTCTGTGGTCTGCACTCTCCTACCTTCTGGACCTTAGTACTGACTCATCGTAAAGAGGCAGCCTGGTTTTTATGGCTTCCAGGATGCTCTGCAATGTGCCTGCTGCTTAATGTAAGTGCTAGTCTTTACTTATTGCTATGGGTTTTTTGTTTATGTTTTACTATATGGGATATTAAACTACATTATATTTTTATCATCATTTTTTTTATTTTATAACAGTCCTTGGGAATATTGTACCTGGTACTCTCCTAAACTCCATTAACAATCTAAAGATTGTAAATCAGTGCTGTTCCGATTATGCTTTATGGATTTATATTTCAAACTAGCAAACAGATATGGTGCACCAACAAGTTAGCTATCTATTATAAGTAGGCTCTAGACAGGAACTAAGCTTAGTATATCCAAAGGCAAACGTTTTTTTTTTAATTTTAAATAAAGTAGGGGAGAGGGTAACACTGTCAATGTTTTTTCTTTTTTTGCTGTATCTTATTAGGGAGAATTCTATGCACATGCTGTCCTGTAGACTAAATAGAAAGTGAGAGGATATATTTCCAATGTGAAGGAAATCCCCTTTAGACATTTGCAACAAGAACAAGTGTCCCTATCAAAAGATTTCCCTTCTATTCCTGTTCAGGTGGCAATTCAAAATGTTTGATTTACCCTTAATTTCATTCCTGGTGACAGTGACATTTCTGGGACAATTAGAGATAACAAATGTCCCTAGCGAGAACACAAACAGCCTTATAGTGGTTCTATCCCTTTGCCACTCTATCCAGATCTTGCCTTTAGTTAACATTAAAATTGTCCAACATAAAAGAGAACCATTTGAAATCAGAGTTTAAAACCTGCCTTAAGAAAAGTATAGCACATATATATATACAGTATAGAGTGGCATTATTCTGATACATATACAAACACACACACTTGTAAATAAAATGTTAAAGGCACACAGTAAAACTTTTTACCTTTTTTGCTGCCTGTTCTTCTTCTACACCATCCCCAATTACAACATATACTACTTTTCTGCCAAACCTCTGTATTATTCGTTCAAAGCAACTTTCTTTCCCTGTAAGATAAATGAGATCAGAATTCAGTTACCTTATAAGCAGTATGCTCCTCAGCTTGGGTACTCCCCACCACAACATAAGTTAAATGAGAGCCAAATCTGGACATTATACGCTGAAAACTAATGTTCTTTGCCTGAAAAACAATGCAACACTCGACTGCCTTGTCTATAGTAATTTACACAGAATTTACTGACCAGAATTAAACCAAAACTTCTGAGAAACATTTCTGTGTGTGTCAGAAAATTGTGCTTCTCATACTGTATATGAAAAAGATCCAAAAGGAAAGGTGGGGATTGTCCTGGGAAACCACGTACATTCGTTTTTTATTTTTTATCTCATACTTGAGAAATGGCTTGAAAGGTGAAAGGCTGTTATGGGCAACAAACCAGCTACATCATATTTTGGTATCCTGAGCTACATATATGGATACTTTCTTAGTTCACCATTTACTGCTATTTCTCTTTTGGGTCAGTGGTTGAAATACTGAGGGTTGTAGTAAGACAAATGTACTAGGATTTAATCTTAAGAATCCAATTAAAAAAAAATATTTCAATTAACAGTAATGATAAATAAAAATATAAACTCTATAGCTTTATTTATTAGGTACAAACATAACAAAACACGCATGCCAAACTGATGCTTTTGGAGCCACATGTGGACTTGTAGCTACTTTGCAGTCCCCAACTTTTATAAGGGGTCTATTTACACCGTGACATGGTGGTAATGCATGGCAACATGCATTGTATGTATTGGTGCAATGTGTTGCCATTCATTCATCTTGGTAATGGATGTGTGTTGCATTGCCAGGCCATTGATTGGTAGTGCAGCACAACACATGTTAGTGTGTTGCTGTGCACTGCAATATATGTATGTTGCAAGGTGCATTTGAGTGCAAGTTAGAATGAATGGCACCGCACTGCACCTAAATTACATTTATGTGATACTTTACTTAAACTTTAGTTTACCGTGTAAACAGGCAGGATTTGTAATGCAGCTACGTCTCTTCTACGTTAAAGTATGGTTATCTGCTTATTCGCAATGTATACTGAGCTGCGCAAGTCCCCAATCCAGCCAAATCAAAATGTCCAAACAGGTCATGACTCAGAAAAGGAAGATGATGCCAGCAGTCGGCGAGGGTGCTCGTGGACACTACATCATAGGGAAAAAGAAGAAGACTGAAGAGAAAATGGGGGGGGGGGGCAGGTAACACTGCCCAAATGAAGACCCTCAAACAAGAAAGGGGGGTTTTCCATCAAGAGAGAAAGATGCTATTTGATACGCTTGTAGGAACCTGTTAGAACCTGATAGAATGGATAGTAAAACCACCTTGGGTGTGTTAGGGACAGTCCCATCCATTCATGACTGCAGTCTAAAACAAGATCCCACAAAGCATGGATAGGGGAGCATTTCCACCAAATATGTAGTAAGGAACCAGGAACTGTAAAGCAGTTCCAACATTGGTCAGAGACTGTATGGAAAATCCTATGAAAATAAGTGGGGCATCGGTACGACCTAGTAAGCCATTTAAAGTTGGTCTCTTGTGCTTTGCTCGCTAGGGATAATCTATGGGTAAAAGCAGAATACTTCTCCTAGATGTGATCTGAAAACTGAGTGTCAAGGTCTGCAAACCATTTGATTGTGTACTCCGGGAGGGCAGGATGAATCTTGGAAAGGAGGACCTTATAAAGCATTAAAAGCATACGTTTGGGTGGAGAATCCTGAAGAAGTAAGGATTCAAATTAATCTGTGTCTCTAGCTAAGGATTCCTTATGAGGGAGAGAATAGAAGAAGGTATACAGTTGTCTATATTCCATCCACTGGGTGAAGGGTGCCTGTCCCAAGCTGGAAAGGAGGAAGTTTACCTCTGCGAAGCACTTGCACTGATTGCCTGTTTACCCGTTTAAACACATTGCAATTTTAAATTGCAAATAAACGCACAAAAATATCAAAATGGAAATATTAAAACTGGCTGGTATTTTATTATCCACATTTAGCATTTTGGTTATTTCTACTTGAACAATAACCAACGCTCTTACCTATTTTTGTTGCACTATAAATATTCTCAATTGGAAATACTCCTCCTAGACTATATAGCAAAACCTTTGAAAGTGCTGGAATAAGTTGCGTTGTCGTCACCAAAACATTCACGCTATTACTCCTGAAAAGGAAGAACATAGTTCACATTAATTAAATTACATTATAGCACTAACTTATTATACAGCTCCTATTATATCACTCTCTGCATTCAAAGAAGCTTAACATCCCATGGGACCTTGCTGCTGGCAAGCAGTAATTCCTGTACTGACTCCACCTCCTAAAACTTGTCCTCTCAGCCCCTCTGTGGGTCAGAAGGCAGGCTCTGTAAAATGTGTGACACAGCAGGGCCTACACACAGGGCACAGTAAATACGTGTCACAGAATTCAAGGAAGTAAATGTGCATGGGTTCTTCACAAAGTACATTTACCAACTTAAAGATCGTTCAGATTAATAGGAATAGGCTAGTAGTAGTTGAAATACAATGTGGAAATAAAAATCTGATTTTACATTTTTACCATAGATACACTTTTTTTTCTATTTGTGCCAGCAAGAAAATTGTCCACAATGTAACAAAATATATCCAATACTTAATTCGAAGGTTCAATTCAAATATATTTACTTTTAGACCAATGAGATTTAAAAAGAACATTTAATGCAATCAATAGCACAAAGATACGTACATTATCAACTAATTTTTTGGTTAATTGCTAAAAATATGAATCTTTATCCTCTGTTAAGCCCTGAATAAAGCCTAATTAACTTTAATATTCATTATATATCATAGTAATACAATGCATCATGCAGTCATGGGGCCCCAGTGCTTTTAAAAACACTGTGTAATTTTTTTAAAGTTTGTAGTTTTATCTAAGTGCCCTGTATGTTGGGGTGCACTCCTAGTTTCTCTGGACCAAGTGGCTCCTTCTGCACAGTTGTACTATTCATTCATAGAGATTTGTGAAATAATAAACTACAAGTCCTGTCTGTCACCATGTAATTATCAATGGAACACAAGTGTGGTGCTCATGGCACTCAGAGTCTATTGATCCTTCCTCCAGTTCCATAACCAAAGGTCTGTCAGACGTAGGTATTGACATTAGGCTGGTGGAGAAGTACAATAGAGCCTGAACATTTCATCTGTGTATGCTTTGTTATGTGTGAGAAATATAAAGATGTATTTTGGAATTAATTCACAATCTTTTTTGCTCTAACATATTCCTGGGTCCAACATTTTGCATAAATGTCATGCTCAAAATATGGACCACTGAGCCTGGCCATGATTACCCCACGCACATATAATATTTACATAAATCAGCATCAAGGTATATGGCCTATGAATTTATTAAAAAGTAACTTGATTAATTTAAAGATATGGTTGAGTGTTATTTAAAAACAGCTATTTTTGTGTTATTAGTTATTATTCTCTTTTGTGATGGGTCATGCTGTGTTTGGCATGACTTAGTATAAAGGTCCTCAACCAAAACGCCAGATTAACCAGTACAGTTGTGTTTGAGTAATTTATATGATATCCATGAAGATTGTTTTATATGGAAAAGTTTTGTCACCTATGCTTATTGAGTCATGTGTTTCTACATCTGACCTGTTTTTCATGTATTGTATTGCGCATAAAGCTCAATAACGCTTTATCTCAAATTAAAAAAAACAGCTATTTTTGTGACTGTATATAATGTTTACATTGTGTCCCTGCAATATGAATGGTGATATCAAATATACAGGCATACCCCACTTTTAAGTACACAATGGGACCAGAGCATGTATGTAAAACGAAAATGTACTTAAAGTGAAGCAATACATTTTTTCACTTCTCAATGCATGTAAATACACTAGCTCCATAGGAAATCTTGGTCAGCTTGACATGGCATTGCTCCCAAACCATGTGACAAGGACACCAAGCTTGGGGAGCATGTTAAGGGGATCCAGGACTATGACATAGTAGATTACCTAGGCAAGCTGGCCAGACAGGATATGTGGTAGTCCTGGGTCCCCTCTCGGTGCTCCCTAAGTTTGGTATCCCTGTCACTTATGGTTTGGGAGCAGTGCCATGTCAAGCTGACCATGATTTCCTATAGACGCCAATGTTAAAAACCAGGAATAGTGTCATGCCAAGCTGAACAAGCTGTGTCCTTACTCGCGAGTGTACTTAAAGTGAGTGTACTTAAAGCGGGGTATGCCTGTACTTAGTTTCTGTAGGATTATTTATAGATGTCTTATATAGATGTAGAGAATCAGAAGGATTTAAGAGCTACTTGTTTAGCAGTTAGTGAATACTCTTTGGAGATATCAATCCATAGTGCGCTATGGTGTAAATTCCTCTCACTTTATATCCTGGTATAAGTTGTGGTGAGTTATCAGAAAGTGAATATTCCTCTATGAAGACACAGACATAATTTAAAATCTCCTATTTTGCCGCCATACTCTGGAAAAGACTATACTGGCAATGGCCTGAAGTTAAAAGGTGCTGTAGCAAATTTTGACTGGTTAAGAAGCAAAAATCATAGATTTTAGCAAAAATATTTTAGAGAAGATATTTTGTCAGCACACCAAAGATCTTTAAATTATAGTTACATTTTTTTTAAAAGATCTCTTTACAGAGTGGATAGTACAACGTTTCAGGAGCCTGTGCTAGCCATGTGATGTAATCGAAAACAAGCCAAGAGGCAGTGCTAATTCTCAAAGTGAAAAAAATATTTACACATTCTGTGATTATGCATATCTTCAAAAAATGAAAAAAAGAAAGTGTTTACAGTAATCCCCCGCTCCATCGCGGTTCAGTTTTTGCGGTCCCGGTAATTTGCGTGTTTTTTTGTAATGTTATTTTACAATATAAATCATTAAAAATGAAATATTTTTGTGTTTTCCATAGCTCTTGCTATGTCTCTTAGTATCTTTTATGTGTTTAAATGAGTTTCTATTGTTTTAAAAGTGTGTTTAAAGACCTTAAAATGCTTCTACACGTACAGTGACAGTAAAATAAACATGCCTACAATGCATTTTAATAGGGTTTTTCTATTTCGCGGAATTTCACTTTTAGCGGCTGGGTCCGGAACGTAACCCCCGCAATGGAGGGGGGTTTACTGTATACCCTAATGCATGTGAAAATATCTTAAGTGCAATACTCAATCTCCTGAGGATGTCAACCTTTAACCTCCTTGGCGGTGATCCCGAGCGTGACTCGGGGTTGATTTTTTCAATCAGGAGCGGTAACCCCGAGTCACGCTCGGGGTGGATGTGCAGAGAGCGCAGCGGTGTTCTCTTACCTTCTCCTGGCGATCCAGCGATGATCTCTCATTGCTGTGACCGCCAGCCGAGAGTCCCGCCGCTCCTCCGTCGGTGTGATGACTTCCTAGTTCCATTCCCTGCAGCAGCAATGCTGCATGGGAGCGGAACTAGGGAGCGAAATTCAAAAAAAAAAAAAAAAAAAACGTTGCACAAAACACAAACACATAACACATTTTATATTATATATATATATATATATATATATATATATATATATATGCATATATATATATATATATATATATATATATATATGCATATATATATATATATATATGCATATATATATATATGCATATATATATATATATACCAGTGTATATATATATATATATATGCATATATATATATATATATGTATATATATATATATATATATATATGTATATGCATATATATATATATATGCATATATATATATATATATATATATATATATATATATATATAATTTTTTATATATATATTTATATTTTAATTTTGAGACTTAACGTTGCCTCTTAGCTTGTTTTTTACATCTTTATATTGTATAGTAGAATACAGGGCATGGTACTTTGTCTCCTGACTGTTTTTTTGCTGTAAGCACAGTCTTTTTGTTTATTTATGTGATGTGATCTCTTCAATACAGAGCCTTTATTAAAAAGATCCTTATCCTTGGTGTGCTGGTGACATATTTTCTCTAACATTTAAAACCTGTCTAAAATCGTAACCCTTCCCCACTCTATTCAAAGCAAAAACAAGTTTGATTGAAGCTTGGTTCCAATATGAGTGGCCATTGCAACCATGTATAAAATGTATAATACATAATTATTCACTAAACATAATACTTTTAGAATATTTTGCATATATTTTTGATCTAATGTGTGTGCAATACATTTTACATATAACAGAAAAAGCATGCTTCATCACTTAATTTTGTTTCACTTAATAATTTTTACTGTAGTTTGATATACTGTAGCTTGATTTTAGTCACTATGTTAAATATTTCTGGTGAATCTGCCCTTGACAGTATGTTTAAAGTAACCCAATATACTGTGTAAGACAACTGTTACTGTATGACTAGGACACCCTTACAGCCACGTATGGTCACAAAGATTATGTGTAGTTCTAGAATAAAAACACTGCCTACTATTGTATGGCCTGACCACACTTGTATCTGCTTTAAATTAGTTTGGCAAAAATGTGAATTAGAAAAACAAATCTTAAGTGACATTGTAACTGTGCATTTAGTGATGAAATCTAAACATACATTTTGACTTACCTTGTGTTAATGAGTGATAGTGATTTAAGTGCATTTGAGAGCCAGGAGTCTGTCAGGACTTCAAGATCTGCTCGCAATTGAAGCCAGGCCTCTCTCTTAGCTGGGCCAAAAAGTCCTTCAGCACAAACAGGCAGGAAATCACAGATTAAATGCTGCTTTCATGGAAATGTGAAATGTTTTCTTCCATTAAATTTTCCCCAAAATTTAAAAAAATATATAATATGCAACCTTTTATTATGGGAGAATTCCTGATTTATTATATGGAAAGGTTCATAGCTGAATGATAGCTTTGTGTAAAATAAAATAGCACATACTTATACACTTAGCGACCCTAAACTAAATGCACAATTTATTTTCTTTATTGTAAAAAAAAAATGCTATAATGTGCACTATATGAATATTCATTTTTAGAAACATTGTAAAATTAGCTGCTTTGGTTCATAATTTGCATCCCCAACCCTTTAATTATTATAACTAAAACACAATAGAACACAGTTCTATAATAGCAAATGCCAGAAGAATTGCGTTTTTTTAAATCGGGGTCAAGTAAAGCTCGGGTGTGCTGCTGCTTGGTCTGATTTATCAAAATAATAAAACGAATTGCTGTCAGTATGAATAATGCAATTTGCTTTATGACTTTAACTGAATAGACAGACATTTCTAATAAAAATCTGTTATTGCTTCACAGAGCTTAGCACAGTTTGATCATATACATTATTGTGGACTGGGGACAGTTTTTTACAAGGGGAGAAGCCGCTCAGGTGTAAGTTCAGCACTCGGTGCAGGTCAGATCCGCCATCCAAGCATGTAGAAATCCAAAAAGAGAGAGACCGCACTCAAAGATGTAAAATGAAAATCAATCGAACTCCTTTATTCTCCATAAATACAGCAGACAGACAGTGCAATACACGGACAGACGTGTCGGGTTGACGCGTTTCACGATAAAAATCGCTTAATCATAACCACACACCTGTGGTTATGATTAAGCGATTTTTATCGTGAAACGCGTCAACCCGACACGTCTGTCCGTGTATTGCACTGTCTGTCTGCTGTATTTATGGAGAATAAAGGAGTTTGATTGATTTTCATTTTACATCTTTGAGTGCGGTCTCTCTCTTTTTGGATTTCGACAGTTTTTTACAGGCCAGTGCTAAACTTCATTTCCAGACCGTGGAACAGAATATATACAGTATGTACCATAAAGTGTATGTCCAGTCAAGACTTATTCTTTTAGTTTTAGAATGTGGAGTGACAAAAACCATGTCAGCTTTTACTGACATGATTCGGGGCTCTGTTAAAGAGATAAAACCTCACTTCTTGTCTTGCGGACAACATTTTCCAAAAACAGGAAGTAAGGTAAACTTTCCACCAGCAATACAAACAGAAATACTCGTTGCCCCAGTGATGACTTCTCATAGGACGAAATGCGTTGGCCAGTTTACTTTTTATGCTTGTGAGTTTACTTTTGGTTTAAAATAAACATTGGTTTTTATGTACTATACCATTTAGATCCTTTTACATGTTATGGGCTGGCGGACTGTTTGAGATATGTTGTGACTGCCAAAACATGCTGTGATAGTTATGTTTGAGAGCTAATATCTATCCATCCATATGGGATTTCTCACCAATAGAGCAGCCAAACTTCCTTCCTTTGAGGTCAGAGGATCTGGTAAGCAGTTTATCATTGCAGGTGGAAAATCTGTTCACATCCTTGGAAGATCTGAGTAGCTATACCACTGTATTTGGTGTATGGACCTTTTGCACATAGCACTTTAGTATCATTTGGGAATTTTTGTATCTTTTAAGAACACATTTTTACATTTATTGGGGATTGTGTCCTAAAGATTCACATACACTTTGTGTATGGACTTTTTGACACAAAGCACTTTAACATTTTTTTTTATTTTACTTATGCACATATCTTTTATGAAATTACTGTTGATTATTTTTGACTGTTTATGATTTTGCACTTTTTTCACATATATCATTGGTTGTTTTTTTATACGAATGTTAAATATGTATTTATATTTTTTTTTTAATTCCTGTGAAGCACTTTATCATATTTTGCACTTGCAACACAACTAGATTTAGAAATAAAAATGCTTTTCTTTAGTAGAGTATCGAAATTCTGGATCTCCTGTTTGATATTTTATCATTTTTACATTCACATCAGTCCCTGCCCTCAAGGAGCTTACACTCTAAGGTCCCTAACCCGAATTCTTACATACTAGGGCCAATTTAGACAGGAGCTAATGAAACTTCCAGCATGTCCTTGGAGGGTAGGAGGAAACCCGTGCAGGTAGTGTTGTGGTTGGGATTTGGACCGACAACTGTAGTGCTGCTAGGCAGAAATGATAACTACTTAGTGACTGTGCTGCCATGTTTATTTATTTTTGTATCCCTTTCACAAATTTTTCATCCTCACATCCTGTCTGTTGAACAGTTACCCTTCCCTATTTTATCAGAAATCTAGAAAAAAAAAGGTTTAGTTTTACATAATGGTATTAGCTCTTGGTTGGGCTGTTATTCGTCTGAAAGTGCAATACTACTATATCCTAATTAGGACTCTAACTTGGTTTTCAGCTGCTGGGGATGCAAAAGGTGTGATTTTTGACTATTGAGTGGAAAATCCAACCAGCACAATTTGAAAATTATTATTTATTAATGATTAATTGTTAACTAAAAAAATACCAAAACTTTAAACTATGGAAAACTATTACAATTTACTTATTATATATAGTACCTATATTTTTTATTATTTTTAATCACATATATATTGTTTCAAATTTGAAGTATTTATTGTAAATGTTAAATTTAGCATGCAATGGATAATTTGTTTAAAAATTAAGGGAAGCCAAACATTTATATCTGAATAGCAGACTGTACAAAATACCTCCTACATTGTTCTTGTAAGTATTGTACAGTTCTTTTACTCGTCTGTAGCGGAATGCCAGCTTTCTCATCCAGTCCACACCGCCCCTGACTCCAGTTGGTAAACACAGCGTTGTACTGCTTGCTGCTGCCCGAAAACCATCAGTGGCAAAACTGTAGGAACTATAAGAATGACAATTTTAATCAATTCTATATTGCACTAAAAATAAATTATCTGTAAAAGGAAAAAAAAAAAAATTTTTAATGAATTTTAATTTCTAATCAAAAAGAAAAACATATTTATATATGCCCGATTTAGTTAACTGGTAATTGGTTGATGGAATTTTGAATGAATATTATGGGAAAGGTTTTGCTGGCTAGAGACCTATTAAGATTTCCGTGTAAAAATGCTTTGCTGCGTTGATAATTGCTGCAACATCTGAGTGTGGAAGCGAATGGGAATTACTCTGATCATGTTGCCCATGTACCGTATTTTGAAGACTTGAATCACACACAGTTTTTTGGAAAGGTCTCAAAGACTCAGGCTTAACATAACCACAGAGAAGAGCTATTGAGGGCAGGTAACATAGTAGAAGTGGCCTGTGGCAGTATAGACCTAAAGTCTAACTTTAAAAGAAAGATCCGTTCACAAGTTAACGGGGGTGAAATCAGAAGTACACAAAAAAGACCAAAAAACTATTGCTCCATACAAATGAGACAACAACCTATGAACTGTGAATAAACAGTTGGTGAAAGGCAAAATAAAGTAGAGAAAGGCTGATAGTACCAATCCACTAGTTTCCCTGGCCTTCAGTTATGGCATATCCCCATCTTACCAAATCCAAATGTGCAAAATTATACAATTTGTATATTTACAATTTAGTTTTTTCTATTTGCTTTAATTCAGAGGACAAGCTAATGTACATGTATGTATGTTAATTATAGAGAACTATGTAGACATAGCATTACAAGTGGCAATTTTTGCTTGTCATCAATGCAGATGTATATATATATATATATATATATATATATATATATATATATATATATATATATATATATATATATAATATAATATATATGTGTGTGTGTATATTTTTTTTTACAGTGCATTATTATTTTATTTATTTTTATTTATTCATGTATTGATTTGTTCATTACTATATTTCATTAATCATTGTTTACACCTTGGACTAGGGTTTACACCAGTCCTTTTTGTTTGTTACATTTAATCTTTTCTTTCTAGGAGAATCTGCACATGCACTTACACAGGCCATAATTTGAGCAGGTTGATGCATAATGTGCATGAGTGAAGGAGTTTTTAAAGAGTTAGTTAATCTTTTCCAAAGAATGAAAAGGCAAACTAACTCACAGCATCCTTCACACACCTCCTGTCTCCACTGCATTGCACCTTATACGATCCCCCATCTACAACCTTCTCCAGCCATTATAATGGTCTGGTATCCTGAAATTTCAATGCACAGCCCTGGAGACTGTCTAACAACAAAATTCCAGCATTGGTGCTCGCTCATAGGTCAGAACTAGCTTCATGACCGTACTGACCAATGAGAATTCTTTGAGGCTTCTTTCTTCTGGGATAATGTCCCAAAATAAAGTAGAGATTCTCTTTGGTCAGCACGGTCACATGTCCAGCACTGAACTAAGAGTGCTCACAATTGCGGGTATTGTGCTGCTATGCAGTCTCCAGCACTGTTTTGTGAAGTTTTAAAGTACTGGACAGGTATGCCAAATTGAGAGGGCATCTGAAGATGAGGATCCTATTAGGTACATGCAGCAGGGACTGGAGAGGTTGGGAGGGTGTTGCTTTTTTCATGAAAAGGCGAATAAACCCTTTGCATCTAACACTCCACCATTTCTGATGAAAAGATGGTTGGTTGCAGTATGTGTGGAGCTTAGCTTCATCAAGCCTTTCACTACTCATGTTACTTCAAAAACATAGGGATAGGTGTTCTAGTCTTTTCAGGTGTTACTAGCATATGCATCTGAGCATATGCTATTTGTTGAGATATGTTGATTAATAATATATGGGATTAGGCTGATGAAGCTATAAATTGCAAATACGTTGTCGAGATGTGATACTGTGGCACAAATAAAGATAAAAAAGATATTAAAAGGGGAAGAATGAGAGATAGGGGGGCAAGAAGGGGGAGAGAGGAATGAGGATGGGACAGTGGAGAGGTAGGGAAGGGGCTAATTTATATTTCACTGTGATATTTATACAAGCACACTCCAATTAATATATTTATTGATCATCATTTTGTCCACATATGACCCAGATCATTCCAGCATAGGACTCATGGTCAGTTCATTCTTTTTAAATGAAATGCTTATTGCAGGACTAATGGAAAAGGTTTGTTTCAGAATTATTTAAAATGTTTTTAAGGATGTGTTGCCATCTGTACATGTCCTTTTTTGAAAAGTATATTTAATAAATGTATGCACTTTAAGCACAGCACTTTGGATTTATGTTTCAGCAGTATATAGCTCCTTTGCATGGAGGGTTAACTGTGTGGTCTTGTTTTGTGTGTAGTGTATCCCTACTATTTTTGCAACATATGAGGCAGTATTCTTTCAATAAATGTTCTTAATATATCATTATAGTTTAAAACCATGTTACCTCAAGTCTTGGCCATTGTCATCAGAAGACACGTCATCTACATGGACCTGATCACATTCCTAGAGAAGAGGATGTACATTCATTAATAACAGCCCATTGTCTACAGATGTCTTTCAAGTGACTGTCATATCTGATGCCTGAGCACGCATAAAACGTTTTATACTGGAGTATTGTGCTGTTTTATGAATAATGTCTCAGACACAAGTATCTCTTAAAGTGTATTCTATTTAGATATGCAAATTACTTACAGTATCTCACAAAAGTGAGTACACCCCTCACATTTTTGTAAATATTTTATTATATCTTTTCATGTGACAACTCTGAAGAAATGACACTTTGCTACAATGTAAAGCAGTGAGTGTACAGCTTGTATAACAGTGTAAATTTGCTGTCCCCTCAAAATAACTCAACACGCAGCCATTAATGTCTAAACCGTTGGCAACAAAAGTGAGTATACCCCTAAGTGAAAGTGTCCAAATTGGGCCTATTTTACCATGTTCCCTCCCCGGTGTCATGTGACTTGTTAGTGCTATAAGGTCTCAGGTGTGAATGGGGAACAGGTGTGGTAAATTTGTTGTTATCGCTTTCACTCTCTCATACTGATCACTGGAAGTTCAACATGGCACCTAATGGCAAAGAACTCTCTGAGGATCTGAAAAAAAAAAAAGAATTGTTACTTTACATAAAGATAGCCTAGGCTATAAGAAGATTGCCAAGACCCTGAAACTGAGCTGCAGCACGGTGGCCAAGACCATACAGCAGTTTACAGGACAGGTTCCACTCAGAACAGGCCTTTCCTTGGTCAACCAAATAAGTTGAGTGCACGTGCTGAGCTTCATATCCAGAGGTTGTCTTTAGAAAATAGACGTATGAGTGCTGTCAGCATTGCTGCAAAGGTTGAAGGGGTGCACAAGAAAGCCCGCAAAGTTTGCTGAAGACAAGCAGACTAAGGACATGGACTACTGGAACCATGTCATGTGGTCTGATGAGACCAAGATTAACTTATTTGGTTCAGATGTTGTCAAGCGTGTGTGGCAGCAACCAGGTGAGGACTGCAAAGACAAGTGTGTCCTGCCTACAGTCAAGTATGGTGGTGGGAGTGTCATGGTCTGGGGCTGCATGAGTGCTGCCGGCACAGGGGAGCTACAGTTCAATGAGGTAACCATGAATGCCAACATGTACTGTGACATACTGAAGCAGAGCATGATCCCCTCCCTTCGGCCGCAGGGCAGTATTCCAACATAACGACCCCAAACGCACCTCAGAGATGACCACGGTCTTGCTAAAGTAGCTGAGGGTAAAGGTGTTTGTCTCCAGACCTAAACCCTATTGAGCATCTGTGGGGCATCCTCAAACAGGAGGTGGAGGAGCGCAAGGTCTCTAACATCCACCAGCTCTGTGATGTCGTCATGGAGGAGTGGAAGAGGACTCCATTGGCAACTTGTGAAGCTCTGGTGAACTCCATGCCCAAGGCAGTGCTGGAAAATAATTGTGGCCACACAAAATATTGACACTTTTGGCCCAATTTGGACATTTTCACTTAGGGGTATACTCACTTTTGTTGCCAGCGGTTAAGACATTAATGGCTGTGGGTTGAGTTATTTTGAGAGGACAGCAAATTGACACTGTTATTCAAGCTGTACACTCACTACTTTACATTGTAGAAAAGTGTAATTTCTTTGGTGTTGTCACATGAAAAAATATAATAAAATATTTACTAAAATGTGAGGGGTCGACTCACTTTTGTGAGATACTGTATTTACTAATGTGGGAAGGAACAGCATCTTGAAAGTTAAATTTTTCTTTAGGTGTATTATCTGCATCTAGCCAGAAGATGGCACCCTAATATACACATTTACAATTTCATCAAAACTCCTCAGAAATAGGAAAGTGTTGGTATTATTAAATAGCTCCATTGTATCCAACATTCAATAATTTGCACTATTCGATGCTTCACATAGAAATGACCCAACATAATAATAATTAAAAAAAAGCTACTGGTTTAAGCAACTACTAACTACAGTAGATAGATAGACAGACAGACAGACAGAGAGACTAGATAGACAGACAGACAGATGTAAGGTATTTCAAGCATATTTTAAAATGAGCATACAAAATATACTGTCATTGAAACATTGTCCATTAAAGTGAATTTGTGTGCCCATTCATACAGGCATCTGCATATCCCTGCAAGCGGTTAAGCAATGTTAAAAAAAATGATAAACCTGTTATGAAAAAAAAAAAAAAAAACAGGGCTGCTATTGCTGTTTTTTGGTTTTGATATTTTCTGATTCATTGATGAGAAACAAGTATGCAAACCAAGAAAACTGGGCAAAAACCATCTGCGTACTTTAGAAGGAGAGGTCAGACATGGTAGTCTCCTTATTTCTCCCATGGAAGGTTTCCCTAAGGCTGAATTTTAGGCACAAAAAATTTCATTTGAAAGGATATAAATCCACTTTGTGTGCACCAAATGCTTTTTCAAACACAGATATTATTGAAAAAGTAGTGATTATATCATCATCATTGTGCTATATATAGCCTGTGGAGAGAGCAGAGCTGTGGGTCGAACCAGCAGGCTCTAACCACTACAGGCTGCCTGCAAAAACTAGAGGAGGGGTGGATACAAGACCAGGCACCCTGCACAAGAAGAGAGCACAGCAGTGACCAGTCTGTATAATGGGAAGCTCCTGCATAGAGGCAACATTTTGCACAGATCGGAAAAAGAAGACACAGCACACCACATTTTGCATAAGAATACACAAGACTCTAATACTTAGACAATATTTGCTTATAATGTAGTTCAGCCTTAAACTACAACTGAGAAATACTGTTTTTAATGACTGTGTGTACCACAATGCTAATGAAGACACCTGTGTATGTGTCCAGCAATCTGCATTTCAAGTGTTTTGCAGTTGAATTCAAAGGCTGTTATCCCCATTGATAGTGAAGGGAGAAAACGCTGCTCCAGGTGTGTGATGGTAGCTTAGAAGTGGAATATCCCATAGAGTGCTAGCCCTGGCCCGCTTCCGTGGAAAGCTTGTAAGAAAAGAAATGGCCACACATCCAGGAATTCCAAATGCCTTTATTTTCCAAGGTGATGACAAAGTGATGACACTAAAGACACCAATATAGGGTCACGTATACACGTTTCACACATACATCTTGTGCCTAATCATTACCAATGATGATGATTAATGATTAAGCACAAGATGTATGTCTTTGGAAATTAAAGGCAATTGGAATTCCTGTATGTGCGGCCGTTTCTTTTCCCCATTTATAGTGATCTACATGCATTCCTGCTTCTATGGCAGATTCCCACATGGCCATGCTGTTTTAAAATTATGACAGTGAATGCGGGGAGAGGATCCCCTGTTTGCTGTCACAAGGAGGGGGGATTGGTGGGGAGGTGCTGCAGATGCTGCAACATCTTACATGTCCCACCCTAAAAATTGGTGGAACATGTAACATGTTCCAAAGGTAAACTTATCCTTTAATGTAACTATTGAATATTTATATATTGTACAGACCAAAATACGCCTTGAATGGCAGGCATGTATTCCCTCTTTTTGTGCGGCAGGTGCTGGTCCCTTTAAGAGACACAGCAAAAGCTTTAGAAGGAGAGTGCTGATAAAGAAGAAGAAGAAGAAAGTGGAGATGGGTTGTTTGGCGGGCTACTGAATACTGCATTTCTATTTGTTGCATTTTTTAAAATGTTCTATCATGCCAATTCCTGATAACACTGATAAATACTACTTTGCTACTGGCTGGGTAGCTGTGTTTGCTTTTAATAATGCTGCCTGTATTGTGCTGACAGAGTTCATTATTAGTTGTAAACTAGATTTGAACATTGTGTGTCCTAACAAAGGGTAAAAATATAACTAAAATGACAGTATGCATATGAACACAATGTATACTGTACATTGCACTAACACTGTACCACCACTGCTACATCCAACTTTAATGCATGCACCATAGGATTTATAAAACTTTGCTTGAAACTACATACAATATTAAGGATGGATTCACTTGGTTTTGTTTGGTAAACACTCTAGTTTTATATCTCAGTTCATCAAATGAGAGAGCAACAGCTGTTTGAACAAGCACTCCCAGACCAAATTTAGTAACAAGTACACCAAACATTCTGGCTTACCTCCAAATCATTAAAAAATAAGTGTGCATCGGCGAGGTTGAAAATCATTTCTTCCATCCTCAGTCCAAGAGTCACAGCTGTTGGTGAATCCTTTAAAACATGAAGTATTACAAAGTCTCAATGAGATATGTAACATAAAATAATTCACATCAAGGATTTGATCGCAGTTGTCATATTTAGTTGCTTTGAAGCCTGTAAATGTAAAAAAGCTATCGGAGTGTTTTTAAAGATCTTAAAGTCTAAACCACTAATCTTGGCCAGCACATTTCCTGCCACTGCTATCATTTACATACATGTCTATATTTATTATTTTAATGTACCTTCCTGAAATAAAGGCAACAGCGCTTCCTAAATACCTGTGTGTGTGTGTGTGTGTGTGTGTGTGTGTGTGTGTGTGTGTGTGTGTATGTATATATATATATTATTATTTTTTTTGAGTATTTCATGCATGAATAAATCATTGAATGTTTTGTAAAGGATAAATAATCAATCTGTTGTTTTTCATTGGCATAGGAAAAGCAATATTCATTACTCCTGAAGAAGCTGTATTTACAGTGAAACATGTTGAGAAAGATTGCACAATATGGAATTATTGCTAGCCATATATGCAGAGATTATTGCATTTTATCGAATTGCACTTTTTAATTATTTTCTAATAAAATGTTGGAATTTTACACAAAGATATTGATTCTGTTTTTTGCACCATGAAAACCCTATGACATTTGCTTGCTAATTTTATTTATATATATATATATATATATATATATATATATATATATATATATATATTTAAAAAGGTGCAGTAATAAGTGACAGAATCTTCTCAACACAAAAGTTAGATTTTCCTAATGCTTAGCCACAATCACCTTACTTAGATATTCCATATAAGACAGCAAATGTTCCATTTTGAATAAAGTCTAGTCTCACAGCCCTGTAGAAGTCTGTGGGCCAAACTGTGCACATGCACACATCGGGTAAAGAAGCAAGCAAAGGAATGTAAACAAGTAAAATAAATACAATTGTATTTAAGAGGTCGGTATTTTTTTCTGCTGCCCACGAAAAAAGGAAGACTTAAGCCTTTGCTATATACAAAACCTTAAACAAGATTAAGTAACAAATGCCATCATGAGATCGGTATCATAGTGGTAAATAAACTGTTAATAGGATACCAGGAATGTACCATATAAACTTAACAGATGATCATAGACTTCCAGCATGTATGTTGACTCATCAAAAAAAAAAAAATGATTGAACCAAATTCCCCACTGAGAAAGAATTTGTACTCAATCCTATATCACGGCTCTGGGCCCATTTACCTTCCCTCCCAATTCATTTGTTTTCCATAACTTCAGGCTTTCATTCTCTTTGGTCTTATCATGCCTCCCGTATCTTTCTCCTTCTTACTCTCACGTCCTCTTTTTTTTCCTTTTACCCTTCTACCACCCAATCTACTTCTTAGGAATTTGCAGCATGACTATTTAATTTAGGCTCCACTGTTAAAGCTACATTATTAGAGAACACACTAGTGTCTCCTGATTTATTTTGTGTCATATCGTTATGCCCTTTTCCTCTGAGACTGGGTTTCTCTATGTCAGCAGACCCTCTTGGTCTTTTGGCCCAATTATATTAATTTAGACTGTGAATAACTGGATTGGAATATGTATCCACATTTCTATATGCTGTATTGTATTACATGATTTGTATCTTCTTTCTTATTTTTCCTTTTTTTTGATGAAAACTCAATAAAACTACTGTGAAAGAAAAAATGCTTTTATTTAGCATACAGTTTTATTAGAAAATATTATATATATTTTATTTTATGTTAACAAATGGACATATCTAGGCTACAATTACTTCAGGGCACAAAAAAAGCACTTGAAATTGATATGTTGGTAAAACATTAGGCAAATGATGGAGCACAAAATTCTATTCTAGCAGTCAGGTGGCATGTCTGTTATGCTGGCCATACACTAGCCAAAATATCGGGCAAACTCATTTTTGAAAAAGAAAAAATTGGCCGTGAGAGCAGACGACCGTGCCATCATGTAATGACCGAATTTCGAACAATAACTCATTCAATGAACATAAATGAATCCGTTTTTCGTTCAGCTTGTCACATATGCCTAGTGCAAACAAGTCGGCCGAGAAACACATTAACCTTTCACTTTATCGTTCATTTATCATTCGGCCGGCAGATTTTCAAAACTGTTTCTTTGATTTTTCAGCTCTGAAAAGTTAAAAACTATTTTCTATTTGTGTCCATTAACTGGATGAAAAACAAACAATCGGACCAAAAGACAGATTTTCAAATGATCTTTTGGCTAGTGTATGGCCAGTATTAGTGTGTTTATCTGAGTTAGTTGATGAGCTTATGAAATACCACTATACTTATGAGAACTGCTGGGAGCCGCATGTTCTATTGCTAATATGAGTGGTACATTTTGGTGGTGTATCCTATAATTTTACATTCATGCAAGACAAAAAAGAAATGAAAATGTATATATATATATATATATATATATATATATATATATATAAATAAATATAAAAATATATATACTTTTTAAGAAGAGAGAATCAATCACTGGAGATTCAGAACAGTAGACCCCCCCAACTTTCATAAATATTTTTTTTTGCTAGGAGTTTTTAATGAATTAGGAAAAAGTGGTGCAAAATGCCACCTGCAAGATTACTATTTCCTCTGCAGAGTATGCAATGTCACCCTATGTAAGATCGCTCCACTAACAAGAAAGTACTATATTTAAAGCTGAGATTTTATTGGTGGCATGAATGTTTGTACACAAGATAAAAACTACATGTTTTAGGCTTCACTATAAATTCACTGTCAATAAAATAGGAGGAGACATAAAAATGCATATGCTTCCCATTGCTAATTATAAAAAATAAGGAAAAAGTAAAAGAATAAAAGTTTGTGATTAATAGCTTTTTATATGTGCAAGAAATGTGTTTTTATTATTTACAGCACTGAAGCTTATAATTACAGGTTGCCCGTGTAATGGTAATTATTAATTAAAATAATGCAAAGAACAAATATGGACATACAATACATATGCTTCCCATTAATAATTAAAAAAATAAGGAACAAAAAATAAATAAAAAATTGGATATATGTACTATATATATATATATATATATATATATATATATATATATATATATATATATATATATATATATACTTTATATATGTGGTAGAAATGTGTTTTTATTATTTACATATTTACAGCTTACAATTACAGGTTGCCCGTGTAATGGTGATTATTATCTAAAATAATGCAAAGAACTATCATGGACTAGACTCATCTGTTTTTATCAATACCATTGAAAGAATGGAAGATATTTTAACTGGTTGCTATGAAATACTGTATTCTTCACATTGTCATGTGCCTTAGAAAATGATGTGCTTGAGAAAAGTCAAAGGAGCACACATTTGGCAATGTTTACTTCACTGTGTTGAGCAATACATTTTTTCCCTACTGCCTTTTTACCAAACATCAATGAACATTTCAGTTTAGCGGTGGTCGTGTTTGCATTTCTGGCAAAATAACTGATGTTCTTGTGTCATGTTTCTCCAGCCATGTATTAGGATATACATGATGCTTTGGCTACAAAACCTATACCCAGCATAGGCAAAAATTAAGCAATGTGTCTGATTTTTCATTGCAGCAACAAAGTCGCCACATTTTGTTAGGTACACAGCCAAGTAGAGAGAAAAAATGTGGTCAAAATTCAGAGCATCTTGTAGCAACACCTGAAAAACTTGGCTTTTCTAGGAGTGTGGTTTTGAGGTATGACTTGTCATAGTGGCACAATAGTCTATGTATTGTTACAGCTGTGTATATAATTCCACAATCAGCTGTGTATTTTCATAATTGCTTGAGCATGGTCACAGCTGCCACTGTATTGCCAAAGCTGCCAAGTGTATTGGCAGAGTAACATGATAAGAACCATGCTGTTTGACTTTGGATACCATACTCAAACAATTTAACCCTATCTATAAAATAATTTTACTATTTTATCACAGCACTTCAAACAACATATTGGCCTGCCATTAGAGAAGTATTCATATTTATGTTACAAAATACAAAGTACAGCCCAAGATCCATCCACATGGATTTCAGAATTTAGGAAAGAGGCAACGCAGCCTGCCCACTCTACTATGCATCAGTTGAAGTTTAGCATTCTAGTATGAATGAAGAATGTGACTGCCAATCAGACCTCTCACCAGCCATTGTGATAGATATAAATGTATATATCTGCCCATAGGGATAGATAGATAGATAGATAGATAGATAGATAGATAGATAGATAGATAGATAGATAGATAGATAGATAGATAGATAGATAGATAGATAGATAGATAGATAGATAGATAGATAGATAGATATAAAAATATATATACTTTTTAAGAAGAGAGAATCAATCACTGGAGATTCAGAAACATAGACTGCAACTTTCATAAAAAAAAAAAAAAAAAAAAAAAAAAAATTTGCTAGGAGTTTTTAATGAACTAGGAAAAAGTGGTGCAAATTGCCACCTGCCAGATTACTATTTCCTCTGCAGAGTATGCAATGTCACCCTATGTAAGATCACTCCACTAACAAGAAAGTACTATATTTAAAGCTGATATTTTATAGGCCAATCAGACCTCTCACCAGCCTTTGTGATAGATATAGATGTATATAACTGCCCATAGGGATAGATAGATAGATAGATAGATAGATAGATAGATAGATAGATAGATAGATAGATAGATAGATAGATAGATAGATAGATAGATAGATAGATAGATAGATAGATAGATAGATAGATAGATAGATAGACAGATAGATAGATAGATAGATAGATAGATAGATAGATAGATAGATAGATAGATAGATAGATAGATAGATAGATAGATAGATAGATAGATAGATACGGATGCAGAAACAGATATGAATCAGCAGCAAGTCTGAATGTCAAGCTTCACCATGTGGAAAAACAATTATCAGTGAAGAGTTGCAATGGGTCACATACCAGACTTGATATCTATCACTGCATTAGATAGCTAAATTTGGAAACATATACGTATATTGGTGTCATCACAGTCAATCCCCCTTTCTTTACATTTGTATTAATGCATTATACATGGCAAGAATTTATTCTCACGGTATGAAAGCTATGTTTAGAATGTTCAAGATACATAATGCATAAGGGTAATTTTCAGGTCTTGAATCATAGCCATACATACTATATACTTATATACCCGCAACAGCTGTGTTCTTTGCAGAGTAATAAAATGTTGAGAAATAGAAAATTATATGTCATATTTAAAGCCCAAAACTAGATCTAAAGTGAAATACTGAATGCAAGGCAGCAAAGAGGAAGGGTTGCTAAGGTACTTGCACATGGTACTAATGTATGAACATCAGATTCCTAGCAGAAAATTCCTGCTGAAAAAATGCGTGGATGGACTGTATGATGCATTTTTTTTCTTATCAAAGAAAAACTGGCCCAAAATAGTAAAAAAAAAAAAAAGTTTTTAAATTTAACTGTATATTTTTTGCTACTACCATAATGTTCCACCAAAATAAATTCTCCTGCTCCTGAAAATTACAGCAATACCACATGTGTATGCTAGTTGTTGTTTTTTGCTAGTTGTTGTTTTTACCCATAGTACAGCCCAAAAACAATCTTTTTTTCCTACCTACAGCACATTGACCCTGACACTAACTGACACTGATACTAATTTAAAAAGAAAATCCTGTCCAAAAAAAAAACACTGACCCTGACTTTTGATCCCGACCTTGACCCAAACACAAAAGGCTCGTACACACTTGACGAAAATCGGACGAAATATCCTCTGATTTTTCTCTCTCTTGCTCAGCGTTCATTACCGTTTTTAGTTGACAGTGCATAATGTTCACGAAATTTCTCGTCCGATTCTTTTCTTTTTTTTTTAGGACGTTTGTTCCTAGACTTTCGGGTCATCAGCAACTTTCAGATCATGCACGGTCTTTTGTATCCGATTTTTCACAGATGTACTGCATACACATTAAATTAAAATTGCTCGTGCTGGGGATGGACGATAAAAATTTTGGTGCTTGTCCCTCCTTTTTATTTTGTTGAAAATGTCGGCATCGGCTGCTGAAAGTTGTATAAACACTAGCCAAAAATTGTACGATTTTACCTCGGACGGGAATTTTTGGCAGATTTTCTACTAGTTTGTACCCCACTTAACCCTGGCACTGACCTAGATCAAAGGTATTGTTTTTTATTTTTTCACACAAACCTTTTTTTTATCTCTGCAAAGAAAGAGAGAGATATGGTGTATCTCTCTCCTCCATTCACAGAGAGATAAAACCTGGGGGCAGGCTTCACAGTGACTGATCCCTTAGGTAGCCAATCAGAGGCTATTAAAGTGATCATGTGACCCTGAATCGGGAGCTCTGGACCCTGATCATTAGCACCAGGCATGGTCTCTGTGCTGGGGACATGTTATTCGGTGCACTCCCACGCAAAGGGAGATATGCAAATATATGGCCCCATGGAAAAAAGCCCATATTTGTGTGAGGTCAGCGTCAAGGGGTTAAGTCTGCTTTAAGATCTGCCCCTGCCTGCTGATCTAGAAGATATAAACAAACAAGATCACAGCTGTCTAATCCACCTTCCAGTGGAATTTATGCTAAGTTGACAAAGTCTAATAACCTTAAAGTATAACTAAAGGCAAAACTTTTTTTTTAGTTTACGATAGATGGGAGATGGATTAGAACACCTGTCAGTTTTTATTACTGTCTGTTAGGGAGACTCACCCTCCATATTAGTTCTGTTTTCCATAAACATTGAAAGTGAACATAAAAGAAAATCAAAATTTTTGGGTTTGTCAGAAAAGTAATACCCTCCCTTACTCTATCCAAAGTGAAACAAAAAAAGGTTTTGCCCGTAGTTCTACTTCAAAGTGGAAATCCAGTTAAAAATTAAAAACTACCTTTTTTTTCTATGTATAACATGTAAAATGTTTATATGATGCATTATTGCAGTTGCTGGATGTCTAATTAGAAACAACAGTCTAATCCAGACATTCAGCAATTCTCCTGTGCGACATTAGCAACAGTGTGCCTGTGCAACCGAACGTGGCTGCACAAGCATTCTCGTAATTCAGAGAGAAAGAAAAGGAGGCATTGACGCACCCACCAGCTACCCTAGCTGTATGAATGGAGTGGCAAAGCAGCATGACTGCAATGAATTATGATGAAAAAAAGGTACATAAACACAGATTTTTAAAAAATGTACACAGAATGCACTTATATTGTTAATTGATTTTGGGGAGTTAATTGAACCTAAGTCCTTCCTTCCACTTTAAACAGTAAAAAAAAAATGAATTACATAGTAACTAAAACAACTAAGAGTTTTTACCACAATGACAAACCAAAATATGTCCAGGTCCGCAAAGTGTATTGACCCTGGCCATAAGACTTCTCCATGAGGGGGAATTACACCCTCTTCATGCTTCCAGCAGAACAAAGCAGTCAAGAAGCATATAATCAAACATGGCTGCAAACTACAGAGCATGCATGAAGGGTTCTTCATCTTTCCGGGATAGCGAAATCTCATGTCATGATTCCACCAAGTTCATTAGCAGGTAAAAGTGTTGTATTAACAATGTCATCCTCATTTTTACCTAGTAAACAGCACTGACTATAGTGTGAAGATAGAAAACAAGTAGATAAATCTTAAGACATAATCTGCCACTGTCCTGCTACTGGAGACCTTTATGAGTGGAAAGTCACTAAAAAAGAACTAGAGGGGACCAAGGGAAGCTTTTGACACCATCTTATCTAGTAGGAATAAAGTGAGGAAGAGGAAAAACGTTGAAGCAGAGAATGTCACACTAAACAAGGCATTTTGGCAGGTATGGTAAGCTAAATACTTGAATGTGTACAGAGCCCTGTACATAGTATGCATGAAACAGAGAGATAGCTGCAGGATTTGCATGGATTTGTAAAGGGTTGAAGAGAATTATTTGGAGGCTTTTGACGCCAAATGGAAACATACTGAAGCCACCATCTGCTCAACCTGGCAAAGCTTTCCCAAAACAGAGACCTGAATGCTTCAATGAGATCACACTCTACATCATCATTAGCCCCCAAAACTGTGAAATGAACAACGATGAAATAAATCTTTATATTGACCTATTAGTAAAGAAAATGTTTTACCCATTTTTATCATCTTTAATCATTATTTCTTTCTTGATAACTTACAAATAAATATGTGGCATTTAACAAAAAGTTCTTAGCTAATGTCCTTCCCTTCCACCCGAAAAAACATAACACTTTATTTTGTGTATTGGCACTTCATGGGGAAGAAATTTGCACAAATCTGGGGCAAAACAAATTAGGTTCACTTATCTCTGCCCTTGTCAAAATTCCCCTGCCATAGGCAAATAATTCACTGAACAGTCAACTAGTTTACACTTTTTTTTGGCAACCGGGTCAAAAGCTTTACTAGTTTAAAGGCTAAAGTCCTGCTTTCACAATAAAATCTAACCTCAGCATCCTATTTTTCCACATCTAAAATACTGCAGAGCTTTAACTTTGATGGAACTAACGCTGATTTCCCTTTTATCCTATTGCAAAACATCTATCAATCCAGAACTCCACCTAATCTAGGCATAAAAGAAACAAGCAAAAGTGAAGGAATTTTGCTTGCTAAATTCATGACTACTCTTATAAAACAAATACAAATGGATTCCATACAATCTTCTGACACAAACTTCATTCACCATGTAAAAGCATAGAAAATAAAAGTGATTTATACGTAATCATGTAAAAATTTCAAATGTTACCAATAGCGCTGCCTCAGACCTATTTTAGGACACTAAAAGCATGGATATCAAATACATCTGGCAGAATAAAAAACAGAGAACACAACACTCAATATTAAGTAAATATAAACTACATGGGGGTTTAGCAGTACTGTATTGGATTTTAAAATGTATTATAATGCAGTATTAAAATCACAGGTAATAGAATGGACACAAGACACAAATGAAAAAAGATGGGTGAGATTAGAGAAAATAATTAGTAGAGCACCGTTGGGTAAAATTATATGGATCCCACCACACTATAGAGAGCTAGATATAGATACACATGTAATGACATTGGAAGTATTAAAAACTTGGGACTCACTACACAAAAAAAACAAATTGGAAGTATAATTCTCCATTAATCCCATTTAGGGACACAAGTTATTTTGCAACAGTGAAAGGGAAATTATTTGGCAAATGGATAAAAGATGAAAATACCCAGTTGAAAGACGTAATGGAAAAAGGGGAATTACTCATAATACAAGAATTAAGGCATAAAAAAGAGTTCATAGAGATCGATAAATGGTGATACTTTCAATTGAGGCCTTTTATAGCATCATTACCGCAACCAATAAGAGCGGAAGAGAATTTATTACCAAGAGAACAACTGTGTATATCTAAAAGCAATAGACATGGTATCTCCCGAATTTATAAAATACTGTTGATGCTAGCTGGAATGAAAAGATTGCCATTCATTGAAAAATGGAAAAAGAAATTGTTAACGAGCAACAATTAAGAAACATTTTAAAAATGGTACATAGCTCTGCAGTTCATACAAATACCATAGAATCGAATTATAATTGATAGATTTAATGTAAAAAAACAAGGAAATACATAGAAACAATGGGAGAATGAGACTAAAGGTATAAACGAGGATTCCAGGGAGAAAGGGTAAATAAAAAAGGAAAAAGGAGGAAAGTGGGGAGGTTGGGATGGGTGAGGGAAGGAGTGGGGTGTGATATATGATCTCTGTATCTTTTTTTTTTTTATAAGAAGATAACAATTTGAAAGTTTTGAATGTGTTTTATCGAAAATTAATAAACATATTAAAAAAAAAAAAGAACATAAAGTGAGTATAGAAATGCCAGTATTTTATTTGCTACCATGATAAAATATAGAACAATCAGT
Organism: Pelophylax lessonae; assembly: GCF_965119305.1. Classification (NCBI taxonomy): domain Eukaryota; kingdom Metazoa; phylum Chordata; class Amphibia; order Anura; family Ranidae; genus Pelophylax; species Pelophylax lessonae. Next base: position 432,591,996 of record NC_138770.1, on the reverse strand, counting down.
TTAACGCATAAAGTTTCCAAACAAATCTTGCAATTTAGTGTTAATAAGAAATTAACTAATGAACTTTCTAGTAATGATCTTCTAAAACTGTCAAAAATGTAGACATGGATTCTTGCATGGGAGTGTTCTCCTAAAATGTAATTTTTTTGTCTGTATAATTGGCTCCTTACAAAAATATTTTTTTACAACATTGTAAGGGCTCTTCACACCATCACCATTTGGTCTTCTGACCTATGGAAATAATGAGGACATGCAGCATTTATGCACAGTACTGCAGCACGAGTTAAAAAATGCATGTCAGTGCTTGCGTGTTTAGTGCTAATGCATGCATTATGGTGTGAACAAACCCTAACTAATTATGTGATTGTAGCAGGAAGATCAAGTGACTCAGCACTTGCCATGTAATAAGTGGCAGCAGAAAACTGGAGGTTAGTTAGATCCCAGTGTACGTTTGAATGCAAATGGTAGCATGTAAAACTGTGCATTTTGGATTGCAAATTGTTTTACAGATATGTTATAAGGGGGACAGGCTCAACAGGTTGTGGCAGTGGTAAATGATGCTCAAGACACCCAGGAACAGTCCAAGCAGATTTGTCCCGCACTTTTATGCAGCAAAGCAGCAAACACAATTTCAGTGCAAAAGGGTTCTGTACAGCAAGCCCATAGCATAAAACAAACCATCTGCTCATCTGAGCCACTAACTAAACTCAGGATAGTTCCTGAGTTACATGGTATCCTTCAAATGGGTTCCCCAAAACAAACAGGCAGTACTTGTACCAACTTAGTGTTCTTTTTAGAGCGTAGCAATTTCACCCAGCAGAAGGTTCATACATCAAAAAGAGTGAGAGAGTCATCTTGAATACATAAAGGCCTGCATATAACTGAAATTTATAGTGAAGTCTGGCTACCAGGTAAGATATGGACCTAGAAATGGGGGTTTTATCGCACTGAAAATATGCCTATGACACATTCAGGCTCTAGCACCCAGAATAGGACTTATTAAAGTGTTTGTAAAGTCTTGTTTTTTAATAATTTTTTAAACTTACCTCCTCTGTGCAGTTAGTTTTGCACCTGAGCTGAGCTGCAGCTCCGTGTGTCCATTCAGACACAGAGCTGCCATTTGGCCCCGCCCCCACACTCTCTCCTGATTGGCTCACTGACTTTGATTGACAGCAAAGGGCGCCAATGGCCCTGCGACTGTAACTCAGCCAATCAGGAGGGAGAGTCCCAGGATGGGCAAGGGTCTTGTGGACATCGTCAGACAGAGAGAGGGCACAGGTAAGTATTAGGGGTGCTGGGGGGCTGCTACCCACAGAAGGCTTTTTATCTTAATGCATTAAGATAAAAAACCTTCCTAAGAAAACAAAAAGTTTACTTTCTTCATATCAAAATCAACATCGGAGATGTAAATATATATATATGTATATATATATATATATATATATATATATATATATATATATACACAGTATCTCACAAATTGAGTACACCCCCTCATATTTTTAAAAATATGTTCTATCTTTTCATGTGACAACACGTAGGAGAAATGACACTTTGCTACAATGTAAAGTAGTAAGTGTACAGCTTGTATAACAGTGTAAATTTTCTCTCCCCTCAAAATAACTCAACACACAGTCATTAACAACTTCCCGCCCGCCCTATAGGCGTTTGACGTCGGGAAAGTGGTTGCATTATCCTGACTGGACGTCATATGACGGTGGCAGGGCGCGCAGAGCGGCGATCGGTGATGCGGCGGGTCAGTCTGACACCCCACATCTCCGATCTTGGTAAAGAGCCTACTGACGTAGGCTCTTTACCATGTGACTAGCCGTGTCCAATCACGGCTGGTCACATAGTAAACAGGAAGAGCCGTTGATCGGCTTTCCTCAGTACGTGTCTGACAGGCACGAGTAAAGGAGCGCCGATCGATGGCTCCCCTGACAGGGGGGGGTCAGCACTGGTAATGAGATCATTGATTACCAGTGCAGACCCTCGGGGGGGGGGGTGCAACTAGAACCACCAGGGATGCCCACCCTTGACCCCAGGGATGCCCACCCATGACCCCAGGGATGCCCACTATGGCCACCAGGGATGGCAATCAGGGCTCAGGGAGCCCCCCATTGCCCTCCCCATCAGTGCCCTCCCCATCAGTGCTGCCCACCAGTGCCCATAATTGCTATCTATCAGTGCTGCCCACAAGTGCCCATTATTGCCCACCAGTGCCGCCTATCAGTGCCCATTAGTACCCATCAGTGCTGCCCGTCAGTGCTGATCAGTGCCGCCTATCAGTGCCCACCAGTGCCGCCTATCAGTGCCCATTATTGCCCATCAGTGCCGCTTATCAGTGCCCATCAATGCCGCCTATCAGTGCCCAGCAGTGCCGTCTATCAGTGCCAACCAATGCTGCATATCAGTGCTACCTATCAGTGCCACATATCAGTGCCTATCAGTGCCGCCTATCAGTGCCACCCATCAGCGCCACCCCATCAGTGCCACCCCATCAGTGCCTCCTCATCAGTGCCTGTCAGTGCAGTCTCATCAGTGCAGTAAAAAACGTATTTATTTACAAAATTGTATAACATAAACAAACAAACTTTTTTTTTTCCAAACTTTTTGGTCTTTTTTTTATTTGTTCAGCAAAAAAGAAAAAACCTTGCGGCGATCAAATACCACCAAAAGAAAGCTCTATTTGTGGGGGGGGGGGTGACATAAATTTGGTTTAGGCACAGTGTTGCATGACCACACAATTGTCATTCAAAATGCAACAGCGCGCTAAAAGTTGAAAATTGGCCTGGGCAGGAAGGGGGTGAAATTGCCCTGTATTGAAGTGGTTAATGTCTAAACCACTGGCAACAAAAGTGAGCACACTCCTAAGTTAAAATGTCCAAATTGGGCCCAAAGTGTCAATATTTTGCGTGGCCACCATTAATTTCCAGCACTGCCTCTTGGGCATGGAGTTCACCAGAGCTTCACAGATTGCCACTGGAGTCCTCATCTACTCTTCCATGAGGACATCACGGAGCTGGTAGATGTTAGAGACCTTACGCTCCTCCACCTTCTGTTTTACAATGCCCCAAAGATGCTCAATAGGGTTTAGGTCTGGAGACATGCTTGGCCAGTCCATCACCTTTACCCTCAGCTTCTTTAGCAAGGCAGTGGTTGTCTTGGAGGTGTGTTTGAGGTCGTAATCATGTTGGAATACTGACCTGCAGCCCAGGCTCCAAAAGGAGGGGATCATGCTTCAGTATTTCACAGTACATGTTGGCATTCATGGTTCCCTCAATGAACTGTAGCTCCCCGGTGCTGGCAGCACTCAGGCAGCCCTAGACCATGACACTCCCACCACCATGCTTGACTGTAGGCAATACACACTTGTCTTTGTACTCCTCACCTGGTTGCCGCCACACACACTTGACACCATCTGAACCAAATAAGTTTATCTTGGTCTCATCCGACCACAGGACATGGCTCCAGTAATCCATGTCCTTAGTCTGCTTGTCTTCAGCAAACTGTTTGTGGTCTTTCTTGTGCATCATCTTTAGAAGAGGCTTCCTTCTGGGACGACAGCCATGCACACCAATTTGATGCAGTGTGCAGCGTATGTTCTGAGCACTGACAGGCTGACCCCCCACCCCTTCAACCTCTGCAGCAATGCTGGCAGCACTCATACGTCTATTTCCCAAAGACAACCTCTGGATATGACACTGAGCACGTGCACTCAACCTCTTTGGTCGACCATGGTGATGCCTGTTCAGAGTGGAACCTGTCCTGGTAAACCGCTGTATGGTCTTGGCCAGCATGCTGCAGCTCAGTTTCAGGGTCTTGGCAATCTTCTTATAGCCTAGGCAATCTTTATGTAGAGCAACAATTCTTTTTTTCAGATCCTCAGAAAGTTATTTGTCATGAGGTGCCATGTTGAACTTGCAGTGACCAGTATCAGAGAGTGAGTATCAGAGCGATAACACAAAATTTAACACACCTGCTCCCCATTCACACCTGAGACCTTGTAACACGGTTTAGACATTAATGGCTGTGTTGAGTTATTTTAAGGGGGGGGGGGGGGTATTTTGTTATACAAGCTGTACACTCACTACTTTACATTACTTTACGTGCACTCTACTGTGTATATATATGTTATATATATGTATATGTATATATATATATATATATATATATATATATATATATATGTATATATATATATATATATATATATATACACTACATATAGCACATTTTAGAGTGATGCTGCTCATCCCCCTCTATTCCTGTTACTGTTACACAAAGGTCACCATGGCTGTTTTTAATTAGCAGAGCCAAGACAGATAACCAAGGGAAGTTATACTTTAATGTTTGTTTTCTCTTGTTCTTTTGACACATTCCAGTTTTTTTCTTTCCTGTTTCTTACCAAGATACTGCTTTGCCAAAACTGTACATTAAAAGAAAATTACTTGGTATACAATACTGTATATAGTGTGAAATTGTTTATTGTAAACTTGAAAAGAATACAATTACTAATGTGTTCCCCAAAACAAAGAGGCAGTACATGTACCTCTTTAGTGTTCTTTCAGAATTCAGCATTTTCAACCAGCAGAAGGTTCATACATCAAGAAGAGTGGGAAAGACATTCTGAATACATAAAGGCCTGCGTACTACTGAAACGAATAATGAAGTCTGGCTACCAGGTAAGATGTGGACCTAGGAAGGGAGGTTTTATCTCACGTAAAGCCTATGATGCATTGGGGGCTCCAGCCCCCAGACAAGAACCTATTAGGATTCTAAGAAAAAGATTAATTATCTAAGAAAAAGATTATTCATCAGCCATTAACATTGGATAGATAGATAGATAGATAGATAGATAGATAGATAGATAGATAGATAGATAGATAGATAGATAGATAGATAGATAGATAGATAGATAGATAGATAGATAGATAGATAGATAGATAGATAGATAGATAGATAGAGTGCCTTACGAAAGTATTCCGCCCCCTTGAACTTTGCAACCTTTTGCCACATTTCAGGCTTCAAACATAAAGATATAAAAGAATCAACAAGTGGGACACAATCATGAAGTGGAACGAAATTTATTCCATATTTCAAACTTTGTTAAGAAATAAAAAACTGAAAAATTGGCGTGCAAAATTATTCAGCCCCTTTACTTTCATTGCAGCAAACTCTCTCCAGAAGTTCAGTGTGGATCTCTGAATGATCCAATGTTGACCTAAATGACTAATGATGATAAATAGAATCCACCTGTGTGTAATCAAGTCTCCGTATAAATGCACCTGCACTGTGATAGTCTCAGAGGTCCGTTTAAAATGCAGGGAGCATCATGAAGAACAAGGAACACACCAGGCAGGTCCAAGATACTGTTGTGGAGAAGTTTAAAGCCGGATTTGGATACAAGAAGATTTCCCAAGCTTTAAACATCCCAAGGAGCACTGTGCAAGCGATAATATTGAAATGGAAGGAGTATCAGACCACTGCAAATCTACGAAGACCTGGCCGTCCCTCTTAACTTTCAGCTCATACAAGGAGAAGACTGATTAGAGATGCAGCCAAGAGGCCCATGATCACTCTGGATGAACTCAGAGATCTACAGCTGAGGTGGGAGACTCTGTCCATAGGACAACAATCAGTCATATACTGCACAAATCTGGCCTTTATGGAAGAGTGGCAACAAGAAAGCCATTTCTTAAAGATATCCATAAAAAGTGTAGTTTAAAGTTTGCCACAAGCCACCTGGGAGACACACCAAACATGTGGAAGAAGGTGCTCTGGTCAGATGAAACCAAAATCAAACTTTTTGGCAACAATGCAAAACGTTATGTTTGGCGTAAAAGCAACACAACTTATCACCCTGAACACACCATCCCCACTGTCAAACATGGTGGTGGCAGCATCATGGTTTGGGCCTGCTTTTCTTCAGCAGGGACAGGGAAGATGGTTAAAACTGATGGGAAGATGGATGGAGCCAAATGCAGGACCATTCTGGAAGAAAACCTGATGGAGTCTGCAAAAGACCTGAGACCGGGAAGGAGATTTGTCTTCCAACAAGACAATGATCCAAAACATAAGCAAAATCTACAATGGAATGGTTCACAAATAAACATATCCAGGTGTTAGAATGACCATGTCAAAGTCCAGACCTGAATCCAATCGAGAATCTGTGGAAAGAACTGAAAACTGCTGTTCACAAGCGCTCTCCATCCAACCTCACTGAGCTCGAGCTGTTTTGCAAGGAGGAATGGGCAAACATTTCAGTCTCTCGATGTGCAAAACTGATAGAGACATACCCCAAGCAACTTACAGCTGTAATCGCAGCAAAAGGTGGCGCTACAAAGTATTAACTTAAGGGGGCTGAATAATTTTGCACGCCCAATTTTTCAGTTTTTTATTTGTTAAAAAAGTTTGAAATATCCAATAAATTTCGTTCCACTTCATGATTGTGTCCCACTTGTTGATTCTTCACAAAACATTACAGTTTTATATCTTTATTTTGAAGCCTGAAATGTGACAAAAGTTCGAAAAGTTCAAGGTGGGTGAATACTTTCGCAAACCACTGTAGATATTTAGATAGATAGATAGATAGATAGACAGACACTACGTAATAGCATATTGATTATATAGTGATGCTGCTTATCCCCTCACCTTACTGTTACTGTTAGGACACCAAGGCTGTTTTTAATTAGCAGAGCCAAGACAGATGACCAAGGGAAGTTATACTTTAACCGCTTGCCGACCGCCGCACGACTATTTACTGCGGCAGTCAGTCCCTCACAGGCAAAGCGACGTAGTACTACGTCGCTAGCCTGTGAGGGTCTAGGGAGCGAGCGCGTGCCCCCGGAGGCGCGCTCCTGCTCCCGCGCGGTCACGGACCCCCCCGCGCATGTGCCCGGCGGACCCGATGTCCGCCGGGCACTCGCGATCGTCCGTTACACCGGAAGAAAGGCAGGCGGCTAATGTAAACAAAGCCGCCTGTCATTCTTCCCTGTGTAAGAATGGAGATCAGACGGTTCTACTATGTAGGACCGTTGATCTCTGTTCTTACACTAGTAGCCACAGCCAATCACAGTTAGAAGCACGCCCTTAGGACACACTTAACCCCTCCCTCTCCAATACCGTTAACTCCTTCACTGCCAGTGTCATTTTTGCAGTAACAGTGCATATGTATAGCACTGATTACTGCAGTAATGTCACTGGTAACCCCAAAAGTGTCAAAAATGTCAGTCAAGGGTCCGATCTGTCCACCGCAATCCCGCAAAACAAATCGCAGATCGCCGCCATTACTCGTTAAAAAAAAAAACAACAAAAATGACAAAAATCTTTCCCTTTGTTAGTAAACGCGATAACTTTTGCGCAAACCAATCAAAATATGCTTTTTGCAATTTTTTTTACCAAACATATGTAGCATAAAACAAATTGGCCGAAAATGTTAAAAAATTTAAATTTTTACATTTTTTTTTGGGGAATTTCATATAAAAAAAATGGGAAAAATATTGTTATTTTTGCAAAATTGACGCTATTTTTTGTTTATAGCGCATTATCAAAAAATCGCACAGGTGATCAGATACCACCAAAAGAAAGCTTTGTTTGTGGGGAAAAAAAGGACGTCAATTTAATTTGGGTACAGCGTCACACGACCGCGCAATTGTCCGTTAAAGTCACGCAGTGCCGAATCGCAAAATAGGCCCTGGTCAGGAAGGGGGTAAAATCTTTTGGGGCTTAAGTGGTTAATGTTTGTTTTCTCTTGTTCTTTTGACACATTACAGTTTTTTTCCTTCCTGTTTCTTACCAAGATGCTGCTTTGATGATGCTTTACTTTACATTTAAAGAAATTGACTTGGTATACAATACAATAAATAGTGTGAAATTGTTTATTGTAAACTCTGTAGGAATACAATTACATTGTATACTTTATACATAAAAAAGATTTAAATAGAAAACATAATTACAGAACCTACTTGTCACAGCCATGTTTATGCCTTCATCCATTTGCAGAAGGGGTTTGAATTTAAATTTTGCACACTAAATGTGACAGAACAATACTAATAAATTTGATTTCTGCATCTAATATTTTGTCCCATGTGGTATTTCTGTTACAGTTCAAATGAATCAGGATTATCTAGAAAGTGGAGGAAACCTAGGATCTGATGTTTAGTGGAACAGATTAATCTGAATTGCATGGTAATGTAATACACGTACCAATGCACACTGCAACAAGGGTCTGATTTGTTATGTTTTTATAGTGAGCTTGTCAGATTTGCTGGCAAATTCCCTCTCAAAATGTAAAGAACTACAGGCAAGCACATAACTAAGCAATAAACATATAAGTGAAAGCTAAGTACATGTACATTGTGCTTAAATGCACTGCTTAGAAGACAAATGTTAGCCAAAAAATATTTTGAAGTGTGGCAGGAAAAAAGGCATTGAATATTTGATATGATGCAGAGTACAAAAAGGGGTTAGGGAGAAAATATGTTTTATTTATATATAGGTAACGTATACTTTATGTACTGTATATTATATCACTGCCCAACATTTTTGGTAAAAAATAAATAATGTTTTTCATTATTGATTACATGATTGATTGTGGTGTACTAGTATTTACCATCCTACTATTACACCACAAATCTACTTGGAAGAATGTGTGGATAAAACAATTATAACATTTTACCATGCTGTTTAGGAGCATCTGTTTGGTTGCTTCAACAATAGGCCACAGTGCAGGCCTCCATTTTTTTCCCCTGACCAATACATTTTGTGTAAACTTTGTCAGTGTTGCCTTATGAGTTTATGTGTAATCTCCATTACTGTGGCCTGAGGAGGAGTTTATGTATAAATCCCCATTAGAGACTGTATATAGATGGGTGTAAATATATATGTACAAGATATTGAGTTTTGATCTTACATTGAGTTGATATATGATTATCAATTATATGAAGTTGTGTGACTTCAGTCTGCAGGCAATAGTAACTTGATTAACAAGTCAATTTGAAATGCAAGCCCTGCTATTTGCACTAGAAAACAAACTGATATGCAGAATAGTACCATTCTGTACTTAAGTTCCTGTTAGCCAGACATTACGGGGCCAGAAAATAATTGACAATCGTCCATGACAGGTCATTACTTTATCTCACCCTCTAATTCAAAGACTCAGTCTTTAGATATGCAATGAAGGTGATCGTCGGTTCAGGGATGGGCAATTTGCCCAATCCTGAATAATATACGCCCAAAGGGAAGAGAAGGGTAAGATTGCTACACCAATCAGAATGGTTCTGAGCAAGGCGATATGGGTCTATATTAATATAGGTGAGGAGAGAGATCACTCTCTTGCAATGGCAGACCAGGATGAAACACTCAAGGGAAGGGTAATTATGAACGTTTAAGGTATACATGGCTTGTCCTCTTTGTGTCGGTCGTATTGTGTTTGTATATGAGTATATACTCTATATTTGTTCAGTGAAACTAGGAATATTTTCCATTTTGTTGTATGTATTATAGAAAGATTGTTGTAAATTAATTTTGGGCTTTCAAGCTATATACCAATAAAATAATTGCTGTTTTGAAGCTTTCATTCATAGTCAAAGAACTCTCATTTTTAACCCAAATATTGTCTGAGGTAAATTAAATCTCATATCTTCCGGGTAACATCAGCTATTGAGTGGATATTCTATACTGTATGCCAAGCAGGTCGGCCGTGTTAAGAAAATGCTATTGTGAATAGGTTTAAAAGTTTTATTTTGCTTCTTTATTTTCCTGTGGCCCTGCTTCGAGGCCAGGAACTATTGCAATTTTTTAAAATAAAATACTTCACCGATGTAGCAACCTACAGGTAGGTGCTAGGTAAAGTATAGTGGGCCTTGGCTGCCTAACAGCAGGGCCATGATTTCAGCTGGACTGTCATGTCTCTCAGGTGTGGATGCTGAGAGGGGAGTCTCCCCACTGGCTCTGTGAGACGATTCTCATTGGGCAGTGGAGGAAACCCAATCAGTAACCCACTCAGGCTTGTATCTACCCCAGAAGGCAGATTCTGCCGCAGAGGATTCTGGGAGTGGGTATAAGTTTGAGGGGAACTCATGACGCAGCATCTTTGGCAGGAAGCAGAGTCCCAGGAGGGAGAGTACGGCTGTCTCTCCTCCTGTCAGAAGGATCGGGAGTCTCGGGTGGCTGCTTGAGAGTTGCAGAGTGAGCTTAGCTGAGCTGCAGAGGGTATCCGGTGTGCCGAGGACCAGTGGAGGAAGAAAGGTTTAGTTCCAGGAAAGCCTGCCAAGGTCCTGAGTACTGTGAACTGCCCCAAGAGGTCTTCCTAGTGTAGAGGGGACCAATCCAGTGAAGGTCCCAGGGATCCAGGAGTCAGCTAGCGGTAAAGGGGGTGCCTAGTCAGAGGACCGTGAAGTGTTAGAGGGGGTACCTAGTCAGAGGACCCTGAAGTGTAAAGGGGGCACCAGTGGTTGGGCCCTGGAAAGTCAGAGTACAGTGTGCGGTGTACAGAGTTAAGAGTTGCAGCAGTACAAGCAGTGACAAGGAGCTACCTCAGCCAGTAAAGGGCTGGAAGGAGCTGTTCAGTGACTTTTGAGCCAAATCGAGTGTCAGAAGTCAAGTGTTCTACAGTCCTGGATCTTATGAGTTAGCAAACAAGTTAAAGTCGAGGGTTCAGCACAAGTTCAGTATCACGGTATCTTTAAGCGCCAGTAAGCGTTGGTCAGCATTCAGCTGGCGTCATGACAGCGCCAATGGGCATTTTTCTGCATAGTGTCCCAGTCAAACCTAGTTGAGCCAGAGGAGTATCCCACTCATTCCCTTCTCCCATCCCCTAAATACAATACACAAAACAAACCAAAGATGCCGGAATGGTCATTGTCTCAGTTCTCACACCTGGGTTCACAACTTAAATGTGTTGGGAGTGTTACCGGTAACAATGGCAGACCCATCTCAGGCCCAATGCCTGGAAATTTTGCTACACCTTTTTTCATCATTTGTTGCATTTCAGTGCTTTGGATCTCTTGCAGCTCCAGGATTGCATTAGGTACAGAGTGCAGAGTTAAGCCTTCTTCCACAGCTGCTTACCTCTGCTTCCCCCAGCCACATCTCACCTTCACCGTTCTTCAACTTGGACTTCTGCTTGCAACCCCCTCTCCACTGCATGCACCCCCCCCACCTTAAAAGCTCCAGCATCTTCAACATCTCTTACTATTGTTGCTTTATTAAGCTGAAGCCCCCAGCTGGCTCTAGTACCTCCCCACACATTGTAGGTGGCTCCGCCTTTCTCACTTGCAGGGAGATCATCCAGTGGGGGTTTCGGGCATTCCGCTCTGCACCCTGAGCACCTACATCTTCCTTGACCCCATCCTGCACTCAGTGGGAGCTGATCAGGAGATTAGATCTGTGGGAGCTGTTGAGAGTGAAAAGCTGTCACTTGTAAAAACTAAAACCAGACTTTTGTGTTTACAAGTGATAGTGTTGAGCAGAAAGCAGAGGACCTGAGCAGGAGGTGGAAGAACTGAGTTCCACCAAGTTCCAGATGAAAGAAAGCCCTGGTTATGTGACATCTCTAAGGTCGGGTTTCATATTAGTAATTGCCTGTGTAATGTGTGTTGAAATAACCACTTGTCATCTCAATCGGAAACCCGTATGACTAGGTGACAACACAAGAGCATAATTGGGAGAAAGGGACAAAACCTTGTCACCCTATGCCAGAACAAGGACTGTCATGCAAGGAAAGTGGTCCTTTTTAGTTAATAGTGTGACTCTGGTTCTCTGACAAACTCTACCTTGGATTCTTCTAATTTAATCTAAAATGTATAATTTGTGGAAATCAGTTCATTAAATTTTGGCCAATATAAATTTACAGTATAATGGAATGCTATTGGAACGATAAATGTAAATTAATTGAATTAATCAAAAGTATTGCATTGTAAATAATATAACTCTACAATTCCCTAAAATATTGTCATACAGATAGTGCATTGATTTACCTTTGCTATATTGCTGCTTTAATATTTACAACTAATATTTTTAGGGTGTTTCATTTAACATTATTTTATACTGATATTTGCCATTCATCTTTGATAATCCATGCTACATAATAGTATTATGTAAAGTATATAGTATGTATAGTATAGTACTATAATAGCGCCTAAATAAATGACCCAGACCTTTCCCATACTTTGATTATGTAAATATTGTTTTCAAGGGGGAACATATAATTGGGCTTTTGGATTTGAAGTGAATTTCAAAGGATGTTTTTAGCTTTTATTGATTAATATGATGTGTAAAATTAAAAAAAAATGAATACATAAATAATGTCTAAGTCACAGGATAACCCAATATAATATTTTTTTGGGGAAAAGCAGCCTATGATGTAAATACCATCCACACTCCAGAATTGGTTTGGCTAACCACACTCTGGTATGAAATATTATTATCTTGCAAATTTCATAGCTGTTTTGCTTTATTTTCTATTTTTTAAGAAATAAAAAAAAAAAGTTAAAGGTTAAAGACGGATTAAGGTCTAATTTATTTTTTATTTTTTTAAGCTCAAGCTCTTGTGGCATAATGCCATTCATATTAAAACTTTTATAAAAGTCTTGCCAAATACCAGCCACCACACCAAATCTGCTATTCCAGTAGCTTCACTAGTCAGAAAAGTCTCTTTTGCTTCTTCAATTTATTGGCTGAACACAAAATGAGGGTCTGAATAAGAGAAATCCAAATGAGTCCTCCATCAATACTACTTTCTTTTTTTTTAACACAAACAATTGAAGCAAAGCACAGTGTAAAGAAAGTAAGAGTTAAATTATACAAAGGAAAACTAAGCAACAACAGCAGGTGCCAGAGTGCTGCAAGCCTCCTGGAGGAGTGTCCCTAGAGCACTGATGGCCATCATTCCAGGAACATACCACATTAACCATGCCAAGAGCAGTGCTTCCAGGCATTCCATCATAGCATAGATGTCACCGGATAAAGTATCATTTGTAACGTTTGTCAAATGCTGCCAGGGTTTTTCTAGCAGGGTTATCAGGACACTAACATTGAAATAGAAATAAACCAGGTTATGACTTTTGGGTACAGACGTAACAGTAAAATCACATGTGCAGTAGGCTTTGCTGGGTTGAAACACAATGTTCACTTCACCTGAAAGAGTCAAGCCTAATATTTCTTATTTACTGCATACAGATTGTATGGACCGCATACTATAATTGTGTTACTGCTCCATACAATGAGTAATCGGCCAATTATTAAATAGGGAGCAACTGTAAAGCTTTGTTTACACAGGCATACTTAAGCAGCTGCTCCCAACTTGATAGCCATATAAGTGCGCTGTCCCGACTGCAGACAGTGTGCGTTTGGGGCCGCGCACCAGCATGACTGTAAAATTTGGAGCAGCGGCTGTATGTGTGCAACTGCTGCATCCCAACTGACATGAATTGGACTGCCTGAATGGAATACATGTGCATTCCCATGCAGGCAAAGACAGCCCTATCATGGGCTTACACTTAGGTACCAATTAACCACTTTACCACTAGAGCATTTTGCTGTCTTACGTCTGGGCCACTTTTTGCGATTCGGCGCTGTGCGACTTTAACTGACAATTGCGCGGTCGTGCGACGCCGTACCAAAACGAAATTTACGTCCTTTTTTTCCCACAAACAGAGCTTTCTTTTGGTGATATTTGATCACCTATGTGATTTTTACTTTTTGCGCTATAAACAACAAAAGAGCGTTTATTTTGAAAAAATAACAATATTTTTAACATTTTTTTACATGAAATTCCCCCCCAAAAAAATGTAAAAATCTAATTTTTTAAAAATTTTTGGCCAATTTGTTTTCTGCTACCTATGTTTGGTAAAAAAAATCACAATAAGCGTATTTTGATTGGTTTGCGCAAAAGTTATTGCGTTTACTAACAAAGGGAAAGATTTCTGTCATTTTTGGTGTTTTTTTTTTTTAACGCGTAATGGCGGCGATCTGCGATTTTTTTTGCGGGACTGCGACATTGCGGTGGACAGATCGGACCCTTGACTGACATTTTTGACACTTTTGGGGGTACCAGTGACGTTATTGCAGTAATCAGTGCTATATATATGCACTGTTACTGTAAAAATGACACTGGCAGGGAAGGGGTTCATTTTATTGGAGAGGGAGGGGTTAATGTATGCCTGGTGCTTACTGACGTGTGGGGGGGGGGGAGGTGACTGAGTGACACAAGGACAGATCCAGGGTTCAGCTATGCTGAACCCTGCAATCTGACCCTGCCTGTCACTTGGGAGATCCGCCCGCTTGTGTTTACACAGGCGAGCGGATCTCCACACTAGATCCCCGACGATCGGGGAAGAGCGGCGGCGATCGCCACTGCTCCTCCCTTGGCCCGACTCCCGCTGTGACTGAAAACAGCGGGAGCGAGTCTCCGGCGGCGCGCGCGCCGCCGAGAAGGGGGCGTGTCTGACGACGTAGGTCTACGTTGTCAGACCTACAAGAGCCACTTTGCCGCAGTAGTACTACGGTACTCAGCGGTAAAGTGGTTAAGAAAATAATGCAGTGCCTCCAAATATAGAATATTAAAAGTGTAAAGCATGTGCTATCAACACACTATTAACACAGCATTCATAATGTGCAAAAAGCATCCATAATAATCAAAAATAATAGTAAAAAATAAATCAGTAAGAAAAAAGTCCAATGCAAAATAATCTGAAATATTTATAAATATCACTGCAAAGAAAGTGTCTTCGACATTAACCGCTTGCCGACCAGCCGCCGTAGTTTTACTGTGGCAGGTCGGCTATGTCCCGCAAAACGATGTACCTGCATGTCACTTCGCGGGACCGCTAGTGGGGTTGCGCACACTCCGATAGGCCACAGGGGGAGCCAATCAGCGAGTCTGGCGCCCGCGATGTCCACTGGGCACCCGCAATCACTCCCGATGGAGACAGAATGGAAGTCTGCTGTTGTAAACAGGGCAGACCGCTGTTCTGTCAGTAATGAACACAGGGATCCTGTGTTCCTCCTATTTAGGAACACAGGTCTCTGTGTTCATTCAGCAAGCCAATCCCCCACATAGTTAGAAAGCACCCCCTAGGGACATATTTAACCCTTTGATCGCCCTTGGTGTTAACCCCTTCCCTGCCAGTGTTATTAGTACAGTAGCAGTGCATATTTTTTGTCAAAAATGTCAGTTACGTGTCCAATCTGTCTGCCACAATGTCGCAGTCCCGCTAATCACCGCCATTACTAGTAAAAAAAAATAAATAAAAATGGCATACATCTTTTCCCTAGTTTGTAGACACAATAACTTTTGTGCAAACCAATCAATATACACTTATATTAAAAAAGAATAGCGCAACCATGCAAAAGAAATGACTATTAAATATGGAGACAATCCATAAATAAAAATGGGGGTTTAGTCCCACCATATGGCCATATCGTGCTCAAGCCCACCACTGCGTCAAAGTACCCCATTATCAGTGGGTCCTACACTATCCATAGAAAAGGGGTGAATCCAGCCTCTCCAACCCTTGGAGACAACACTCCTTGCTGCGATGGATGTGCTAATGCACTACAAAGGACTCCTCCTGTATCTACTTGATGGTGGACAGGTGTGTGTGGGGGGTGGGATGCTCAACCTCAGAAGTCTGGTCAGACCGAATACATAATAAACAAGCAAAAAATTGGGGGAGCAAACCCTGAACATGTATATCTAAAGCCGGTGCAGCTATGGACCAAGCAACATGTATATTAAAAAAGAATAGCGCAACCATGCAAAAGAAATGACTATTAAATATGGAGACAATCCATAAATAAAATAATCATTTCTTTTGCATGGTTGCGCTATTCTTTTTTCTTCTACATATTGGCCTAAAATGATGAAAAAATTAGATTTTTATTTTTTTTTATTGGGAAAGTTTTATAGCAGAAAGTAAAAAATATTGTTTTTTTTTTTTCCAGAATTGTCGCTCTTTTTTGTTTATAGTGCATTAAAAAAAAAAAAGAAATCGCAGAGGTGATCAAATACCACCAAAAGAAAACTCTATTTGTGGGAAAAAAGGACATCAATTTTATTTCAGTTTAAAATACTGCAGTGCTGTATCGCAAAAAATGGCCTTGTCATTAGGGGGGTAAAACCTTCTGGTCCAGAAGCGGTTAAAGCTGCCAGAGGAAAGCAGCACAGTAACATGTGCGTTTGTGTCAACAGGATCCTTCACATGTGGTCAACCAGATCCATTCTAACAATTGGGGCACCCGGCAGTACTGCTTCTCACCACTGGGGACAGTCAGAAGGTTTGTTTGATACTGTCCGGGAAAAAAGCACTCACCACACGGAGCCACAAGCAGGGGGCCACATATAGTGTAGTATATTTATTAAAAAGTATAAATTCCACATAGAAAAGTAAAAGGCATCATCCCAATGCCATTGAAACGATTGCCATGACAAATAAAACAGTGCACTTACATATGGAGCCACCAGCTCTAAGCATGGGAGTGGCAGTGAGCTCCTGCAATACATTTAGGTACGCCTGTGTAAATGAGGACTTACTTCCAGTTTATTCTACAAGTGCAGCGTTTTTTTCATTTATTTCTGGTACCTTTATAGTGCTGTCAATTTACACTGCGCTTTACATATACATTTTACATTCAAAGCAGTCCCTGCCCTCAAGGAGTTTACAATCTAAGGTCCCTAACTCACATTCATACACTGTACACATACTAGAGCCAATTTTGACAGGATCCAATTAACCTACCAGCTTGTCTTTGGATTGTGGGAGGAAACACAAACAAGCACAGGGAGAACAGGCAAACTCTGTGCAGGTAGTGCCATGGTTGGAATTTAAACTGATGACTCTAGTGCTGCTAGGCGGAAGTGCCAACCACTTAGCCACTGTGCTGCCCCTACAAAGTTAGAAGCAATCATGCAAAACAGGTTCACAGTGGCAAAAACATCCATACACTTTACATTAAGGAAAGCCGCACAAACTCGAAACTTTATGGCAACCCTGGCTGAAATACCAACCCATCTCACAGTTTACCTCATGTGGCCCAACTCTGAACTTAGGGGAGTCCCCCACATGTTAACCTTCTTTGTGAGCGACCTCTGTGATACATCTTCTCCAGCCTACCATTTTGTGCTTTCTCTTCTTTTCTTTGCTCTTATATTCACTCTTTGTCTCACAATTTTTTATCTTTGTATACCTCACCCTCACATATTACTTTATCGACACTTTATTCATATCATGTCCTTATAAGTTAGCTACCGATTCCAGGCATAGTAGGTTTTCAGGGTT
The DNA here is from genome assembly GCF_965119305.1 of Pelophylax lessonae. Lineage (NCBI taxonomy): Eukaryota > Metazoa > Chordata > Amphibia > Anura > Ranidae > Pelophylax > Pelophylax lessonae. Next base: position 432,574,714 of record NC_138770.1, on the reverse strand, counting down.
AACCATGAGGGCAAACAGGACACAAGTGATTCCCCTTCTCTAGGTTAATGTGTTTCTTTCTCTGGATGCTTAAGTGGTGATCCTACTCAAAGCTGTCCAAGAATTCGCTTTGTACACATACTTGTTAAGCTTCTCTTTGATACAAGATGTATTGTAGTGTGGGCAAGCTATTTTGCTATGCTTTTTTTTTGTGACTATCCAATTATCCTGTTATCACTTCAGCACCCGTGATATATGTAATTTTATGTTACAATAAAGCTTACTTGATACCAGAAAGCTGCACAAACATGGAGTCTTCACAGCATTGTTTCTGTGACTCAATCAGGGTAACATATGGCTGCATAGCATAGTCTCTATGAGACTCTATAATATTCAAGAGTCAAGCTGAGAATCACTACTTCAGTAAACAGTTCAAAATAGGGATGCACCAATACCACCTATTTAAGACTGTTGGAGGCAACATGTAGTTTTATGTGTTCTGATATCAGATGTTTCTGGATGATTGAAACCTGACCACACCTATCATGGAATGCAAAGTACCCAACAGGACATTCCTGACAAGGAGTCATAAATGGGAATTCATATCCTCACAGGATGTTCTCGCATAGGCCTCCTGTTGTGAGGTATGGGTATAGAGGAGCCTCAGATAAGATCTCCTGGGGAGGTTATACCAACATCAAAGGCCAGCTGTTACTAGAAGATGACTCAGGTCAAAAACAGTGATTCGTGGACAGATGGCGCCCCTAGTGGAAGAATATAACATGCTTCCTGGAAAGATGAGATACTTCCTGTTGATTAGGAAGGGGGCATCTTATGAGCTGTTATTGGACAAGCAGACAGTGGGTGTTTATGTGGGTGGTGTCTCAGTGGACTTTTGAAAGCAATCACTAGCTAGAACTCTCTTGGCCATCATGGCTCTTGTGCTACCTTTTACCCTTTTGTGTGCTTGAGACCAACTGAAAGATATCGAACCCTGAGGACAGATATGTAAAGTATTATCTGTGATTGTTTTGTCTTATATGCTCTGGAATATTCTTTTAGTGTTTTATTTTAGCATTTCTACTTTCTGATTGCCTATTGTATTTCTTGGTGTCCTAAAATACCAGAATAGTAAAAACTCCCTTAAAATGAGTCCTGTTTTGAAAAACATAAATTCCAAAGTTATTGGTACTAGGCATAATGAGTATTTTGCCACAATTTGTTTTTTTTGGGGGGGGGGGGGGGGAGGGGGGGAGATTAAGAAAAATAAAGCTAAATAACGTGAACTTACATTTTTATTTTTACAAAGTTGGTATTTTAACAAGTTATTTTCCACACACATCATGGGGATGCTTACAATTACACCCTACTGTACATTTTGCTACTCCGAGTATGGGGGGTAACACTGATGTGGGACATCTTCACAGCCTAGTGACATTGGGGACCCAAAATCCAAGGAGCACCTTCCAGATTTCAAGGGGCATAATTGATGCATCTAATTTCCTCACTACCGATCACATTTATTGAGGCACTCAGGACAGGACAAGAGAAACAGCTAAAATGGCCCTTTTCGGAAGCAAGCACTCCAAAGTATTTGCTAAGAGGCATGTTAAGTCTTTTAAAGATTTCATTACATGTGGTGGTTTCCCTTTTGCTAACCCACAGAGCTATCAGAATTCTTTGTCTTGTATTAAATGTTAGTTTTTTTTTTTTTTTATGTAGATTACATCTATATATATAGATATTAAATGCAAGTTTGAATACATTATAAAAACAACCCAGTAAAAAGACCTTTTAACTAAAAGGTTACTTGCGTAAAAAAGAGTAATTTTATGTACAAGTTGTGTTCTACAAAGGCAATGAAGGAATTTTTTGTTGTAGACTGTAAACGCCATGGCTAACTAAATGTTCTGGCTCAGAGCTGCCCTGGATTTAAAATAAATTCAATTTGTATTGTCTGTAGAGAATTTTCACAGTCATTTGAAGTCAGCAGTGCAATATTCTTAACAAGCACAAGGATGACTTTCATGGAATAATACAATTTCCTAAAGAACACAAAATCCAGGTGAATAAAACATTTAGTCTAGGATGCTCCTTACAGGGCACTGAAAACATTTAGAGAAAAAATTGCACATGAGCATGACAGCACAGGGAAAAATCAGGTGTCATTGTCATAGCTGATGAGCCTATAGATAACATCAATGATTACAGTTGAAAAAAAAGGCTTAGGGTAGAAGCAGATTTGTTTGGACCACAGTTACTTTAACCACTTAAAGACCGCCCGCCCCGGTTTTACTGGTCGACTCTGTCCTGCGAAACAAGGTAACTGTATGTCACTTTGCGGGACAGCTAGCGGGGGCGCGCGTGCAAACATTCTCCACAGGGGAAGCAGACCAGCGGGTCCAGCGGCCGCGATTGCCGCCGGAACACCCGCGATCTCTCCTCGTGGAGACAGAACGGCGTTCTGCCAATGTAAACACAGCAGACCGCTGTTGTGTCAGTTATGAACACAGGGATCCTGTGTTCCTCTTATTTAGGAACACAGGTCTCCGTGTTCATGCAGACAGCCCATTCCCCCCCAGAGTTAAAAAGCACCCCTAAGGACACACTTAACCCTTTGATCGCCCCTGGTGTTAACCCCTTCCCTGCCAGTGTCATTAGTTCAGTAACAGTGCATTTATTTAGCACTGGTTACTGTAGTAATGTCACTGGTCCCCCCAAAAGTATCAAAAATGTCAGTTAGGGGTACGATCTGTCTGCCGCACTGTCACAGTCCTGCTAAAAATCGCTGATCGCCGCCATTACTAGTAAAACAATAAATAAATAAATAAAAGTAACATAAATCTTTCCCCTAATTTGTAGACGCAATAACTTTTGCGCAAACCAATCAATATACACTTATTGAGATTTTTTTTACCAAAAATATGTGTCAGAATACAAATTGCCCTAAAATAATGAAAAAATTCGATTTTTTACATTTTTGTTGGGGGAATTTTTATATAGCAGAAAGTAAAAAATATTGTTTTTTTTTTTTTTTCAGAATTGTCACTTTTTTTTTTGTTTATAGCGCTAAATATAAAAATTGCACAGGTAATCAAATACCAACAAAAGAAATCTCTATTTGTGGGAAAATAAGGACATCAATGTTTTTGGGGGTACAGGGTCACATGAGCGTGCAATTGTCAGTTAAAGCAACACAGTGCCGAATTGCAAAAAATGGCCTGGTCTTTAAGGGGGTAAAACCTTCCGGTCCAGAAGTGGTTAAAAACCCACGCCATGCGTTAGATATTACTTTGTTTGCCTATTACTTGGCTTTCAATCTACACAGAAAGTGTATCAACAGAAAGTAAAAGAAACATGTGTAGGACTCAGAGGTAGCTTGTTATGTGGGTGCATTGGCACCAACATAAAAAACACACATTTAAAAGCCATTTTAAAAAAAGGAAATAAACTCAATGGAGAAAAGAGAAAACTAATAGTAAGAAAAGCCTACTATTTTAATAACAATTTGTAATTTTAATGTGTATCTTCAGTCAAAACTTCTCCTTTAGTTTTGGATTTAGTGGGTTAGGTTTTGAACCCTTGTCAGTTTTTTACTGCTATCCAGGGGTCCATTAGAGAGATTTATTTAGATTTCTTATCATGCTGACAGCATTTTACTAGGCAGAAAGTAAGGGTAACTCTCCAGACAGAATTAAAAGTGCTTTTCCTTAGTAGAGGTGGATGGCTAGTTGTCAGCTTTTTTTTCTGTATGTGTTGCTGTTGAACATTTTTTCTCATTTCCTGTCTGGTGAAATTATTGTCGCAGGACAGGAAGTGACAGAACGTACTAATTCTTCCTCACTATATCCAGAACTTCAGAAAAAGTTATTGGATTGACAAAAACTTTAAGGAATAAAACCAAATTAAGATAAAATTGCAGCCAATAGGACCACATGACTCTCAGTCAGCACATAATGATATTTTAAAAGAACGGGCTATTCATGTTGGTCCCTCCAATGCTCTGTTTCTGCAAGAAGGGAAAACAGCTATTTATACGTCCAAGTCCATAACACAGACAGAGATAAAATATGCACAGACAAAAATGCTCACATCCAAATATAATTTGAATTTCCTGTGGAATTAGATCACAAATATTGTAAATAATAATTAGGAGTCTTACCGCTGCCACAGCTAAATTACAAAAGATGATGCTATGCCTAAAAAAAACTGTAATGACTTACTATGAAAATTATTCCAGTTGATAATATAATAAGCAGAATGCAATCCAAGTCAAGGTGCTCCTGCATTTATTTATGCATTTATTATGTCCTACTTTTCAATTTCAGATAAGAAAATGAGACAACTGAGCCACAGCCAATGATCTTTCCTTAATCAATTTTTACATGTTGATAAAGGCTAAAGCTGGCTATACGCTAGAAGAATTTTGTTCAATGAAATGCAATGAACATTCATTTTTGACTGCAATAACAAGAAATATTGAAGGAAAAATATGTAAAAAAAATTTTTAGAACAAGTTTCTAACAGTGAATGTTGTTTTTTGTTTATGGAAGTTAATTTGTTCCCAAACCAAATGATAAAAGCAAATGAAAATTTGAAGTACTTTTAACCACTTGCCGTCTGCTCACTCGAGCACTACTGCGGCAAAGTGGTTCGTTATCGTCTGGCGACGTAGACCTACGTCGCCAGACACTCCCCTTTCTCGGCGGCGTACGTGCGCCACCAGAGGCTCGCTCCCGCTGTATTCAGTCACAGCGGGAGTCGGGCCAGGGGAGGAGCAGCGGCGATCGCCGCTGCTCTTCCCCAATCGTCGGGGAATCGAGTGTGGAGATCCGCCTGCTTGTGTAAACACAAGCGGGCGGATCTCCTAAGTGACAGGCAGGGTCAGATTGCAGGGTTCAGCATAGCTGAACATGCGATCTGTCCTTGTGTCACTCAGTCACCTCCCCCCACACACGTTAGTAAGCACCAGGGATACATTAACCCCTCCCTCTCCAATAAAATTAACCCCTTCCCTGCCAGTGTCATTTTTACAGTAACAGTGCATATATATATAGCACTGATTACTGTAGTAATGTCACTGGTACCCCCAAAAGTGTCAAAAATGTCAGTCAAGGGTCTGATCTGTCCGCCACAATGTCGCAGTCCCGCAAAAAAAATCGCAGATCGCCGCCATTACTCGTTAAAAAAAAAAACCACCAAAAATGACAGAAATCTTTCCCTTAGTTAGTAAACGCAATAACTTTTGCGCAAACCAATCAAAATACGCTTATTGTGATTTTTTTTTTACCAAACATAGGTCACAGAAAACAAATTGGCCAAAAATTTAAAAAAAATTAGATTTTTACATTTTTTTGGGGGGGAATTTCATATAAAAAAATGTGAAAAATATTGTCATTTTTTCAAAATTTATGCACTTTTTTTGTTTATAGCGCAAAAGTAAAAATCGCACAGGTGATCAAATACCACCAAAAGAAAGCTCTGTTTGTGGGAAAAAAAGGACGTAAATTTCATTTGGGTATGGCGTCGCACGACCGCGCAATTGTCAGTTAAATTCGCACAGTGCCGAATCGCAAAAAGTGGCCCAGACATAAGACAGCAAAATCCTCTAGTGGTAAAGTGGTTAATTTACATTTATCAAGTCATCAAATGTACTGAAAATCTTCATATGATTTTGTATATGTTCACAGAAGCATTCATTCAAAAATCTATTGATACGTGGTCAGCTTTGATCATTACAGATGATAAAGGTAATAGGCTGGATGTTCCCAAACTTGTGAGAATTAAACAGGAACATGGGAACTGAGAAATGTAAAAAAAAACTGCCAGGAGCGAATTTAGGAAATAATACTCAAATGTCTGTTTTGTTTGGTTTTCAGCATCACACTTCTAACACAGGGGCACCTATTGTCCAATATGTAATACCCTGATTATGGCAAAAAGTTACATAAAATCATGGAACTTCCATAATATTGGTTTCCAAATGTTATCAGGTAAAAATTCGAATTTTAGCTTTTATAGCACAAATATCTCTCATTTTGAATGGCGTTGTTGAGGATTCATGAATTTTACATATGCCAAGAAAGTGGCAAAGGAAAACAGCAGTCTTTGAATCACAGAATCTGGACTAGAAGTGAAGCCATCCCAACCTTTTGATTTAAAAATATGTACCTTGACTGTGGATATTTGTGGATACTGTTGATAAGTTATTTTGTGTTGTTTTTTAAGTGACTGGAGATTTAACATAGTAGAGTGGATGCTATGTGGAATCCTAACTGATTTATGTCAATGATGCTATAATAGTTCTTGTTTGTTAAGGAAGTAGCTGTAGCCTTCTTTGCTCTTGTCATATGTCCAATACACATTTTAATGCTCAATTGTTTTTATTAAAGATTTTGCAAAATAACATTTAAAAGTAAGAAGTTGGAAAATCCAACAAGCAAAAGAAAAAATGTTACGGCAACATTGTACAAACACGTCAATGACGTTCTAGAATGTCCCATACATATGCACAGCGATCCCAATACCAATACACATTTTGATGCAGTATGCACATCACCCGTTCCTGTCTCCAGACATCAGTAACAAAACACATAACATAATTTTAGATATATCGAGGCAGTTTAAATTGCATTAAACCAAACAGTAATTGGATGTATTTTTTTTCTCATCTCACAACAGTAGACCGAAATCTGATGGTTTCTATAGGTCAACCTCGGTATGGATCCAAGGTGGCCATTCTTTTTGGCAAACTTTTGAGCTGTCACAGTAACAGGAAGTGAGGTGAAATCTTCAAAAAGACAAACCTATTCTTATGACAACTATTGGCAGTATTCTCTAGCTTTGGAGAGAAAGCCTCTGACTTTCTGTTGTGTCTCTGGGACAGAAGTTAAATGGAAATCTACCTGAGGTGAAACAGGCACTGAAAAATAAACAACTATGGGAGTCAAAACCATTCCCTACATCCTATCCCAAGAATAATACATGCTCCAATATCCCCACTCTATCCCCATCTCCCCCCTTTCCTCCTCCTCTTCTTTCCCTTCCTCTCTTACCCCCTACCCTCACTGAATTACTTATTCCTCTCTCCAGATCTTCCCATTTATTGTATAAAAAAATGTTCATTTTTGTCTTCCCACTATTAATGGTAAATCTCCAGGGCCTGAACTGCATCAACCGCGATCCTGGCTCAGGTTTAGATTGACGGCTCTCACTTATTGACGTAATACCACATGTACCGTTCACATGCTTGACACCCAAAAGCACAACAATCCACAGGATTGTCATAATTGAAAATGCCGTACGAGTCTCGCCAAGGAAAGATAGCCATGATTTTGACCCAATGCTATTCCTCCTTCCCATTTACTACGTAATTGTATTGTCTTTTAATGCATAAACTGTAAAGAGTTGACTTGATGACAATAAAAACATTTTCACCCCCTAAACCATTCCCTACTCTATCCAAGATGAAAAAACGTTTTTGCTTAATTTATACATTAAAAGGCTGTATGCACAAACACATTCATATTACGCATTCCTATTCAGCTTAATACAGTATATTACATAGCATTAAAATGGCGTGCTGGGAGCTGTCTATTAAAGGCTGCTTTCACAATAGATGTGGGTTTTGGCTTTGAAATGACAGATGAAAAACAACATATGTTTTTACCAATACATTGCAGCCTACGTGTATTTGAAAACCAAATAGACATATGCTTTGTTTTTAGCATTTTATTATAATAGAATACAACCTCACCTTGCCATACTTCTGTGCAAATGTTCCAGTGAGTAATGAGTGAAAAATGATGATTGTTTCATCCAGGTCCCAAACGAATACTCTCTAAAAATAAAACAACAGAAGTATGTAAACCGCGAAAGACCAACCAACCCTTCACAACGCATTTCTATATTGAAGCTTTTGCCTGATCTGTTTGTAATACATCATTAAACACCATTTGTGTATATTGAGTGACTGCACCAAGGACTCTATGTGCAATGCTTTGATGTTCTGAGCTAATATTGTTACATGGTCAGATTCTGGCAGGGGAGATTCAGACCCACTCATTTTATTTTGTATTGCAAATAATGGGGAAAAAGGCCATGCAAGTGCAGTTGCTCTCATTATTCCCAGAGCTTAGTGAATGTGGTGCAGCTCTGCTGATTTCCATCATCCAATCATGTGCAAGCATAATTGCTGTTTTTTTTTTATTTTCCTTGCCCCTGATTGGGTATTTTTTACAAAGTGAAGCTTCACCACTTTCTCTAAGCTTTGGAGAAGATGAGCGCAACTGCATTTGCAAAGTCTATTTGGACTGATCTGGTCTTTTTTCAACCTCACAATCTATGTAACTATATTAGATGGGCACCTTAAAGACCACAACATACAGGGGTATACAATGTACAGCTAACAGCAAACACACACATCATAGGTTGAACTGGATGGAATGATGTCTTTTTCCAACCTCACAAACTATGTAACTATTGGCTTTTTTGTAAATCAACCCCACTGACTTTTACTTCCCACTTTTTGATAGTGAGACAGGATAGAACCAGATTTATATTGCTGTATCCCCTAAACCTAACCATAAACCTAACCTTCAAATTGACACTTAACCTGAACTTAACCCTGAAGATCAAAACATACCATGACTCTGAAAAAAAAAAAAAATATATATATATAGATATATATATCTATATATATATATATATATATATATTTTTTAGAAATACTATCATATCAATACTATCACTACAATTTAGTATTAGAGACTTAATGAATAGTTTATTTAGCCAAGTGATTGTTTGATTAGTTTAGTAAATAAAAGTGAAACTTGAACGTTAATTCACTAGTCATGTTCAATCAAAAATCCTGTTTTTTCATTTTCCTGGCATGTGACTGAATACTCAAAAGTGAGCATAGATTCACCTTATTCAATAAACGAATGACATTTATAAATGTTTTCACACATTCACCAAAGATTTACACATTTTCAAAGCTGATTAAGTTGTAAAAATGCGTGAATTTTGAGTGAAAGTTGTGTGAAAACATTTATAAATAAACCCTTAAGTGTGCACTTCTCTAAGCAAACATGTCCTTTTATAAGTGTAAGCCTAGAGAAGATAGACATTCCATAAGAATTTACTGTTGAGGTTTACCGGCTGTCTAAGAATGCATCTGCTTTAGTACATGGACCATGTTGGGTTCCAATACTATTTTAGGGAACACAGTGTTAAAAATAGTGTTTGCTTTAGCACATAGCCACCTCAAGTGTTCCTCTTTCACCACTTGAAATGCCAGGATGTATGACATTTGTTGGCTGAGATTTACATTTCATCTGGTCAAGAGTTTCCTTTTAAGTGGTAAAACCCTTTTTAATACCTGATTCATGTATTAGTGTGAAACACAATAAGCTGAAATAGTTTTCTTTGGCCTGATAAACACAGAAAGTCAGAAAGGGTATACTGAACTGAGCACTAGAGATGAGTGAATTTCTGAAAACTTAGATCAGTTGTGGTTCGCAAAACTTTTTAAAAATGTGTCAACCTTTAAAATTTGACATTTCCAATGAAGTCAATGGATATAAGGCAAAAAAGCCCTTTGGAGCAGTTTTTGGTTATTTTCCTCAATTTTTTTCAGAATCCAAGGAACCAAAAGTAAAAGTGAAATTCTGACTCAACTCGGGACACCCAGATTTCAAAATCAACTCTAATGAGCGCTCTGTGAACTATTTACTAAGCATTTCTTTTTAACCTCTTCGCACCTGCGCTATAGCCGAAAGACAGTTACAGCATGGGCCTAAATTGCCGGGAGGACATCCATGTACATCCTCCTGAGCATGCACTGCTGGCTCGACTCCCAAGCATGCACTGCCTGTGATTCCGGCCCCTTACCACGTGATCAACTGTCAGCCAATGACAGTTGATCAAGTGATGTAAACAGAAGCCAGTAATCAGTTTTTTTTTCTCCTCACGCTATCAGCGTGAGGAGAAAAGTATCACCTGTCAATGCCAAACAGTGTCACCTACCAGTGCGCACCAGTGCCACCTATCAATGCCCACCAGTGCCACATATCAATGCCCATCAGTGCTGCCAATCAGTGCCACCTATCAGTGCTGCCTACCAGTGTCACCTACCTGTGCCCATCAGTGCCACCTATCAGGGCCCATCAGTGCCACCTACCAGTGCATTTCATTGCTGCCTATCAGTACCCTTCAGTGCCGCCTATCAGTGCCCATCAGTGCCACCTATCAGTGCAGCCTCATCAGTGCCTCTTGATCAGTGCCGCATTATCAGTGCCTATCAGTGCAGTCTATCAGTGCCTATTAGTTAAGCCAATCTGTGCCCATCAGTGCAGCCTCACCAGCACTCATCAATAAAGGAGAAAAATTACCTGTTTGCAACTATAAAAACTGTTATTTTTTCTTAAAACATTTCAGTCTTTTTTCGTTTGTTTAGCAAAAAATTAAAACCTAAGTGGTGGTCAAATACCACCAAAATAAAGCTCTATTTGTGTGAAAAAAAATTATACAAATTTCATTTTGGTACAGTGTAGCATGACCAGGCAATTGTCATTCAAAATGTGAAAGCGCTGAAAGATGAAAATTGGCCTGGACAGGAAGGGGGTTTAAGTACCTAGTAAGCAAATGGTTAAAGAACATTGCTTGATGTTGCAGACTTACTCAATGCCTATTTTCAATAATCACAATGGTCTTTCCACATGCCCCTATCTTTTCCAGAAAAATGTTTGAATGCCAGGTGAAGTGTAGATCAAAAGCTCAAAAATATCTGCCACAACCTCTTTCATATATACAAATCTTCAGTGTAGATGATGCAGCGCAATCAGAAACCTCAATGACTATTTTGGCTGATGTTTAGTTATATACAGTATATTAACTTAATACTTTTTTAGAATCAAATAAAAAAGTATCTTTTCAAGTAGTTATATTTGCTACCACATGTAAAATCTTTCTATTTCTGAACCTATAATATTTTCATAGACACTTATGTGCCAAAAACCTATTCCTTTCTCCAAACCTTGCCTTTCCCAACTCCACCACATATAGTGTTATAACTTCTGATAGGAGACAACTGGAAATATGATTTTGTGTCAGTCATCAAGCATTACAAACCAAAGCCTTAATCTACATTTTAGTTAGTTTGCAGAAGTAGAAGCTAATTTCCTGTAAAGTAATACAGATAACTATATATATATATATATATATATATATATATATATATATATATATATATATATATACAGTATCTCACAAAAGTGAGTACACCCCTCACATTTTTGTAAATATTTTATTATATCTTTTCGTGTGACAATACTAAAGAAATTACACTTTGCTACAATGTAAAGTAGTAAGTGTACAGCTTGTATAGCAGTGTAAATTTGCTGTCCCCTCAAAATAACTCAACACACAGCCATTAGTGTAAAAAATGCTGGCAACAAAAGTAAGAACACCCCTAAGTGAAAATGTCCAAATTGGGCCCAGTTAGCCATTTTACCTCCACAATGTCATGTGACTCATTAGTGTTACAAGGTCTCAGGTGTGAATGGAGAGCAGGTGTGTTAAATATGGTGTTATCGCTTTCACTCTCTCATACTGGTCCATGGAAGTTCAACATGGCATCTCATGGCAAAGAACTCTCTGAGGATCTGAAAAAAGAACTGTTGCTCTACATAAAGATAGCCTAGGCTATAAGAAGATTGGCAAGACCCTGAAACTGAGCTGCAGCATGGTGGTCAAGACCATACAGCGGTTTAACAGGACAGGTTCCACTCAGAACAAGCCTCACCATGGTTGACCAAAGAGGTTAATTACACATGCTCAGCTTCATATCCAGAGGTTGTTGTCTTTGGGAAATAGGCATATGAGTGTTGTCAGCATTGCTGCAGAGGTTGAAGGGGTGGGGGGTCAGCCTGCCAGTGCTCAGGCCATACGCCACACACTGCATCTAATTGGTCTCCATGGCTGTCGTCCCAGAAGGAAGCCTCTTCTAAATACGATGCACAAAAAAGCCTGCAAACAGTTTGCTGAAGACAAGCAGACTAAGGACATGGATTACTGGAACCATGTTCTGTGGTCTGATGAGACCAAAATAAACGTAGTTGGTTCAGATGGTGTCAAGCGTGTGTGGCGGCAACAAGGTGAAGAGTACAAAGACAAGTGTGTCTTGCTTATAGTCAAGCATGGTGGTGGGAGTGTCATGGTCTGAAGCTGCATGAGTGCTTCTGGCACTGGGGAGCTACAGTTCATTGAGTGAACCATGAATGCCAACATGTACTGTGACATACTGAAGCAGAATATGATCCCCTCCCTTCAGAGATTGGCCAGCAGGGCAGTATTCCAACATGATAACGACCCCAAACACACCTCCAAGACAACCACTGCCTTGCTATAGAAGCTGAGGGTAAAGGTGATGGACTGGCCAAGCATGTCTCCAAACCTAAACCCTATTGAGCATTTGTGGGGCATCCTCAAATGGAAGATGGAGGAGCGCAAGGTCTCTAACATCTACCAGTTCCGTGATGTTGTCATGGAGGAGTGGAAGAGGACTCCAGTGGCAACCTTTGAAGCTCTGGTGAACTCCATGCCCAAGAGGGTTAAGGCAGTGCTGGAAAATAATGGTATCCACACAAAATGTTGACACTTTGGGCCCAATTTGGAGATTTTCACTTAGGGGTGTACTCACTTTTGTTGCCAGCAGTTTAGACATTAATGGCTGTGAGTTATTTTGAGGGGACAGCAAATTTACACTGTTTTACAAGCTGTACACTCACTACTTTACATTGTAGCAAAGTGTAATTTCTTCAGTGTTATCACATGAAAAGATATATTAAAATATTTATACAAAAATGTGAGGAGTGTACTCACTTTTGTGAGATACTGTATATATATATATATATATATATATATATATATATGACACATTTGCTTGAAATCCTTATTTTCTATTTTGTTTCACTTTACAATTCCCAAAAGTAGATATGCCTGTTTAGTGTTTCCTGTAAACAGGCAAAAGATGGTTTTGGCTAGTTTTCTCCAATGGATAATGTATGGAACTGCTCCCTTGATGCTTTTTGTGTTTACTAAGTCATATTATGCCTTTTGGCAGCTCATTCCCTCCAAGTGCATTAATGTAAGATCATACAGCTGTATGGGATACAGCACTGAGCTCCCGTTTACAGCACAGTTCACTTTTGTTACATCATTCACAGAAAGGCTGGGAATAGATGTATAGTTTGTTCAAATATTATTCTAAAGACAACATGCAAAACTGGGCCTTATTAACTTGTGTATTGTCCTAATAATAATAAAATAATTCAAATATTTGTCTTTTACTTATTTTTTACCAACTCTATACAATTTAAAATAGTAAAATCAGAATCATTTAGAGTCCATTATGCAATATGAGTTAACGGTATTTAGTTCTGCAATTAAACGTAATGCGTCATTAGAGAAATTGTGTATATAAGTCACTGTTGCTGATCTTGTTAAAATGTGACTAGCCAGGCTGCCATGCTGACCCTCTGGCTTCAAGTTCTTCTGAGTCACTTGACTTGGACAAATAAAGTGAGAACTCCTTTATGTATTCATGTTTCAAGTTAGTGACTCAGAATGTTGGACACAGACGGTCAGCATATTTCTTTCATTAAGAGTTTCCATTAAATGTGAACTCCATACAAACAGCTAAACCTACTAAATACATACATCAGAGCATTCTACCTGCCAAATGATTTGTAATTCAGTCTATTCAGTCCCTACATTTAAACAACTCTCTCTCGCACCGCACGACCCTCTCTGGCAAGGCAGGAGACCTGAATTGTCTCTACTGCAGTTGATTAACACTGACAGGTCCTGCCCACCCCCAGTGTGTAACTGGACAGTTAAAATAGAAGCAGCATACTGATGAGCTTCTCTCTATCACTCTGTAGAACACATTAATCCCAAGTAAACTTTAGGAACCTATGCTGCAGGGAGGGGGTGGGGGGGGGGGGTAACCCTTTTTTAGAGTAAGTCCACCCTTTCATTTTTTTTTTGCCCTGTCCCAACTGTTTTGGAGCCATGTTACAGCCATTCATTTCAAAATGGCCGTATTTTTTTCCTAAACTTGTACATTTTCTCAGTTTAAACATTTGATATGTTTTTCTAATTATTGTGAATACAATAAAAAGGTTATGAGATCTGAAAATAATTGCATTCTGTTTTTTGTAGATTTTACACAGCATCCCAACTTTTTGGTAATTGTGGTTGTACATGCAAACAACATGAGTTCTCTTTTAAAGGAAACCATGCATTTTCTCATTAGTCTGAAAGCATTTTAATACAGTATATGTATTGTATTTAACATATTTAAATGAATGTTTTTTTGTGAAACATATATTTTTTTTAAATTTTGAAAATGCACCCTGTAGAATTTTTTATGCAAAATTCTGTATAACCTGAGCTGCAAACGGGTTTAAATGGGATACCAAATATTTGAAAAAAAAAAAAGTTAAATCATGAAAAATATAAAAATAAAGATGACTGATTCCTTTTTAAAATGAACCTGAGAGGGCAGAAATATGGAGGATGCCATTGCTGATCGCTCCTTCTGTTAGTTGCTTGGTGATCGTGCTGATTCACTGGCTTCTGTACTTTGAGTTACTGACCTGGAATAAATATGCAGATCAGGAGTTCCGACTTTGCTTTGGCTTCACTGGATGCATGCATGCATGACTGCATGAAAAAGCCAGAAAACCAGCATTTTTTTTTTTTTTTTTGAAGAAGAAGGAAAAATATGGTAGCCTCCCTATTTCTCTCATTAAAGGTTTATTTTTTCACATTTTTAAAATCAGTGACAAACAATACAACTGTTAAAAAGGTATGACAATGTTACATTTCAAGGATAATGCATAATTGAAGAATAATGAGCAAGGATACCATCCATACATAACATTTGCAATAAAGTTGCAAAAACCAGAAAACTATGTGATTTTCTATAAGCAAGTAAACATCAGGAATATGTGTTCCAGCAGTGAGCAGTGAAGTACACATAAGTGTGGTCATGTCTTTGAGGAAGATTACTGCTAGTTCACCACTAATACTGAGAGTGTTAAACAGGTTGGGATAATGGCCAAGAAAACAAGGGAGAGTTTCTGGGGTTGGGTATCCCAACCTCCTCATGAAATATCTGAGCCCCTGCTGATGGCAGTAAAAGACATATACTACTGCAAAAAAAGGAGACCATAAGGCTGTCCATTTCCTGAAAAGAAAGAAGAGTCTTAGGGTTTTTTTGGATAATGACCCTGAATTGAAACAGGGATCGTCCAGTAAGCTTTGTGCCATGGTATTGGCTGAGACTGGAAGGTAATGGTAGCATGTAAAGAAAGGATATCATTGGCGAAGTAAAAAAAAAAGAAGAAAAAAAAAAGAAGTAAAAAAAAAACTATTTTTGCAATGCATTCAATAGTCCCTAGTATGGCCTATAAGGGGTAACAAATTGATGGAAGTGGTGGTTGGCAATAAGAGAGAATTTGGATAGGTGGCTATATTACAGATCCTCTCAATCTCTGACTGATTGGGAGGGTGTAGGATAGACCAGGAGGTCAAGTGGTGTAAGTAAGCCTGTGAATAATATTTAAAAAAGGCTTCTTTTTCATCAAACAAGTTCTTTATTGAAACAAACAACAGGGGTAATGCACGGGAACAAAGGCAAGAATAAAACAAAAATGTACAAGGTTAAGGTGTACACAGTAATCAAACCGAGCAAACATAATGTAAATGCGGAAACGGTTACAAATACCATCAGTATACCAGTACATATAAAAAGAAAACAGAAGGAGAACCCCACGTATATTAGTGTACATTAAGGAGATGATTGCTGAGTCAGTGAAGCCAAGCAAGACAAGGAGTATAAGAGCATAATTGGAGTGCGGACTACCAGGAGCACTAAGGGCGAAAAAGATAGGGCGTCTAGACACATGTCTCCAGGGCCTGTAACCACCTGTCCCAGATTTTTTTGAATTTTGTAGGACAACCCCTATGAGCGTAGAGTAATTTCTTATATGGGATAGTAACGTTCACTTTGCGAATCCAGTCATGGTACGAGGGGGGCGTATCACGCATCCATTGACATTCTAATAAAGGCTTCTTTTAAGTGATGTTCCATACTACATTCAAACTTCCTATTACTTCTATGAGAGACATCCCACATATTACATACATATTCATTTAAAACTCAATATTTTCTTAAAATATAACATTTATGTACTAGCAATTCAAAAGAGCATTGACTAAAAATAAGTATACATAAAGGACAAACCCTTCATTCAGTTCATTATAAAAATATAAATGCATACCATGAATAACTGAGCCATTTTCAAAGAATATCCCATGTTTAAGTGAAAACACTCGAGTTGTTTTGGCATTTTGGAACAGCTCTTAAACCTTAACACCAAACTACTCAATTGCACGTGTAAATCCATATTCAATAGACCCTGGGAAAATAGCCAGTTCTGCGTCTTCATAGCTGAAAATAAACTGGAATTTCCTAAATGTTGGCTACAACAGTCTATAAAAATAAATAGTTTACAACTAAAAAATAAGCTAGCCATTATTCTTGAGCCAGAGAGCAAACACACCGAATACAGGCTGAAATAACTAATCAGGGACAGTTAGTTGACAGGCCTTTGTACACACCTCTGTTCAAACAGAGCAGCTAGCTGCAGCTTCACAAGGGACATTCCAATGCGCTAATAAATGAGTTCTTACCTCCAAATCGCTGTCAGGAGGGGGTGAAGGATTATTTTTTCTGCCTCTTCCTCGTGACTTTGACCCAGCACTTCTACACGTCCTGTCGTCAAGGTCTTTGATAGGTGTTGAGGGACTCTGTACTGTGTCAAAATCCCCTGAAAATATAAGCATAAATTAGAAAAAAATCTTAATATACCGGGTGTTACCAGCTAAATCTCCACAACACTAGTAGTAAGTCACCATGTTTAACTTCAACATTATAAATCTTGATTGCCCTTTACCAGTATTCATTCATGTTTATATTGAGTAGGTGTTATAAAATTGGTTTGAGTTTAGAATTTTAACAGTGACTGATGTCTGTAGATTGATAAAGGAATACTTTTTATTGTTTTACCAGTCATACGAATAATTGTAAGCACTACCAAAAATCTCTTTATATTCAATTAAAAGAGCCTCTCTTTTTCTCATGGTAAAAAAAAAAAATAAAAATAAAATAAACAATCACAGATTTTTAAAAATCTTTTCATTCAGCCTTATCTATTCCTGGTACCTGCAAACAGAGGCATAACTCTGATTTCATATATGTGGGTGGCAAAAGGGGCATCCAATGCCAGTGCACAATGACTACAGAGCACTACAGAGCAAGTTTGAAAGCTTGTATTGATCAGAAATATTTGTTACATCCAAGTATTTAGCAAATATTATCTTTGTACAATTTTACATGGCATGTAATGTGTATTTTATTATGCAGATCCTAATTTGTTTAAGTTTTATTTCTTTGCTTCGCACAGCTACTCCTTCACAAATGGAGAACATTTAAAAGTCGCACTTTCAGCTGGAAGCCACAGATTTTGGATGTTCTTGTGTATTCACTAAAGTGTGTATGAAGCCTTGCATCTACCTGAGCTTTGTTTATGTTATCTGCATTTGTAAAACTTTTTCTATGCCCAAGGCCATTGCTTCTGTCTGCTTCTTGGGGGTGTTCTCCAGTAGAGAGAATAAAGTGTATTGGGGTATAAATATTTATTCTACCCTGGCAAATCACTAAGGCATTTATAGTAGTGATCTGGACTTGGTAGAAAATAAATATTTAGAGAGACCATCTAAAAGGACCCTTGCCTCCCAGGCTTCACCTGGAGAGGATGTGAGTCCAGAAGTTCTTCTCTCTCAGGATGCTGCTTGGGAAGAATTTACTACAGGGAGTTTTGCCTGGGGCCTGTGCTTGGGCCTAGGTAATTTAAGCTGCCCAGTGTTGAAGACTGGAGAATCAAGAAGATGGTTTCCTGTCTACAGCACCTTCGTAGGAGCCTGCTATTTAAAAGAATGCCCAAGAGATTTCAGGGCAACCGTGGTGGGGTTAGCCAGAAGAGCCAGCGGGGACCAGAGAGGAGGAAGATCAGAGATGCACTGTGCAAAACCATTACACAGAGCAGGTAAGTATGACATGTTTGATATTATTATTATTTTTCATTATTGGAGCCTTTTGTATTACTTTAAGCTGGCCATACTTTATACAAACAGTTTATGTTAGACTTCCTAGTATATGGTTTTGGTAAACCTAGTGGAAAATTGTACAAGAAAATTGTATAATGTATGGCCAGCCTTAGTCTTTCATGGGTCATCATAGTTCTCAGATAATGCTTTATTAGTGAAATAGTGCCCATTTCCTGAACAACCTTTCTTACCAAAAATTAGTGATTATTATGCCTAAATATATTAGCTACATCATATAGAAGAGCTACATCATGTAATAAATCTGAATTTGTCTGAGCTTGGGTTACTATACCCTATGCACCATTCTTATCTGATATGAGATATTCTAAAGCTTTTGCCAGAGAAGGTGAGACAAACAACGAGTAAACTCTTCAGGCATTAGAAACCTTTATCATTAAAATATCAAAGAGTTTATCGGGGAATTGGAAAATCTATTGCTAAAGTGGAAACCTTGCTTCTAACACTGCTCTATTTTATTTGTAGAAATGCTTCAACATCTCTTACACCAAGATAAGCCAAACAAGGTTTAAAACAGAAAGTCCAGATATTGTTAGAATGAAGTACTGAACTTATGTACTTGACATGTGCTGTAAATTATTGCAGCTTGCACCTTTAATATTTAGCCTCTTTCATATCTCACTTTATGTATGTGACATCTACTACCGCATTTGGCTGATATTCAGTGTATATATATATATGCGTGTGTGAAAACATTAACATTTGGGCTTTACATCAGTTTATTCTATTAAAATTGAAAGCATATAAGTGTGACTTTGAATTTCAGTCTATTTCCTTCTCTCCTTAAAACAGATGATATTCACATGGTGCTGTACAAGTAATACAACCAACTTCAGTGCCGGGTCACACTTGTGCGATGCGGGAAGGCTGCGAATTTGCAGCCTGTTCCCGCATCGCAAACGCACATCTGACAGTTCACACTGCCATATGCGCTACGCAGGGGGTGTCAATGAAATGTTAACGACACCCCCAGTTTGATCGCATATCGCAGTGCGATCTGACAGTTCGCACAGGATCGGATCGCACAAGTGTGAACCACTGTGCGATCCGATCCTGATGTGGCTGAAAAAAGGGTCATGTGCGACTTTTGTGCGGGTGCAGTGCGAATTTAGCCATACAAAGTGTATGGCTGAATTCGCACTGCACATCCGATCGCATGTAATGAAGGAGCATTGCGCTCCGATATTACATGCGATCGCCGCACACGCTATAGTGTGAGCCGGCACTAAGTCATCTCATTGCATTACATTGTAGCTAATGTCAGATCTAGCACTTGTAAAAAAAATATGTAATATGTTTGTAGCAATATGTGAAGCTAAAGATAAGCAGGAGTGTTAAAGAAGATCCCTGTTCCAAACAAAAAATAGAATATTAATTTAGGATGTAAATGAATAATATTTAAATTTAAATGAATAAAAAAAACAATAAAATGCTTGGATTTGGGTAGCTCCTAAATTAGAGTTTATGAACTGTACCCTAAAGTGGAGCTCCACCCAAAAGGGGAAGTTCCGCTTTAGGACTCATCCCGAAAAAGCTCCATTTCACAAACCAGATTTGGGGAGGGGGCCATACATTTGTATGTGTGTGTGAAAACATTAACAGGTACCCGCTCATACTTCCACTTTGATTGCCTTAGGCGAATGGAAGCGGAAGTTCTCCTTTGCCCCCTCTCTCCCGAAGTCTTCTGGGACACATGACAGGTCCCAGAATACTGTGGGACCAGTTGCAAGGACTTTTAAGGCACCGTTAATTAATATTAAAAATGTATACGTTTATTTAATATTCTGATAACAACATTTATAAAATACATTACGTGTATAAAAAAATCATATCAAAACACCAGATAATTCAGATTTTATTGTATGTTAACCTTGTAGTTCTCTATCTACTGGAATACATATTGATTGTTACTCCTAATTTACTTTATATATGTCAAAAAAGCCACATTGAAGTTTGGTAGTTTTTGTGTTCCTTTATTGAAATATCAAGTATAAACAAAGCTAGATTGGGACTTAGTGCAAAAAGTGTAGATTTGTCATGTTCAGTACTCTGAAAAATTTCCTATTCTATTTGGACATCCTCCTGAAAAATAGCAGTGCCCATCCTGGTATGTGAGTGTGTCTAGGCATCAGTGCCTTTTGTTAAAGCGGAGTTCCGTCCAGATACACTTTTTTGAGCTAAAAATACCCCCCTAATTCTAAGCTACCCCCAATTACCCTAACACTAACCCCACATTATAGTACATTACATTTACTGAATAAAGATAAATACTTATCCTTAAAATTGATTGCAGAGCGCGGCCATCTCTGGCGTGGGCATCTGAAGCTGTGGTGTCCCCCGCTGTGTTCCTCTTCCTGGTTCTGGGCTACCCAGAATGCCGATCGCAATCTCGCGTATGCGCTGTAGATTGCAATCGGCACTCAGAGTAGCAGCCGGCCATTTCCATTGCATCCTGGGATTGATGATGCTAATCTCCCAGGACGCAATGCAAAGGAGGAAGTGACGTCGGGGGCCACGGCCACACAAGGAGGAAGAGGAAGGAAGGTAAGTTAAAAACAAGGTAAGTGAAACAAAAAAAAAATATATTAATTATCCAATTCTTTTTTAGGTTTTTGTACTCTAACTGATGCTGCAAAGTTTATTTTTAGGTTGGAACTCCGCTTTAAGGTGCTCCAAGGCATGCACAAGTCAACATTTCTTTTTAATGAAAAAAAAAAAAAAAAAAATGAAACCATCTTGTGCTATCAGATCAAAAAAGACAATGTATGTATGGGTATTAATCACTTAAAAGTGTTCAGCAGTACCTTTGCTTAGGTTACATGCACTGACCATTGCCAAAGAAGGCAAATCTATGCTTGCACATGGTGATACTCCAAGGATTTTTTTTACTGCTTTTTTTTTACAGTCACCGTTAATAACATAAGTATGCATACTTTGCTAGTAGATGTGATGGTCTTTTTAAAATTCATAACATTGTTTAACAATACCCAAGAACAGCACATGTTTTTTTTAGGCACACCACTATTTATCTGATACTTGCACCCTATGAATTTGTGTGCACATAATAAATACCAAAAGGTTGTCTGCACATGACTGAAGCTCCAGTATACACAAAGGCTACGATACATGGCTCAAATGTAGGCTGATTCCTGCTAAATTTATTGAAATTCAAGCCATGAGTGTAACTATTAGCACCAGCTGATTCAACAAAAGTTGATTTTTCAATCAACTTTTGTCAAAGGAATTGGGTAGAAAATTGTCAGTTTAACAGTGACTGCATCTGATTGAATGCCGTCAGTATTCGAGGATTCTCATGACATGTTCTTTACCATTCTTTACTTCTTTACCATGTGATCAGCTGTGTCCAATCACAGCTCATCACATGCAAACAAATTGCGGTTATCAGCATTTCCTTTCTTCAGCGCTGTCACTGTGTGAGGGAAGGAGAACCGATAACCAGCTATCCTGTGACAGGGGACATTTTCACTGATAATCAGGGTACTGATCATCAGTGCCCTGATTATCTGTGAAGCCCCATCAGTGTCCATCAGTGCTGAATATCAGTGCCCATGAGTGCTGCTTATCAGTGCCTATCAGTGCAGCCCCATCAGTGCCTCCTCATTAGTGCCCATAAGGCCCATAAGTGCAGCTTTTCATCAGTGCCACACCATCAGTGCCCATCAGTGCTGCCTCATTAGTGCAGCCTCATCAGTGCCCATCAGTGCAGCATCATCACTGCCCATCAGTGCAGCCTATCAGTGCCCATCAGTGCAGCCTCATCAGCGCATATCAGTGAAGAAGAAAAATTACTTATTTGCAAAATTTAATAACAGAAACAAAGAAAACTTTTTTTTTTTCAAAATTATCAGTCTTTGTATGTTTAGCAAAAAATAAAAAAACCCAGTGGTGATTAAATACCACCAAAAGAAAGCCCTATCTGTCTAAAAAAAAAAATGAAAACAATGAATTTAGGTGCATTGTTGCATGGCTGCACAATTATCATTGAAAGTGTCACAGTTCTGAAAGCTGAAAATTGGCCTGGTCAGGAAGGGGGTGAAAGTGCCCTGTGGGAAAATATTTTGTACCGAGAAAAATCAAGAAAATCACAAGTGATTTACTTTTTATTGCTGTAAAGTACTCAAATTCTCCTTTTTTGATGAATACCTCAACCTACAAGCTCAAAAAATAGTAAAGTATATCCTGCTCAGTATATAACATAGTTTGTAAAGTGCAGGGATTGATAAGTGCCACCGATAATATCCAACACTGCCATAATATTATCTATATCATAACATACTTTAGTAGATTTTGTAGTATTTTCTTTTTTTTTTAATTTTAGTTATATGGTGTGCTAAATCTTTCCAAACTTTAAAAGCACAATTTTTCACATAGTTGCATGTGACCACTTTATAAATAACATTTTATATGATGTTTCTATGTGCTAATCAAAATACACCAGACACTACACCCTGCAAATGTACATTTACCGTACCCTAGGAATAATTTACAGGATCACATTATTTATGCATGTTTTTTCCCATAACAAACTGCAGTTCTGGCCCTGTTCTGCCGCACAGTACTATTTTACAACAGCGCCGTGGACTTTAAATGTGCCTTTAGTGAGTTTGAGGGAAACACTGCACAGCATCCTATTTAAACACAAACATGACGTTGTTTCATGCAAATCCCAATTTCACATTTTAAATGGCATGTGGGAAAAATTAGAAAATCCTTACTCATATATAGGAGTACAAAAGAACCAGGAGCTATGCATTCATATGTATATTTAATAGGTTTTTGTTCGGAAAGCACATACCCACTGACTTTAGAAATTTACAATAACCTTTGTGTTTTTTCTGAATGGCAGAATCTCCTATTTTTGCATTTCCCCAGCTGTCTATAAATCCATTTCCTCTCCTATAATCAAGACTCTGAGATTTTTACAGTCCCTTTGACCACTTCTGGCATCATTTTTTTTATAGTTTTCAAACTTATACTGATCACACTTTACCACATCTGCTTCTTGGGCTGCTGGAAAAAAATCAAATTGTTACAAGCCAAAAGGGCACTATAGCACAGGCAGCTGTTCTGTACCATTTCTGTTGTGATACTGCTTAGCAAAGCATTGCAGACCACTGGATTTAACAGGACCTTCCCATGAAAAATAAAGTAAAAATTATTTATGCAGGCAGAAACATTTCAATGGAAAAGTCCAACAAGGAAAAAAACAATTTGCACATGTTTTACTTGCAAAGGAAAATGTACTCTGGGGTGATTGAATCTCATAAACAGTACAGGCAAAGTAGCCAGAACAAGCAATGTTGTAGGAGAGAATTATGCAATTCTGTATATAGCGCTCTTGCCGTATTTTCATATTGTACATGTTTGACAAACAAAATTAAATTAATGTTAACTGCCCGTATACAAAGGCAATGGAAAGATTGTATCCACCACCTGTTGCTGTGGTCCAGTATTGTGATGATCTTTCAGCACTCATCCAGCTGAGGGACCAGCTTGAGGAATCGGTTATGACATAGTACCCATATACATTGCTGTAGACTCACAAAGAGAAGCTGATGTACCCCTGTGCTCTAGTAATGAGCCATGTAGCTCAGTGCACCTATATTGGCCTGGAATTGCTTGACAGGTGCCAGAATTCTGTGCCAAGTGACCTATTCTGACATTTGTCTAATTAGGGCCCGCAACACAGCCATAAATATCACATGGAGTTTAACTGCTATGAAAGTATATGACTGCAAAAATATTTTATTCCAGTTTTACTGCAAATGGGCGGTGGCTGAGCGTAGGATCATGTAAATATATACGTGATCCCACACTTCCAGGTAGTGGGCGCGAATGCACGCCACCTGTGGCTCGCTTCAGCAGGAGCCGATCAGCGGGTACCACGGACTTGATGTCTACCAACACCAATCGATCATTGGTTACACGTATAGAAACAAGGTAGATTGCCGTTCTGTCATTATAGAAGGCATGGATCCTGTGTTCCTGCAAAGCAGGGACATAAATCCATGCTTTCGCTTAGTGAAAGCACCTCCCACACAGTGCACAAATACAGGCTAGGCACACAGTTAACTCCTTGATCGCCTCTGATGTTAACCCCTTCCCAGCCAGTGTCATTAGTACAGTGACAGCGCATATTTTTAGCACTGATCACTGTATTAGTGTCACTGGTTCCCAAAAAGTATCAAAAGTGTTAGTTAACCACTTGCCAACCGCCCGCCGTAATATTACTGCGGCAGGGCGGCTCGGCTGCGCTCAGTCACGTAGTACTACGTGACTTCGATTGCCGCTGCCCTCCCGCGATCATTGGAGAAACCAAGAGAAGACCCACCTGCTTATGTAAACAAAGCAGGCGGATCTTCTGTCAGACAGGCAGGGAGAGATCAGCAGTTTCAGCTAAGCTGAAACTCCGATCTCTCTGTGGCTGTCACAGAACCATCCCCCCACACAGTGAGCAAGCACTCTAGGCTTACATTTAACCATTTTGATCACCCCCAGTATTAACCTCTTCCCTGCCAGTGTCATTTATACAGTACCAGTGCATATTATTTAGCACTGATTACTGTATTAGTGTCACTGGTCCCCAAAAAGTGTAAAAAATGTTGGTTAGGGGTCCGATCTGTCCGCCGCAATATCACAGTCCCGCTAAAAATCACTGATCGCCGCCATTACAATAAAAAAAATAAATAAAAAGTCCAAAAATCTATCCCATTGTTTTTGCGCAAACCAATTAAAATAAGCAGAATACAAATTGGCCCAAACTGATAAAAAAATTACATTTTTAATATTTTTTTATTGGGAATGTTTTATAGCAGAAAGTAAAAAATTTTTTTCAAAATTGTCCCTCTTTTTTTGTTTATAGCTTAAAATCTAAAAACCCCAGACATGATAAATTACCACCAAAAGAAAGCTCTATTTTTGGGGAAAAAAAGGAAATTGTATTTGGGTACAGCGTCGCAGAACCCTGCAATTTTCCGTTAAAGAATCGCAAAAAATAGCCTGGTCATTAAGGGGACAAATCCTTCTGGGGCTGAAGTTGTTAATGTCCGATTGTCTGCTACAATATCCCAGTCCTGCTATAAGTCGCTGATCACTGCCATTACTATTACAAAATAAATAAATAAAAATTCCATAAATATATCTCATAGTTTGTAGATGCTATAACTTTTGCGCAAACCAATCAATATATGCTTATTGGGATTTTTTTTTTGTAACCAGAAACATGTAGCAGAATACATATTGGCCTAAATTGATGAAGAAATTCGATTTTTTTTTAAATTTTTTTATTGGTTATGTTTTATAGCAAAATGTTAAAATTGTGTTTTTTATTATTCAAAACTGTCTGTCTTTTTTTATTTATAGCGTAAAAAAATAAAAAAAAATGCATGATCGAATACCACCAAAAGAAAGCTCTGTTTGTGGGAAAAAAAGGACAAACATTTTATTTGGATACAGCGTTGCATGACTGCAATTGTCAGTTAAAGTAATGCAGTGCCATATTGCAAAAAAAGGCCTGGTCACAAAGTGGGGGTAAATCTTCCAGAGCTGAAGTCGGTAACACTCATATTAAGGCTAGTATCCTATGAACATTGATGTTCTATGACCAACAGCACTCATAGGCTAGTATCCTATGAACATTGATGTTCTTTGACCCACAGCACAATTTATCATTTTTAGCACCGTACTAAATAAAAATTATAAATTACCATTACTAAGTCTAAAGATCATGCTGTCTTCTCATGAGGGGAGACCTTCGGTGTCTTGTAGGTAGTGGACAATGGACATGTAATGGCTTTGGTTATTTTATGTCATAGAATATCTAAAAGGGTCAGCTAT
The DNA here is from genome assembly GCF_965119305.1 of Pelophylax lessonae. Lineage (NCBI taxonomy): Eukaryota > Metazoa > Chordata > Amphibia > Anura > Ranidae > Pelophylax > Pelophylax lessonae. The sequence goes on along the minus strand of NC_138770.1, from coordinate 432,548,623 downwards.
CACTCCCTTAGTTAATTTTTAGCTAAAGGTAAGCCTATAATAAGGCTTACCTATAGGTACAATAATTATTTCCCAATACCTGTCCGTGGATGACAACACTCACTTACCTTTCCATATCAGAACAACAAATTAGAAGATAGGACCACCCTTCTCGTATTCTCTAAAATATTGAAGGGCTTTGTATTTTAGTCCTGAGAGCTAACTAAGCTAACCATGTAATTGATAATAGTCAGTGCAGGCAGCACAGTAAAGCCGGTTATAGATGGATTGAATCTTGTCTGTTTCAGCAGGGACCAGCGAGATTTGATTCATATCTGGGCAAAATGGTTGTACTAAAATTGATCCATCGATCGGCCTAAGTACAACCAGCCAGTCAGATGCAATTACAGCTATAGCCATCAGCAGTAATCCTTATGTTCTGCCAGCAGGGAAGGCTTCCTGGCAGCAGAACACAATAGCGCTGCGGGAGGTTTCCCCCAATATTACTGAATGTGTTGAATGAAGCTATTTTCTTTCCTGCAACTTTGCACATATATGTAATTGATGTACTTTAATTGGATGGTCTGCACAGTGCAAAAGGTCCATATAATTAATGCATTATTGGTGTATGATACTGCACTGGTTTAGGATACCTAGGGATTTTTTAGCGCTGCATGTAAATATACCTTATTTTAGATCAAAATATTTGTATTTTATGCAGCTGCTGAAAGAGATCTTTTTTAACCACTTCTGAACCTGAAGGATTTGCCCCCTAATGACCCGGTCATTTTTTGAGATTTGGCACTGCATTTTTTTTAATGAAAAATTGCACGGTCGTGCAAAGCTGTACCCAAATAAAATTGATGTCCTTTTTTCCCCCACAAATAGAGCTTTCTTTTAGTGGTATCGGATCACCTGTGCGATTTTAATTTTAAATATATAAACAAAAAAAGAGCAACAATTCTAAAAAAAAAAAATTCACATTCAGCTATATAAAATCCCCCCCCCCCCACCCACCCACCCCGCAAAAAAAAGACATTTTCATCCTTTTAGGCCAATTTATATTCTGCTATATATTTTTGGTTAAACAAATCCCAATATGCGTAATTTAAATGGTTTGCGCAAAAAGTTATTGCGTCTACAAACTAGGGGAAAGATTTATATCATTTTTTTTCTTTATTTATTTATTTTTACTAGTAATGGCAGCGATAAGCCATTTTTAGCGGGACTGCGATATTGCGGCGGACAGATCGGACCCCTAACTGACATTTTTGACACTTTTGGGGGGACCCGTGACATTACTACAGTAATCAGTGCTAAAAATATGCACTGTTACTGTAATAATGACACTGGCAGGGAAGGGGTTAACCTAGGGGCGATCAAGAGGTTAATTGTGAGCCTAGGGGAGTGTTTTCTAACTGTGGGGGGATGGACTTGTGAAATTATCATAGAGACCTGTGATCCTATATAGAAGGATCACAGGCGCTCTGTGATCATTTCAGAGAGAACAACAGTCAGCTGTGTTTTCAATAGCTGACCGGTGTTCTCTCTCCGCGGGGAGTGATTGCAGGATGGTTCGGCATCCCTGCTGCCGAGTGGGGGCAGAAGTGCGCCGGAGGCCGCGCATGCTTGCCCCCAGCACTGCTCCCACAAACTGATGTACCCATACGGCGATTTGCACAGCCGAGACAACCTGACACAGTATATATGTGGCGGGCATTCGGCAAGCGGATAATAGTATGGGTTTTAATATTTATTTATTATTCAATAATTTTTTGCTTATGTAGCAAAAAAAAATAAAAAAATACAGTGGTAATTAAATACCACCAAAAAAAACGCTCTGTCTAAAAAATAAAATTAAAAAAAAAAACAATAAAAATGTTATTTGGGAACAGCGTTGCATGATTGAGCAATTACCATTCAAAGTGTGGCAGCACTGAAATGCAAAAAATGGCCTGGGCAGAAAGGGGGTGAAAGTGTCCGGTATTGAGCTGCAGCAAAGTTAAGGCAGCATGGCTGGCAGGCTATGATGCATGCAACACAGCACAGCACAGCACAAAAAAAATATATAATTTAACTGGTCATAAAGTCTGCCAGAGAGGATTAGCAGGGACTATTCTTTACAAGCACTATGCATAGTACTCACTAAAATCACAGGTATACCTCTGTTTAAGACAGTTTCACTATTGGAAACCATATTGCCCAAATTATAGTTGGCTTTACAAAATGTTATACCATGGATAAGTCAATTGTCTCAAAAACATACATTTAGATTTGCTTGAAAATTATTAATGACTACTATTCACCTTTTTAGCACTGTAAGTTTGAATTTAATGATTTATTTTTATCATCACTATTTTCAAACAGTTTATATGACCAAAAAAGATAATAATACAATTTAACTGTGTGCTCTACCCTGTTGCATCATGTAAAATCTATGATCTAGTCATCACCAACAATATCACTGGACTAAGTTTGTACATTTAGATACGTGTCTTCAGTAAAATGAATTGATAGCATGTATAGTGTAACACAAAATCAATCATTCAAAATCAATTAGTGAGGTGCTGTGCAAAAGCAGTATTTTCTACAATCTAATATAATGGTTGGGAGACTACAAAAGAATTGTATCATTTTTTCACTGTCATATTTTATGCTTACTAGTCCACAGTACTTTTAAAAAAGATTTCCTAAATGTATTGTTTATACCCACTTCAAATTAAAATGTAAAAATCAGTAACTTAAGTTAATGTCGTATATAAATTTTCACTCTAATGGTCTTGGAAATTTGCCCAAACTCTTTGTAACGGTACCTCAACTGCTGTGCCCTTCACTTCACTATTCCTTCCTTCAGAACCAACTTTATTTCATTAAGCTAATCTCTAATTCAGAATGAGCAGCTGTCCTGTTGAACGCAAGGTATGCATCTATTTTAGAATTGCATAAGTCAGCAGTGCATGGTTTTTGGACAACTGGACTTTTAACTGTCTGGTTCTCCTAATGTTGATCGGCATTAACCTTTTCAGAACAAGATGATGCTAATTAGGCATCATGATTTTTTTAAAGCTTGCATTCTTCTCTTAGCATGTTTTAGAGGTTTTAAAAACAGTTCCATAGCGCTCCTAGAAACAGTTCCATATACCCGTGTAGAGTAGCAGCACTATACTGATTTACATTCATTTACATTAATAGCTTCCTGCCAAGGCCAATTTTCAACTTTCAGTGCTGTCACACTATGAATGACAATTGCATGGTCATGCAATGCTGTACCCAAATGACATTTTTATTTTTTATTTTTTCACACAAATATAGCTTTCTTTTGGTGGTATTTAAGCACTGCTGAGTTTTTAATTTTTTTGCTAAAAAAAATGAAAAAAGACTGAAAATGTAGAAAAAAAGTTTTTCTTAGTTTCTGTCAGTAAATTTTGCAAATAAGTAATTCTTGTCCTTCACTGATGTGTGCTGATGAGTCACCACTGATGGGCACTTATAGGCTGCACTGATGAGGCAGCACTTATGGGCACTGATGAGGCCGCACTGAGGGGCACTGACTAGGTGACACTGATGAGGAGGCACTAATATGCTGCACTGATGGACACTGATAATTGACACCGATAGAAGGCACTTATAAGCAATGATAGACACTTAGGCAGCACAGATAGGCAGCACTGATGGGCACTGTTTGGTGTCACTGATGGACACTGATTGGTGTCACTGATGGGCACTGACTGGTGTCACTGATGGACACTGCACTGATCATCAGGGCACTGATTGGTGTCACTGATGGGCACTGCTGGGGCTGCACTGATCATCAGGATAAATGGCACTTCCGTGTTTTCATGTGATCTGCTGTGATTTGACACAGCCGATCACATGGGTAAAGAGATGTGTCATCGGGGGCGCGCGAGAGCGGTGACACTGGGGAGACGTCATTTGACGTCATCCCAGAATGAGAGGGGATCCCGCTGGTTAAAGTGCAAAAGTAAAATAAGAACAATGGAGTATTGTCTGTGATACTTTTTTATTTGCATTAACATCCAAATTTTCAGGACAAGCTTTAAGGGTGTACTACTTTCTAAAAAAAGTATCACAGACAGAACTCAATTGTTCCCCTTTGGCCAGGAAGCATTGTTGCTCAATTTGCGTTTCTGGCCCATCTGTCTGTTGTCTACTACCATATATTATGGCATATTTTTAAACTACAATACTGCATCAACATTTTTGTAAGGTTTTGTACATCATAAAATTACACCAAACAACAAACACATTATAAAAGACTGGGTAAATCTGGAAACAATCCAAAAAAGAGAACCTTAAAAGAATCTGTGAGTGTTTTACCTGAATGAAGATCTGTACCTGGTTGATTAGTTAGACCTGAAAGTGAATCCTGTAACTGATACGTCGAAGATGACGAGGTGCCATCCACTGTGTTATTTGGGGTCATGTAGGCTGAATATGTTGATGCTGAGTAATACTGTGCATATTGGTTTTGGCCAAAAGCTGTGTAAGAGGGATAATCCTGGAACAATAGGAACAATTTGTTAAGTGAAGTAGTGAAATTATTATTTGAGATTTGGCAGCAGAGAGGATTAATAAGCTCTTAGCACTAAGTTGAAGGGAGTATTCTTTTACTTCAGGTAGGTTTAATATATTGTTAACACCCAACCAAAGAAAATCGCTTACAAACTGTATGGTCTTAGCACTTTAGTAATGCTAAAAGCACTAACACAGCCTATCATTACAGTAAATTCCAGAAATGATCTTTAACAGGTGGCTATGATGTAATTAAAGACAAAAAAAAGTTGAACACTACCTTTTATTCTGCATGATGTTCTTGATATATTCAAATACATATATACATGCACTGTTCCTTGAAAATGCACACATTTAGATCATGTAAATAAATCAGGTATGACATATGCTTTACATATATTCGTTTTGGTGAAAGTGAGACTCTAGTCCACGACTGTAGGCTTTTTTATGAGAAAAAAACCTTGTCTCTAAAACATAAAAGGCTTGCATTCTACTTGTAAAAGAAAAATCCTAATGTTTATTATAGTAGAACTATGGTCTCCTATTTAAAAAATGCTGAGCCTGCCATTGAACCACATAATGCATCCCTGTGACGGCGTGGCAACAATTCTCCACTGCTCCTGAAGCCAGAACAGTCCCACTCTTACGTAAGCTCTGCTTTCACTACAGTGGGATGAGATATGTTGTAGGGGGTCTATCTCTCAGCATTGTCACTGATGATTCACACGTCCATAGCTTTTCTGTAATGGTTCTCATTTATCCAAGTCATTGTATAGCTAATAGCACCTGGCCACGCCTATTCTTACCCATTGCTTTATGAATTGACAGCATCAAATGTTGCTGAAACCCTCCAACTGTGAACTGTAGTTTCTGGGAAACGAAAATGGATTTGGCTAAGTCAGGGAAGGTAAAGGGAGCTTTTTTATTTTATGATGCTTATGCATTATATAGTAATTGGGTTTGCTTAATGAATAGAATGCATTAAGGTGAAAAACCTTAAGGCTTTAGAACCACTTTAGGCTTTTATGCAATCTATGGCAAAAAAACTAAAAAAAAGGAACCTTTTTTTTTTTAATAATCACCGTTAGTTTAAAAGGAAAATAGTGTTACTGTAGATAAAAGGGACACATTTTATTATATAATTTGCTCCAATTAAAATGACATGAAAACTATGTTCTGGTACAAAGCATTTTATTTACAAATTAAGTTATTTACAACCGAAACAAAGGTTGCCCAATATTGTGCTTTTTCATAATATGACACTAAAAATATTAATGGACAAAGTGCAAAAAATTTAAACAAAAATTTTAAATATAAATTTTTAGAAAAAATAAAAAAAAATCAACAGGAAAATAATTAGGGAAAATAGAAGAAGGAGTTAATTAGGATTAATCAGGATAAACTAAGTGTTATTAGGGGTTAAATAGAAGCTACTTCTATTTTTTAAAAAGTTAAAAGTTAAAAGTAGATTCTATTTAACCCCTAATAACACTTATTTTACCCTGATGAATCCTAATTAACTCCTTCTTCTATTTTGCCTAATTATTTTCCTGCTGATTTTTTTTTTAAATTAAAAAAAAAAAAAAAAAAAAAAAATTTTTACTTGACTCATTGCTTTAACTGAAATCATATCCTGATTGAAACTCCTCCCTTTGAGCTGTAGATGAATGAGACAGAGTAGATACAGGTGATAAGACTCCCTCTCCCACTCCAGATTCTCCACAGTTCCAATGGCTCTCAAAACAGAATGCTCAAAATAGTGCAGTACATCTGCAGTAGCCCAGATATCTGACACTAGTGGAGTACGGCATAAAACTGGAGAGGAGCCCCCTGGATGACTATTAAGGCTTTTACCCTTAGTCTTTAAGGTGAGAGGCTTGGACACCCTGAGGGGAAGGAGAAGCACCCCATTTTTTATAGCACGGTGGTTGGTGAAGGAATAGCACCTGTGGACTTATATTTATTCACCTGCACAATTTTTTTAGTCTTGGGACTTTATTTACACCCAGACCGCGATTTATTTTTCTGCGAAGCACAGAGGACACTTATATATGCACCTGAGCACTTTATCTATCACTAAAGTATGATGAACACATTAAGTGATTTTTAGGTTATTGTTTGTTTTACCCTTGTTCACTATGATTATGAATTTTATGTATATGGTTTAGTTCCCATGTGTATACACTGTGTTAGTCACATACACCAGTTTTAGTTCATTTTATTTATTTATTATTCAATATTATTCACTTACCCAGAAGCGCAGTACCCCCCACCGTTTATATATCTCACACTGTATGGTCACCAGTTCCGGTACTAGCAGCATCTGGGGTCTCCATTTTATCCCCTATCACCCTAGTTTAGACAGCGCAGGACTCATTGTACTATACGATTCATCAGCCTCCAGTATGTGTTTATTAACACTGGCTGGTTTACTAAAACTATAGAACTCATAGTTTGTTGCAGCTGTGCAAGGTAGCCAATCAGCTTCTAACGTCAGCTTGTCCAATTAAGCTTTGACAGCAAAACCTGGACGCTGATTGGTTTCAATGCAGAGCTGCACCAGATTTTGCATGCTCCAGTTTTTAGTAAATCCCCCCTCAATGTGCCAGAGCACAATAGGGAATTACTGGCAAGTGTGCGAGAGAAGGTGGTGGAGCAGCAGAGGGGCAGAAGGTGTGGATTGTACTACAGAGTTCCTGTGTACCCTCATGAAGATTTTCAGATGTCTGTAGTAAGCCCAGTGCCCACAATTGGCTAAAGTGCATGTTTCCCTTTTTACAACACCCTCCTGAGCCCCCCCCCAACACAAATAACTGCGTCCACCCCCTTTGCAGGTCCCTAATTTCCTCCTCTGATGGCTACCGCATACCAACGTCCCATAGACCTGAATGGGCTATATCCATACCGCAGAAGCAACATTGCAGGCAGATAGTTTAGACAATTTTAAGACACAAAACTCTGTGCAAGCTATTGCCTGTAACTTGTTAAGGAGGAAATATATAAAGTTTGCAAGACACCCCAAACACTAACACCTTTCTTGCAAACTGTGTGCTTGCAAACTGATAAAAAGAAGACAACAATTAGCTAAGAGCATGATAACATGATAATGATCGTATGTTTTGAGTGGGAAAATTTGTAAGGAACTGTTCCTTGTCTGGTGTAAATGTGTTCAGATGGCTCAGGTTTCTTCTGTGTATCTTACTCGGAGTTGAAGAGTCTAAGGAATAAATGCATGTGCCAAGTCTATCCTATGGCAAAGTAAAATGTTGGATAATTTTATATTTTCCTGTTCCTTCAGAAATATGGTATCTGCACTCAAACAAGTGGTCAGGAAAGTATTATATTCAATTAGAAGCACATGCAACCTATCATGCTAACAAAAAGTACAAACTATTTTGTGCACTGCATTGAAAAATCTGGATACATTGGGGTATCAATAGCACAAGTCATGAAAATACTAGTCCTTAGGAAGGTATCTTGTCAGTTTTGTGTCCTGACAAAGCCGTAACAACAATGAATTCAACTCAATATAATTATTATGGAAGCATGAACGTACAGCCATAAGGGTTTCTCGGGATGCCGGAGTGGAACAATAATAATAACATAATTATTTGAATGTCCCATTCATGCTTGCCAAAACCAAGGACATAACTATAGATAGCAGCTATTAAAAATAGTGAAACTAATGTGCCAGACTTCTTTGAAAGGATGTCACAACATGCGTTATTATTGTATAATTGCACAGGTGTCAACAATGTGAATGACCTTAAAATGTACTTGAAGCAAAAAAGGGTCTATCAAGACTTAAAGTAGAACTCCAACTGAAATGGATTTTTTTTAAGGTCCATCTTCCCCTTTCTGTATTAAAAAAATATGTATTCCCATTTTCTACTTTCCTTACCCAACTCCAGACTTGTTCTCAGCTTCCAGAACAACATGAAGGTAACCTAGTGCTTAATGGCAATCTCTTACCATGACTCAAAGTTACCCCAGACTTGCCTGAGAGGACAACTCATAAAAGGAGGGATTCATTAAAGGGGGGAGGCATAGGTCAGTTGCTTTGACATAGACACACCCCACCAGAACAACATATCACAAGTGCCCTTTCTCTATGCCTGTGTAGATAATCTCTTTGGATTCAAGGCAGCAGCACTGTTTTTCTAGTAAAGGAATGGACGTGGAGAGGGACAGAGTGAAATGTAGATACAGTAGGTAGAGTTGAATAGTCCAATAGGTGAGAACTGAGGCAGGGTTGATAATGCTGCTTGGGATTTTTGTGCAGCAGAGGCAATGTTGTCATCCACAAGTTAGGAAGTTAGCAGTACACTAGATTATGGACAGGACTATCAAGTATTTTCATTTGAAGCATTTAAAATGGATAAAATATAGGGAATTTGGCACATTTGCAGAATCCTATGTTGTGATCACCATTACAAAATATCCGTAAAAACGTACCCATTTTAAAGCTGAACTCCAGGTAAACATGTAAATATGCAATGAAATATATAGATGCTAAAAAAAGCTTTTGTATTTATATGCATCCTGTCCTGATATTTACATGCCAGGCAATACATGACTAGCATGAGAGAAGACTTGATTTTTCTCTGCTACAGTTAGGTAACCCTTATAGTTCTTGCCAGGGCTGACCATAGAAGGATGGGGGTACAGGCAGTGTGGCCCCCTTCCATCACCCTCCCACAGGGGGTCACTGCACTCTAGATGACACCAATGAAGATGGAGGAGGAGGAGGAGGAGAAGAGATGGCAACAGGGCTTAAGTCTGGGCCAGTAAGGTAGTAAAAGGCTGACCTCTCTGCTTTCCCCTGCAGGGATTCCCCTGCCCTGCCACTATATACTGACCTCCTTCTAATTACTGCTCCCTGCACTGCCACTGCACACTGTCAACTGTCCTGACTTGCCACTATATGCTGCCCAATGCACTGCCTTGCCACTACTTACTGCCCTGCCCTGCTTTTATATACTGCCACACCACTAAAAACTGCCCTGCCTCGGCATACTGCCCACTGCCCTGACCTGCTACTACATATTTCCCATTGCCCTTACCTGCCACTAAATGCTGCCTACTGTACTGAACTGCCATAACCACAGTACCTAATGTCCAGGCCAGCCACTACATACTGTCTTGACCTGTCAATAAATACTGTCCACTGTGCTGACCTGCCACTACATACTGTACTGCCCTGACAGTACATACTCCCCACTACCCAGCCCTTACACACTGCTCACTGCCCTGCTACTACATAATGCTTTGTGTCACTCCACACTGCCCAACACTACTATTTTATACAGCCTACTTCACTGACACTATATATAAAGTTCACTGCACTGCAAGTATATATAGCTCACTGCACTACCACTTGTATACTGTACTGCCACTGCAGACTATTCACAAACTGCCTTACCACTACATACTGTTAATGTATTGCCTTACCACTGCATACTGTTCATTGATTGCTCTACCACTGCATATTGTTCATTACTGCCCCTGGCACTGCATACTTTTTACACTTCATACTTTTTATTACTGTTCTGCCACTGCCAGTACTTACAGCCCACAGTCTGCTCTGCATTGTCACTAGGTACTGTGCATGGCCCTGCATGTCTTTACAATTACATACTGCTTACTTTCCTATCATTACACAACTCTGCAACAAACAACACAGCTCTGCACTGACAATTTATACTGCTCACTGCCTTGCACTGCAATCTGTTCGACAAACATTCTCTATGTAATGCCCTGCACTGGCACTACAAACTTTGGCCGCACATAGCACTCCACCTCCAACTTGTGACTGGCCAATGAATTGAGAAGCGGCACGCTAATGAGCGTATCTGTAACCATGTTCTCTACCCCTATCATCATGTGCCTTGTACTGCAGCATAACTGAATGGCTAAATGTGCTGCTACCCCCCCCCCTCCACCCTCAGCTCTGCTGTACTGGAACTACAAGAGGCTGATTCCAATTCAGGTATTTAAATTGCTTGCATTTAAAAACGCATTCAAAGGTGTACTTGAAGGCTGGTACATGTGGGCTAAATATTGGCTAGTATCGGCCTGTAGACAGAAACCAGCCAACGTTCAGCCTGTGTGTATAGCACCTCATTCAACAGATGCCGGTCTCACAACTGGCTTCTGTCCAATGAGCTTGTCTGAAAACCAGCATCCGATCAGTGCTCACAGCCAATAGCTGGGGGGGGGGGGGTGAATATATTGGTAGCCTCAGACTGTGTTGAGAATCCTTCCTAACTTCTCTTTCATTATTTTCACAAGTCTTGTGAGACTTCAGACACAGAGGCATCAATGTACAGTCAGGGCTGTACAGGAGGAAGACTGCTGGCAGTATACATCATACAACCAGGAAAATTGATTATCTCTACAATGGTAAGCGGAATCACAATATGCAGAGGGCAAGGTCAGGCTCTGGGCACTAAAACACAAACTGCATGGGTAATCATTTTACATGTTTTTACTAAAATTAGATGTAAAGCCTATGTAACCAGAACAAGGCCACAAAGAACATCATCTAAACCAAGGGTCTTCAAACTATGGCCCTCCAGCTGTTCAGCAAACTACAATTCCCATCATGCCTAGTCATGTCTGTGAATGTTTTACAATGCCTCATGGGATGTGTAGTTCCGCAACAGCTGGAAGACCGTAGTTTGAGGATCCCTGAATTCTAAACTGTGTAACAGTGCATAGCAAATTTTGTCAATCAGTCATTCATTACCTTCTAAAAGCTATCTATTGGAAGTTATGTGACTGCTTCCCTTGTCTTCTGCAGAGATTAGGGCTGCAACTGTAGGTGTAAAGTAGCAGCACTAAGCATCACTTCCTGCATTCAGCAAGCTGCTGCAGCTGCCATTCATCATGCCCCCCACTGTGTTACTTAGCATGGAGCAATTGCATGGGAGCGGTCAGCCCCTTCTTCCCCAGTGACAGCATTAGGATTTCGGAGGTAGTGGCTCTCTCACCATGCCATGCTGCTGTTTAAAATACAGTGAAGGAAAGCAAGACAACACTGTAAAAAAAAGTCATCAACTTTCATACAGCATTGTCACCTTTCAGCAGGAAGTTATCCTTAAGCATTATTACTGGCAGAATCAACAGGTATGTGGTCTGTTGAAAATAGATGGCAGTTGGAACATTTTATAAAAGAGAAGGATAATATTGGCTTTTGCCTGGACATACACTTAAGCAATTCAATGAATAATATATAGATAATGTAACATCTTTATGACAAAGTCTGCTCTAAAACAGTAAAGTACAATTGTTTCTCTGTTCCATGAAAATGCCAAGTAATTTCTTACCTGTTGAGGACTACTAAAGTTGGTTGAATTTGAGACTGAGTTATTTGCATAAATACTAGATGATGGGGTAAAACTAGAACCTAAAAGAAAAATATATAATCATACATTGGCATTTACAATAGGTACAATACAACATCAAATGCACAGTAAACATGGCTGTAAATAAAGCCAGCCATACATGGATCAATATTTGACCCTTTTAGCAGGGACCAGCCAAATTTCGATCCATGTATGGGCAGGCTGGTTGTAAATAAATCAATCTACGGATTGACTTCTGCACAACCAGCCTGATGGAAAATTTCCACACGATCGGTGCCGCTATAGAAAGCAGTGCTGATAAGTATTATTTTAATGGTGGGGAAGTCTCACTACTGTCAAATTACAATATTTCAGTAGGAGTGATTGCCCTATCCATATCAAGTGTGTTGACGGGGAAATCAGGTCATTTTCTTTGTTCAACCCTTTGGTTGAATGAAAAAAAAAATGAAGCATGTATGGGCTGCTTTAATAACAACACAATGCAAACATCACAAAACATGTTAGAAGAAACCACAATTTCACATTAAACTACAACGACGTGTATTATGTCACGCATGATCTGTATGCTTTGAGATTTTAGTTAGCACACCTGGCATCTGGTAAGAGTATGGTGTTTGGCCTGGCTGAGGTGTAGAAAACCCGGGGCTGTAGCTTAAGCAACCACTTTGAAGAGGAGACTGAGTTTGTGGAAGTCCACTTTCTGTTTTGATTCCCGGAAGCATTACTCCCAGATCTGCATGAGACAAATACATTTTGTAAGAGAGAAAGAACAGCGGCCATAGAAAATGCAAATAATATAGAAAGACGAGTATACCATAGGTTGGTAAACTGTAAGGCTGTCCAGTCTGTGAGTATGCTGTGTAAACGGTAGGCTGTTGCATTCCAGAGTATTGGGTTTGGCCAGCGTAGGCTGACATTGTCTGAGCAGCTGGAGTTGACAGAATGTGAGGATAAGGCCTAAAAATATATAAACAATCAATTCAGGTTAATTTAAAGTATATTTAAATTCAAAAACAAAAATACAACTTGTCATACTGCCAGTAACAGGCTTCTTGTCCCAGTTAACAATGCTTACTCACCGTTCTGTATTTATGAAGGCGCAACAGTGTAGGCCAGACAGCGTGTTAGGACTACAGAACACCCTACTACACCTCTATAACATGAGGGAAGTGTTCTGTAGTTCTAACACACTTACTAATAACAATGCCTAAGATAGTGCTGTAGAGTGCGCAAGACACAGGTCAGCACTGAAATAGTCTCAGAATCAACAGGTATTTTTTGGCCTTATCAAAAAGATAGAACAGAACATTTTCAGTGGTATATTACACTGACTAGAATGGAGCAAATGGGGTTGATTTACTAAAGGCAAACAGGCTCTTCACTTAGCAAGGGATGTTGCACAGTGCAAGGGAATCTAATAAATGTGGTGAAATTTCATTTTGCAAGGAATACCCATTTGTATGCAAGAAAAAGAGAAAAAAATAAAGATGTTTGCTTGTACATGATAAGATGGTGGAAGTCTGCAGAGCATCCCAACATTGACTAAGCTTAGGGCAACTTTCCTTGCAAAGTGCAACTTTCCTTGCAAAGTAACCAGTCTTTAGGAAAGAAACCACTGAAAGAAATTCATAAATTTTACATAGCCTTTTAGATCATAATGCTTCAGTCATTTTTAGGATGTTTGTAAGCTGCTTGTAAAATTTGAAACATGTAGGGTTTATGTATAAAAAGAATACTAACATGAATGATTTCTTGATTTAACAATAATTGCTTCGTTTTATAACCACTTCCGGACCGCCTGCCGCATATATACTGCGGCAGGGCGGCCTGGCTGTGCAAAATCACGTACATGTACATAATTTTGTGCACGAGATCTGGGGCACAGGCATGCACTGCTGAAGCCCCACTCCCGCTGTGATTGGACACAGCGGGAGCCAATCAACCGGTCTGGGACCAGCCGATTGTTCAGAGGAGAGGCAGAACGGTGGTCTGCCTATGTAAACAAGGCAGACCGCCGTTCTGTCACAGAGGAAAATGGAGATCCTGTGTGTCTGCTAAGCAGAAACACGGCCTGCTTCAATTCAGCTTTCCCCACAGCCTTTGGATGGTTTTCCACCTTCAGCTCCCCCCAGGGGTTCGGACCAACTCACCTAGTGGACCTGCAGCCATTCACCGATCACCACCTGGAATCGGTCTGGTACGGCATTGGTAGTATTCAATTTTTATAGATATTTTATATATTTTAAAACTTTGACAGGAGATGTTGCCATGACAACATGTTTCGCGCGCATGCGCTTTATCAAGTCACTAAGTCAGAGGTGACTTGATAAAGCACATGCGTGCGAAACATGTTGTCATGGCAACATCTCCTTCATGCGTTCCAGGCTGGTTACACTTCCAGGTTTGAGACTTCTGCCCTGCTTCTGGTTTGCTGATATGTCACGCGGTGAGCGCCGGCTGGTCCAGCTTGGCTCCCGTTCAAACAACAGCTTTGATACAGCCTTTCCCACAGCCTTTGGATGGTTTTCCACCTTCAGCTCATATCAGGGGTTTGGACCAACTCACCTAGTGGACCTGCAGTCATGCACCGATCACCACCTAGAATGGATCTGGTACAGCATTGGTTGTATTCAATTTTTATTGATATTCCATATATTTTAAAACTTTGACTTTTCCAATAAATGTTTTTACATCCAACGGGTTGTGTACATAGTACTTTGAAAATACCACTACCTGGCTAGCGCTGCCTTCCTTTTCTCCTGGCAACTTTAGGCTGGTTTATAGCAATTTATTGGCAGCAGCACTGGTTTGGTTGCAAAATTTCTACAGTGCAGTTGCCGCAGTGATAGCGCTGGACCTTTTGTTGCAACTTTTTAAAATAAACATTCACTTTTCTTCGTGAACAGCCTCTACTCCTATATAGTAATATTTCACGCCACCCTTGACACAGCATGACATGTTTTTTTTTTGAATGTTCATTTTATATGTGTTTATTTTATAATTATTTTCAATTCAAAGCATTATACCAGTTTTGGGGGGTGGAGGATGCCAGTCTGTGTACTTTCTTTACACTCAGAAATCTCATCTTTGCATTTCAGCTATTTATGATAGGAGCAAAAACAAGTAATATTTAGCTTCAATTTTTAGCAGTAATTTCCATCTTTAATTTTGTTACCTTGTCTTTTAAAGACACTCAATATTTTCACTTTTCTTTGCTGGCTGTATTTTAAGCTGGGTATACACTTGTAGAACTTTGAAAGAAAATTCATACAAAAATTCTTAGGAAAATTCATATTCTCATTTGAATGTTGTTAGAAAGATTTTGTTCACTTTTAACATTCGATTTTGGAATGAATGGACTTTACCAAATGAAAACCACGTACACTGTTTGAAATTTGTACATTTAAGAAAAAAATTTCCATCCTGCTCCTTTAAATTTTTTTGTCACTGCAGTAGAAAACAAACATCAATTTGACCCCTAATGATTAGAAAAAAGAACGCATATTCTTACAAAAGTTCTTTCAACAAAAAAATAACTAAACTAGTGTATACCTAGCTTTAGATGCTTTACAATATGCTGCACCTTTGCCTATAGATTTTTATATTACTAGTATAATGTGGGCTATTGTTTTCTTTGTCCTATGATTATAAGACTGGCAGATCAAGATAAGGTTACAATATAGTAACTGGCTTTACTGGCAGTTTATGATGCCAATAGATTACTAGCAGATTTTACACCAAAAGAACTGGCAGAAACCAGTCCTCTGAATCTACTTTTATTCTCAACTCAGCCTGTAGAGCAGGCATGTCCAACCTGCGGCCCGGGGGCCGCATGCGGCCCAGAGCCGCAGGCAATGCGGCCCACTGCCCCCTGACAATTGTTTTTTTTGATGGGGAAGAAGGAAGTCGGGTCGGGGGCACGGCCACAGCCGCTTCCAACTAACTGTAGGCAGAGGCTGCCTCGGAAGGGATCATCCTCTAGTTGTGTTAAATTAGTGCTGGGGGGGGGAGCGGCAGCGTGGGAAGAGCGCAGCGGCGTTTTATTACTTATATACCTTAACTATAGTATTTATTTTATATGCGGCCCGAGAAAATTTATCTACACTCAATGTGGTCCAGGGAAGCCAAAAGGTTGGACACCCATGCTGTAGAGCATTTAATAAAGTGATGCTGACCAGTCACCTTTACAGGACCTAGCAAAAGTTGCACCCACTTTATATTTGACCATAGTTGCATTAATCTGTGTATGTGGATATGAGGAACACAAGGAATGGGCATACTGTATGTATACAGTATTCATCCCTTCACCTTTCTCTGTTGATAAATCAAAATTGGGCTAAAAAAAAAAAAATGTTTTCCCACAAAAGATTATAGATTTCTATTTCTGCCAGCATCACCATTTTGCTTATGATACTCTTAGTTCACGTGATGTACATGGTACTATATTCTGTAACAGAAATCCACTAGATGAGTATTTTAAACTAGGGATCAACCAATTATCGGCAAAGCCGATATATCGAGGGCCGATATGCACTTTCCATGATATATCGGAATCGGCCATGGAGGTTACCGATATTGCCGATATTTCTGGAAAGTGCTTGTACCGGAGTGATGCCTGCAGCTATAGGCATCACCCCGATACTGACGTCCAAAGCCGAGGGTCGGCTGTCTTGTGATGACAACCGATGCGGCTGAGAAGTCGCTCAGCTGTCATTACAAATTTAAATACCTCAAAATGTTTAGTGTGTACTTACTTTTTTTCCTGGGAGACAAAGGGGTATAGATAGTATTTAAATAATGCTGCCCACCAGCTTACAAGTTTTAAAAATACACATACAGTATACTAAATGTATATACAGGTAGCTGTATTTTAGCATTATGCTCCCAAGATTCACATTTATTCTATTTTTAAATTTGTAATGTTTGCTTCAGCAAAGCAATGGCCCCCCTAGGATTAGTCAGAAACTTCTGGTAACAATATAAAGCATCACTTTTGTGAACTTTGTAAAATGTTACTTTATGAATCATCAGACACGAAGGCCATTGGAACAGACAGTGAGCTTACATATTGTGACCAAAATACAATTTAAAATTTCATGATTTTATGGTGTTTTGTGTTTTTATTTTCCTGGATAATCTGAATTTTTTAAAAACAGCCCCAGAGAGACATGGAAGCACTTAAAAAAAAAAAAAAAAAATTAGGGAGATAACCTAGCAAGACTCTAATATAGTAAGGAGGCAAAAAAGCACCTACTATAAAATACAAAAAAAAAAAAACAAATCAATCCTGAATAAAACTATTCACATGTGTGCAAATGTCATATAAATATGTGAACACTTACAGACCATGAGTGCTTTCAGAGGACTAGGGCCTAAATCTCTCAGACAACTATAGTTGGAGCAAACTGACTGCACTAGAGCTTCCGAAGGAGAAAGTTTTGGAACAGTTGTGTGCTCCAACTATAGTTGCTTAAGTGGTTCAGTCCTTACTGCTGGGAAAGCATTCATGTTTTGTCAGGGTTCATCTTCTTTCATTGTTTTAATCAAAAAAGGCCACTGCATGGTTTCCCTGTTTCTTTGAATCATACTCTCTAAGAAGTTTGTGTGTGAGAATTCCAGCGTAAGGAAACATCTGACTGAACTTATACGTATATATATATAAATATATTATTAAAAAAAATAATATATATATATATGTATATGTATATATATATATATATATATATATATATATATATATATATATATATATATATATATATATATATATATATATATATAATTAAAAAATATATATATATATATAAATAAACAATGCTTTTTTAGAACAGCATTTTGAGTATCGATAATCAAAAGGTAACATCATAAAGACACCCAGAAACATAAAGAGCTCCACATAGTGTAAGATTATCTAAAAAGATTGCACTTACATAGTTTATAGTAAAATATCGCCCTTAAACCAAACACGCAGGCCAACGTGTAAACACAGCCCGTCCTTCCGGGGTCGCACTTGAGTTGACGTCAGCACAACGTTTTATCATAAGTTGACATCTTCTGGGGTATGTGTTTACATGCTGGCTGGCTCTTTATTTATTTTTTTTGTTTGGGTGTCTCTTTATATTTTTGGGTGTCTCTATGATGTTACTATTTGATTATCCGTGTGTGGAAATATAAGAGGACCCTGGACTTTATAAAGGCTCTGGCTGGGTATTACGCCACAAGAGTCATTTACCTCTTACGGGGTCAATAGGAGCTGGTAAGAGACCATTTCAGTCTTTGGTGGTGGTGTCATCTCAGCTTACCTATGGTGATGGATAGCGGTGTTTGTCACACCAAGGATTCCTCAATGTATCACCTATGGACTTTTTTTGTATTAATTATTTTTATGGATATTCACTATATGCGCAACTTATATCTACTGTATACTTTAAATATGTTTGACATCAACATAGCCTGCATGTTGGCGATTCTCCCACTATGTGCTCACCAGCCTGTATTCCTGCTGATTGGATTTTGTACATTTCAAGATGGTTTTGCATTCCTATTATATTCTATGGGAATGCAAAACCCGCTTGAAGCAGGTCAAATAGAAGTCCGGATTGACTCAACTGCAGATCAAATGCACCTGTCAATGAATGATCGCATATGCATCTGATTTCATTCAGGACTGTTCTAACTGAAAAAAAAAAAATAGAAACAAATAAAAAAATACAATTCGGTGCATTTCATTTGAAAGTTTCAGTAATGTTTGGGAATGTACAAAATTGCACAATTATCAACACCAAAAATTCCTACAAGAGAGTTAAGAGGATTATTAAAATCTTTTTATACTGTTAAACAATATTCCTTTGTATGGCTAGTCCTTTATGTTGGACCTATTTATCCAATGCAGTTGAGCTAAGCGGTTAAGTATTATGGTGGCGGTTGGTTTTACATATCAAGCATAAACGAACATCTCAAATAATCAGACTGCCTAGTCATGCATTATGCTTGTTTAAAAAGCCTGAGTTTATCAGTCTAATGACGAGGCTTTGTGTCTTGAAAGCATGCCTTGATTTACACTACAGTCAGCTATAATATAACCATTATTTTAACCAGAAGTATGACATGCAATTCTGCTTGCACTCAACTGCCAACTTCTACCTAACAGAGAACACTAATTTTAAATAATTTTTAAAAAACTTCTATGAAGAATTATGTTAAAAGGCACTTTATTATGCAAAAGCAGAATTAAGACATACATGCAGTATACCAAAAACAATAGTCAAACCCTTCAAAATTGCTTTACTTACCAAAAATGGCAAGAATGCACACTGGTCCTATAGCAGGTATTATGCATCTTACAATGTCATATAATTTTTCCATTTCTGCCAATTATTTTGGCAATAACTTTGTCATTACTTAAAGCCTAACTTTAGGATTATCAAAAAAACCCTGCTTGCAGTAGTCCCCCCCCCCTCCCTCAACACAAGGGTTAAAGTGTGTTATGTGAAAAGAAAGTAGGAGTGCTACACACCTTATTCCTTGCTCCAGCATGGTCCTCTGACACTGCGACTGGTCCCCCATAGCGGCCTCTCCAAGCTGCAGCTATACTCCAGCATTCTCACCCTACAATGCAGGGTTAACATCCCTGTATTGTACATGATAACGCTGAGGCTCACCCACAGACTGGAGCTTTGGGAAGAGGGGGAGAGTGGCTGGAGTGGGGAGATAGGTAACATATCCAGTACTGCACCCCCTAGACATAACAAGCATTTAAAAAGTAGAATATATGCATGTTATATATTATATATACATACATATATATATATATATATATATATATATATATATATATATATATATATATATATATATATATATATATGTGTGTGTGTATAACATATAACATGCATATATATGAGGATCCATGCAATTCATAGACAAAAAAAAAAGAAATCTATACTAAAGGCACCTATTCTATTTTGTACGGTTTAAAAAGCATAATTTTAATATTAATTAAAAGTATAAGTTTATTCTATAATTTGTCTCATTTAAAATGTCTCTAACTAAAAGTATGATTCTGGTACAATGCATTACTAAGTTATTATTTACAAATTAAATAAGCTGCTCCTACACCTGCTGTATTTAAACAGTAACTGCCGGCTATCATTTTGACAGTTGGGAATTGCTTGCAAGTGCAAGGAGGGAACAGCAGCAAGGCAGGACAGGGTGTATTACATATGGCATACTTCAATTATGTTTTTTCTGGGGTATGTTGTTGTACGCTCATAGTACAGAACTTGTTGAATCTTGCTCTGCAAAAAATGTTGCCCCAAATATATCCATATTTAGGCAAATTCGTCTCCTGACTTCATCATGCTTTGAAATTTCTCACTAAAAATGTGAATGCATTGTAATAATTGATGCTAACACCATAAATATGGTTCTTGCATAAGATACATAGGATTTATAACTCCAGACAGTGACAAATTGTCATTAAACGTGAACTTTGCAAGCTGATTAGCATATGATTTTTAAATTGGCAATGGTTTTATTTTATTTTTAAATGAAATTGACACTGAAATGCATGTTAAGAAGCAATAAATGTTGAGTTGTTAAATACAGATCCTATATTTTCTTTTACAGTAAACAAATCTGCATGTCCCCCAAGCTCCTCAAACCTTGGACTACCTGGGCTGCTAACCTCAGGAAGCACAATTAATACTTGCTGTGTTACGTCAAATCCATATGACCTGATACAGTTAGGCAGAAATGTGATACACGCCCTAAAATTAGTGATTTCCTCCCTAAAAAAAATAGTGTGGGCAATGATGGGGTTTATGTGCAACTTCCCTGTCCTGGTAATCAATTAGTTAAAAAAAGAAATGCTATTTAATATATTTTTGGTAAAAAAAAAAAAATCTGAAATGGATAAATAATATTTTTTTTTAAATTTGAAAATGTTCTTAAAGCTTTCTTAAATGGGGCATCATAACATTATTTCTACCTGATAGTAATTATAGAGTTTTTTATGAAAAAGATAACCTGGCTTACAGTGGAACATGTGCAGCTGGCTGTCTACTGCTTAAGCGGTATTCATGCTTTGACTCAACATGGTATGAAGAAAAGCCTGTCAACAAATAGAGTATAGCAGCTTACTCCTCCCCCTATCCCCATTTAATTGTATAAGCCTTGCATCATAATGACAAAATCTATTGTATAGCATTTTAAAAATTAAATTTGTAAATAGTAATTCTATTTTGCTATTTTATACCGGCTTTTGAATCTCTCAAAGAGGCTAACTGAAATGTTTACTTTTTTTTATTGCTATATGGGATTTGAAAGCTTGACCTCAGTATATACAGAATGTTCTTCTAACAGCACTCAACATTCATGGACACCTTATTCCGCAAACTCAGTTATACATAAAAGCACACTGTAATAGCAATACATATTTAGATGATAGTATCCCAGTAATAAATAAGCCTATCATCTGTATTTTAGTAAATTTAAATTATCATCAGGAGCCATTGGCTCCTGCTGCTGTCAATCAAATGCTGTAAAGAATGGAGCAGGGGGCAGAGCAAAACTATGCTGTATGTGTCTATGGATGCTTGCTCCTGGCATGGGAGCATGCCTGCAATCGTATTCCCATAGCACACAGCTTACTATAAAGGTACTCAGAGTAGAGGAGAAGCAGACAGCATCGGCGGAGGACCCCAGAGGAGGAGGTAAAGGGGCTGCTCTGTGCAAATACAATTGCACAGAGCGGCCCCTTTACCTCCTCTTCTGGGGTACTCCAAAGATGCTATCCACTCCTACTACTTATTTATTACTGGGATACTATTATGATTTTAAGAAACAAATGATGCGTTTACAACCACTTTAAGTATAATAATCCTAAATGTGCCTTTGCACATCCTTACAATGCGCTGCCTGATTACAGTAAGACATGCAACAGATACAAGCATGTCTAGCAATCATTAAATAGTGTTGGGGTAATTCATGATTGAGAATAAGTGTATCAGAATTCTTTTAACATTGTACATCTCCTTTCGGCAGCTAGGACTTTAATATTACGAAAATGGAAAACCACCGACACCCCAAATCTCTCTGAAGCAATCACCTTGGTCAATGAGAACTATAAACTGGAAAAAGCCTTATCCTTTAATACTTTAACGCATCACAAATTTCAAAAAGCTTGGTCGGAATGGCCCTATTTGACGCCTGAAACTAGAAGTTTATAATCTAACCCTTTACTTAGCTTAGTTCCACTTGTTTTGAGCTTAGTTTTATTTGTGTTGATCTTGAGAGGGTCGGGAGGTGGGGACTACCCGTGACTTAGTGACATTGTTCCCCTATGGGTTCTGAGTCGGGGTGGTTCAGCGCCTCTTGTCTTTTCTCTGCATCGGTATAAACTGTATTGACATATACATGCATGATGTATATGCACTTGAACGAAGTTTATATTGCTACTTGAATACTGTATAATCTACTTTTGAATAATGTTCTACCTTGTTGTGGTTATTTTCTTCACTTATTTCACATTCTGTTAATGTGATTTTATGTTTCTCATCTATATTTGAATTTTAATAAAAACTAATGATTGAAAAAAAAAAAAGAATTCTTTTAACATGTTTGCAATATTTAACCTCAGAGAACAGAGCAATTCTTTGCATGTATGAAAAATTTGCAAGTCGGTAGGAAAAGATACTATGGCTTTTGTTGAGAGGAAGGGCAGATTGTCATCCTCATCTGAAACCTTAGTCATCTGTGTCCTTTATTACAAGGAAAACGTACTTTCCTTACTGTCAGAAATGAAAAAAAAATCCATGATTTTAGAATACAAGCAAAAGTTTTGGTTCAAAGTCAGGCTTCAAAGCCTGTGATATAGCTAATTCCTCTAATCACTTTAATATGAATGGATGGGATTTGAGAGGTTTATAAATATTTACTTGTAACTCTGTAGCATGTGGCTGAGTAACTGCATTGGGGAATGACTGTTTTTGCTCTTTACCAAACTTAAATATATGGAAATAAAACCTACAACTGTATCAATTGATGTCATCCCTTCTAAAGAAGCATAGAACTCCTTTAGTTCTTACTAGCTTTGAAAGCAGATGCCAAAAAAGACCCTCAAAGCCTGGTCTTATTTCCACCTTTCAATTGTCTCCTTCTCCATGACCTTGCCAAAAACAAACTATGTGCTTCAATGGGAGAAGGAATTTGGTAGAATAGTGGACATGATGGACTGGGAAGAGGTCTAGACCTCTATAGCCTGGAGCTCTTTTAATATATTATCAGTGAAAAGCTCTTATACAATTTAGGTTGCTACTTATCAACAGCCTGAATAGCTAAATACGTCCCCATTACTCAATTACTCCCTATATTCCTTCAGAGGTTGTAAAAAATCTGGTATTATGTTACATATATGGTGGTGCTGCCCTAAAGCACAATTCTAAATTACCTCTTACAAGTTAATTAATTTGATTCCTGATTGTAGTATACAAAAAGACCCCTTAGAGGTCCTATCCAAAAAACCTACACAAGGTATCCATAGACCTACTAACAAATGTACTTGTTTCTATTCAACGCCACCGAACAAGTATTATACCATTCCTGGAAATGTTCAATGTTAACCTTTGTGGAAGCCAAAAACAGATTCAATGGTGCTATGAGTAATGAAAAATCACCAGCTTTTGTTCAAGATATGTACTAAAATGTTTTTGATATTCTTGTCTCAAACATTTTTCAAACCTAATGATAGACAACTCACAACTCCAACTCTATTATCAAATCTACGACGACGAGGGGGGTGGGGGAAACCCTCTCTTTGACCTACCTAAGATGTTTTCCCTCTTTCTTTTACTCCCTTGCCTGAATCTTTACTTTACTGTACTATACCTGGCATTTTCTTCACTTACATATTTCATTTGTTTGTTTTTTTGCCTTCTATTACTCTGCTGCACGTACTTTTCTTTAAAATCATATCCATGGACCTTGCATAGGCCTGTGAATAGTTTTCATCTGCTTTCTCTATTACATATTGACTACACAGATCTGTATCTACATGCCATTGTATTCCTTTACTTTCAGTAAAAACTATTAATGGCAAAATATATAGAAAAAACATATCTGCAATCAAGGATGAAAATACAGGTAGACAATGAGGTATCTGTTCTATATACATATGGATAAATTACATGCCTAAAACAAGATAATGATTTGTGCTAATATTCTTCTTTTATTTTCGTTTTCTAATTAAAAAAAAAAATATTGAAGGAGACATCCATTCAGTTTAAACAAAATTCCTTATAACAAATCATAGCAAAGGGAACCATTTACAGACCTATTTTAAACAACTCATCTTTCTATTTTAATATTACTCTGGTAGCCAACATGTAACTATCCATGTGGTTATATTTCTCTGTAAAGAAATGCTGCTATACTATATGTCACCAGCAGGCAGTACTACTGTAACAGTTCCCAACATCAGTTAGAGAGCTGAATGAAGGATGTTTCGGAAAATGTTTTGCTGCAGCAGTGAACTTAGTGAGTTCCTTATCAGACCCAATAAATTATTTAATATTAGTAATACCTCTGAAGATTTAATCTTCTAGACTAAACTATAATTAGAAATAACAAAGCTGACAATATTGTAATTTTAAATTTAAATTTAAATGACTGCAACATGTGGAATTCGTTTTGTGCTAATGGTACTTGTCCAAAAACTGAACACTTAGAGACAGCACTATACAAGAATCTTTGAACCTAAGAATGTAACTGTAAATGATTACAAACGTCAAAAAAATACCAGGTTGTCTAAAAATTATTTTAGAAAATAATATAAAAAAAAAAATACCAGATTGTAAAATTGATAACTGTGATTTCCCATTAGCTTTTAATAATTTTAATGCAATCACATAACATGCTTTTATATACAATACAAACCCTTTTCTACCAGATCACTGTACTTTACTAGGCTTTACAGTATTTCAGTTCATTAAAGAATTTATGGTTATACTACACACCGTGAAATTGTAACAGCTGTTAGAAGCAGGAACAACAACCCTATCATGCCAAGTTTAAGACCCAGATAAAGATTTTCAGATAAAAAGCACATCTGCACTGATGCTATACAATAAATACATAAATGCTTGCTGCAGATTATATAAACTTTTTTTTTTTTATGTTTTTTATATTATTCAAAAAAAGCTGCCCAGCTGCCAAACAATGAAACATCCGTTCATAAATTGTTCTTATGTTTAACACAACTACATACAGGCTTCCCTATAAGTTAAATAACTTGTCACTTACTTAGAGGGGTAGAGCTGAGGCGAGTACTGGTGTGCTGATCTTGGACTGTAGCCACTACTTGTTATTACTGTAAAACATAAAACACACTTGAAAAACTTTGTACCATAAATAACTTGCATTCACGCTTTAACAGCTTTAGCATCGATCATAAAGGATGACAAAATGAATTATTTTACTGTAAAATAGGACTACAAAGTGTGGAAGTATTTGGTACAGAATTAAATCTATATCTTGGCAACTGCAAACTCTCAGAGGTAGCTCGGCACTCGGGCAGTCACATTTGAAAGACTAAAAATACTTTTAAAGTGTATAGGTAAAGTCGTAGCCTGTGTTGTCCCATTTCTAAGAATGTCACAGAAAGTTTGAATTATCTATGTAAATACAAACTGCAAGATTGGAATTGAGCTTCAGCATCATCGACTCCTTAATCATTCTGCTGCTGCTAAACATCTTCTCGACATGGCATCCTAAATGTCTATCCTATGTGGACTTATTCCAAAGTTAGTGCAGAAGTTTTTCTTTTCCTTAACCATCTGTCTCTATCAAGACAGATGCATGCCAAATATACATTCTGCATAATGGTGAACCCATCCCTCCATAGGAAATCCATAGAGAAAACATACAGGGTAATGCCAGGCCATCTGCTTATGTTTCACTTTAAAAATGATTAATGTAAGACACACTAGTGGAGCAAGCATGAAAAAACCCAATTAAAGTTTTTTTTATAGGTTTCATAGAAATGTAAATCTGGATTGTCACTCTTAATAAAAATAAACGGAATTCACCAGGGTTGATTTATGAAAGGCAAGTACGGTGTGCACTATGAAAGTAAGGTGTCCCAGGGCTTAGTGAATACGGAGAAGCTCTGCTGGATTCTATCATCCAATCATAGCAAGCTGTATTTTTTTCTCTGCATGTGATTGGCTTCCCCTCATTTGCTAAGCTCTGGAGCAAATGTCTTTGCAGACTGCAACTGCACTTGCAAAGTCTATTTGCTTTTAGTAAATCAACCCCATAGCGGTAATAAGGTCAGATTTGTGGCTTTAGCTCCTTTAATCCTTTTTCAATAAAGTGTATGTAAGGGCAACTTTTTTTGTTTGGAAATAGTATGGCAAAGTTAGACTCTCTGCTAAGTCGTTAATGCCATCTGAGTCTCAGCTAGGGGGAATAATCCCTCTATTAGTCCATGTTTTAAAGTTACCAGTGCATGGGTAAATTATCATTTTATTGGGAAAAATGTTACAGTGAAACACATCTATGATGCAAATTACCCTTACTTTGGGACATTCTCTCTTATTTTCTGTTGCGTCACAAGGACAGGTAGTGAATGGACACAGTCTCCCCCAGCACAGAGTTTCTTACAAAGACGAAGAAAAATGTTCCTAAACTAAAACTGCAAAAAAAAGTTTTGGCTATACACTTTAGATTTCCAGGCATAGGTTAATATATGGGGTTGATTTACTAAAAGTAAATGGACTGTGCACTTTTGCAAGGGCAGTTGCTCCAGAGCTTTGTAAATTAGGTAAGCTTCACTTAACAAAGAACACTCAATCACATGCAAGGAAAAAAAGCACTTTTGTTTTGCATATGATTTGATGATAGAAGTCAGCAGAGCTCTCCATCATTTACTAAGCTCTGCAGCAACTGCACTTGCCTTTAGTAAATCAACCTCCTATGTTCTCAGTTTTGAATGTCTGGTTCAGTTATTAGAGCAAGTCTTCTATGCATAATGAATGCCCTGCATTGAAACAGAGTTACCCTCTACTATCTGTACACTTATTCACCCCCTAAAACAGATCATTAACCTCCTGCCTCCCAAAACTTTACATCTAAAATGAGCCATTAACACTCAGACTCCACTCCTAACCCTTAGCCTAACCATTGAAATAAGCTGTCAAACTTAACTTTCCCCACAAAAATTTAAAAGAATATTCCAGGAATTAAAAAAAAAATATATTTCAATGGGCCCCCCTGCACTGCAAAGGTTAAATACTCATTAACTCTAGAGAATGAGGAATAGGGTACAAGACTTACCTTAGTTGCTATTCTGGCAGGCTCCCAACATCTGTGCGCTTCGGGGTGTAGTCACATGATGATGTCATCATGTACAATGTGGAATAGACTCCCTCCAGAGGTGGTTCTGGCTAGCTCACTAGATCGCTTTAAAAAAGGCCAGGATTCTTTCCTGGGTGTACTTAATATAAGTGGGTACTAAAATACTAAAAACATTTTGGGTAAAGTTGATCCAGGGAATATCTGATTGCCTCTCGGGGGATCAGGAAGGAGTTTTTTTCCCCTGCTGTAGCAAATTGGATCATGCTTTGCTGGGGTTTTTTCGCCATCCTCTGAATCAACTGCGGGTATAGGATTGTGTATATGGGATTGTATGGTTGGGATTACAATACTGTTTTTTTTTTTTTTTTGTTGGTTGAACCAGATGGACTTTTTGTGTCTTTTTTCAACCTGACTAACTATGTAACTATGTAACAATGCAGGGCCAAGAGCCCTGCATTATTTGTGAAGATGGAGAGGGACCATTCACATCATGGAGTTGAGGAGAGTGGCGGGGCAAGGAGTAAGGTATGTATTACACCTCATTCCTTATCCCTTAGAATTAATGAGCAATTTAACCCTTGCAGTGCAGGGGGCCTCACTGCAAGGGTAGTTTTTTAATTCCTGGAGTTGGGCTTTAACCCTCTCTAACCCTATCACTTAATTAAATATAACCAAGTGCTAACCCCTATTTTGTCTATATTCTTCTCTCCTCACGTGTCTCTGCACCAATAGCAAGCAGCCCTTTGCCAAAACCATACAATGTCTATAATATATCAGTTTGGGGTTTGCCAACCATTCAAGTTAATTGATATTTGGATAGCAATAAACTGTTTAAACTATTTTTATTACAAACACTTTGCTGGGATGGTTTTCCTATTACTCTTTGAAAACTCCATCAATATATCAGATAGGAGTGGCAGACAATATTAGAAGAGTAGATCTAGAATAGGGAAAACTCATCTTTATTTGATTTGCTCACTTCATACATAAGATGACCCAGTCACTGACTTTAAAAATAAAAAATACATCCTGTAAAGAAGAGTACATTTAAATGCCTATCCTGCTGACTGAATCTTTAGAATACTACACATTTCCAGGTGTGTCAGATGCCTGCCCTCCATCAACCTGCTGTGGTTCCATAGTATTGACATAGGGGTTGGTGGGTGGTACCATTGAGGTGAGCATTGGGGACCAAGCACTTGAGTCACCCAAAAATGTTCCATGTGCTGAATATTCTGCCAATGGATTCACTCATTGCCAATGGATTTGAGAAACTGGCGGTAGGATAGGTAAATATAAATTGTCTTCTGTTGCAGGGTATTTTCTTAGTTTTTTAGAAAAAAATTACAAAATACATAAAAATACAGCTGGGAATCACTTATCCAATGGTGTAAGAACAATATTTACGACAGGCCCCATATAGGTATGCAACCATAATTTACTGTGATCAAAAACAGTCATGGGATCTGCTATTGCTATAGTTTAAAAAAAAAAAAAAAACTTGTGCAAAATATTCTTATTGTCAATGGCTATGAAAAAGATGGGCATGCATTTTTTAATTGTTCAAGTAAGCGAAGCATCAGCCCACCTCTTAAGGCTCTGTATTAGTTAGTCAAGTCCCCCATCTCATAAAAAAAAAGGGTTGCTTGGGAGTGAAGTTTTACTTATGTGAAAAATGACCATCTCTATGTAACGTCAGCTGCTGTAATCTTTGTATCTAGAAATCCTTTTGACATTTGGTTCTTTTACTGAAGGTAACCTCTGCTTATACTTTTTTATACTATGCTCATTTTGAAGTGCCCTGGTTAATGGCATGTTTCTTTTTTCTACAAACATTTATCAAGAGACAATCTTGCATTCACGGCTTTAGCATCACAAATATAAGATTATGTAAGTATATATATATATATTCTGCATCAGCACGCATACTGCAGCATAGAGGACTAAGGGCTCATGTACACAGGGTAAACGCAAGCAATATCGCTGCAAAATTGCGCCACGATTTTACTGCGATTTTGTCACGTTTTTGCGGCCGGGTGGTCAAAACGTTCCTATGCTGAACGTGATTCTTCTTTGTTCAGGAGTCGGTGCTTGAGGGAGGTTGAACCTCCCCTACTCGCAGCAGCTTCTAAACTCTTGTAAAAGCCTGTGAATACATGGACACACAGGGGTTGATTTACTAAAACTGAAGAGTGCAAAATCTGGTGCAGCTGTGCATTGAAACCAATCGGCTTTCATATTTTATTGTCAAAGCTTAATTGAACAAGCTGAAGTTTGAAGCTGATTGGCTCCAGCTGCACCATATTTTGCACTCTCCAGTTTTAATAAATGTGTGCTATAGGCTTTTATGGAATTGAGTTCAGGAGCTTTGGCAAAAAAAAACAAAAGCTCCTAAACTCCTAGGCTCTAAGTCTCCTAAGCTCCTAAACTCATATTTAGAAGCTGTAGTGTACACGAGCCCTAAAAAATACTGTTATTCTCAATTAATTCGGGCTGAGAAACTGAAATACAAGCTTCTACTATGTAGGTGCAGTTATGCCAGTGGAGTTGCACACATCTGGTTTCAGAAAAAAAATATTTACGAACTTTCACTACTATTGAGATATCACATTTAAACATACAAATCTAAAATATCCACTACGTTAATGCTAATCAGCAATAATTTTGCAATGTTCACCTTGCTGAAAGAGGTAAACATCAGGACAAAAAAAAATGTAAAAGAGATGGACTTAAACCACAACTGATATATTGAAAATTGATCTATTCCTTTCTTATCCATTTATAAACATTCAAATACAATGTCAATGACTGCCAGATAATAGTCCAATAGGGCACTCCTTTGATAAAATACAGGAAGGTTGCCCGAGACCGGGTTTTAATACCTCCATCTACATATCTGCTTCCTTCTGTATTCTTTAAACACATTTCAAGTAATCTGCCCAGCAGTGCCTTTGTACCTGTTTAGCCCCTAATTCAAGAAAAATAACCTCACATGCAGTAACCTACACAATCTGGGGTATCCTAGTAAAACTGTGATCATGTTGACAAAATATATGAGTGAATAGTTAAGTGTAAACAACAGCATTTCATGATTAAGGGCACCACTTAAACTGGCAATAATCTAATGATCCAGCTATCTTTTAAAGTGCTAGTTTAACTTATACTGGACCTTTTGTATAAAAAGATACCACACATATTATATTTAACTTTTTTCATTTACTCGTCCTTTTTCTTTTTAGCAAAGTGCCACACAACTGAACTACATTTTCAGATAGTCAAGTAAGCTTATCAGATGCGGTGGATACCTCCCCATAGCAATGCCTTGCTAGATCTTTCCGAGATGAGTGAGACATAAATGGTACACAAATACTTAGGTCACAAAGCACCCACAACTTGTGAATTCTCTTTTGTAGAATATTATACAAACAGTTCTTCCTAATCTTGAATAACTTAAATGACTGAATAAACATACAGAATCTGGAGAAGCTATTTTTGGCAACCAATCAGCTTCTATCTTCAAATTGTTCAGTTAAGCTTTGAAAATAAAATATTTAAGCTGATTGGTTGCCATATACAACGGCTCCAGATTCTGACTGCTCCAATTTTTAGAAATTCCCCTCATTATGTGAAAGATTGACTATTAACAACTAATATAAATAGTTTTACCGTGCAGCCTTTTGCTCTTAGTTAGCTTCCATAAAAATGGGAAATTTTGTTCTCTACGATTACTGCACAGAAAGGCAAATGTGTGTTTGAAAATACTGTAGGTTTTCATTATATTACCTCTTGTATCTCTTGACCCTCCCTCTTAGATTGTAAGCTCTAACGAGCAGGGCCCTCTGATTCCTACTGTATTAAAGTGTATTGTATTTGTACTGTTTACCCTCAAGTTGTAAACTGCGTAAACTGTTGGCGCTAAATAAATCCTATATAATAATAATAATAATTATACCACCTTCATTTTGTTTCCTTTTATTCATTCAACATTTTATATATTTATCTAACACTGCTTTAAAATATCTTTTACATAATTTATTAACGTGTAGCCATTATGCATGTAATAATAGAGAACATGCACAATGCTTTGTGATGTCTGATTTTTAAACCTCTGGCAGTATTTGCCAGACAACTTTTGCCAAGAAGTTATGAGCAATCTATCAGCCATATAATACAAGTTTAACAAGGTAAAATTACAACTTTCTTGTTAAGTGTTATCCAATAGGCCCACAGTCACAAACCTCTGGATACCCTGTTTAGAAAGTGTGACACACTCACATCATGAAAAGTCATCTCAATTAAATGTGGGACTAAATAGTAAAATAAATGACGTGCACAGAACAGCAGACACACGACTAAGTTGTTAACTTTCAAGCTTACTGAACTCTTAACCATTAAAGATTTATGATTGATAACTAATTGCAGGCATGAACAGGCATGACGATTTGGACGTCTTCCACTTTGAAAGTTCACTAAATTTAACAAGGTTGTTGCCAAATTTGAGATTTCAGGGGATGTGCCTATTAGTTTGGATTACACATTTTCTGCTTCTTTAGTGTGTAATATGTTATCAGATTGCTTTACCTGACCCAGTAAAAGTGTCAAGCGATCCATCTCCAGTTGTTGTGGTGGTTTCATTGCTGTTCATTGGCTCTGTTTTGACTGCAAGAAGAGACACTACATAGAAGAATAAGCAGACATAAGATTTGTCGTCTAAACTTACAAAATAGGCCTCATGCCATCTTCAAGAAGAAACAGCCAAAAGTGAATGTTCATGCAGCAGAACAAATAAAAAAAATCCCTGGTAAGTGTAGCAAGTAATAAAAGTGGATAAGGCAGACATGCTATTAGAAATGCCTTATTACAAGATCTGTTCAGTCTAAAATTTGGGTAGCCAAACTAAGGCTTTGTAACAAGAGAGTACCAATTCCAGATCATAGATCTCTTTAGCATCGTTAATGCAATAGACAGTCACAATAGTCATACAGCAGGATTAGCTTTAGAAAAGGCACTTTTGTCAGCCCCAACTATGGTACTACTGTATATAAAGTGCAATAATAACTCTACATTGGGACAAATAAAATAAATAAATATAATAAATAATGAATGATTCTGTATGAGTTCCAGTTTTGGCATTCTATGAATATATAAAATCATGGTTATGGGTTATATTAGGATATAATAAATGCACAGAGGTCAGGTAAACACTTTACTAGGGATACATGTCCTTTAGAAAAAATATACTTGTTATGTAACAAACTGATCGCTCTAAATCTGTGCAAAATAGCAGGAACTGTTCACCAACACAATAGTCATGTTGTTCATACATTCTTTGAAAAAGGTTAGAATGTAACATAAAAATTACTATTTGAAATAATGGGGATTATTCTATTAAATAATCATAGTACTGCTAGCTTATATATACATTTATTAGAGTCTATATTTGGCCAAAACCTCTTCAGTTTTGAATAGCATAACAATAGATTAAAAACCATGTCTGTGTCCTGTTGGGAAGATTTCATTTTGCTTCCTCTTTTGAAAACACAACAAAAAGTGGGGGGGAATCTATAAAAAGTGAGAATTCTCCTCTTAGAAAATTGTCCCGAAAACAGGTGTACCCATTGGAAGTTTTCCTCTTATCTCTTACTCTACAAAGCAAGAACACCAACAGCAATATCAACTAAACCGTCCCTAACAAAAAACAAAAAGTGTTGCCTCTAAATATAGCGTAGATAAGGTATAACACTATGTTATTATTGTACTCTATGTACTAAGGCAATATTAGAATTGACATACAGTTACCAACTGATACTGCCCTCATTTTTAAAATCATATTTTACTTTTTTCCACTATACAGAACTAAGAAAGACATCTGGAACACCTACATTCTAAAATTTCATGAATTGTGGATCATTTTGCCTGAACTTATCTTCTCTATAGATTTGGGGGGACACTCTAATAATCACAAATTATGAGACATTCAGTTACACACCAGAGATCTATTTATTACTTGCACCCTCATAGTCTAACCTATTATTCCTTACAAACACTCCAAACGGTTGGCATAATCTCAAGCCTTAAAAACCTCTCAGAAAACGTGTCACAAAAACCCACGTTGTAAAGGCCCTATCCCTGATCTGTATAACAATTGAGGAATGAAGATCCGCAATTAAAATTTGACTATATGTTAAAATTAGAACGCAAAAGTGAACTGTGCCTTACCCCTGTTGATTGTGATAACTCTACTGAAAACTTGTGTAAATGCATTGGACCTCTCGGGATACGAGAAACTATGAAACTATTTACCAGATGGTATATGACTAAACTTCATTCCATTTAACCTATGGCTTCTACTTTTGAGGTTGTCCTCTTCCAGGTACCTTTACCCATGTGTTCTGGTTTTGTGAGAAATTAACACTTCTCTGGCACAAAATCAGTTTCCTCTAAAATATTTGGGAAACCCATCACATTAACATCAACCAACTGTCTACTTGTCGCCCCAATACAATAAGCATTTCATTTTTATTAAAGTCTTATTTCTACTATTTGTGTTGCCACTCACTGGGTAATGGCACTGCATTGGAAATCCTCTGAGGTTCCTATAACACAAGTTAAGGATAGAACCAATTCTATCATTCTTATGGAATGTATATATCATACCCTATCACACCATGCCTCTTTATAACAAAAAATGGGGACCCTTGGCAGGAACATAGGCAAACATTCCTGCAAACTTTGTTTTGTATGGCTCCAACAGTAATTATCATTTGGTTGAGTTGTGAAACCCTCTGACACGACAGAAAGTGTTCTTCTGTACTTTAAGGCTGGTATAATGATGCTTCTATAATGTTTTTAGATTAAAAAATAGATAATTCAGGGACTGTGCAATGATACTCAGTTCATAAAATGGTGGATCAAAACTGAAATCCCTCGCAGAGTTTATGATGCCCAAGCATAACAATTTAACCACAAAGATCTCATAGACTCATAGAATCCCTCAGCGCTTTCATTGAGGATCTTTGTGGTTAAATTATAATGTTTTTAGATGGATTATGTATGCTAGGTTATTATGGTATGGTATAGTATGTTATCCTTTTGTTGACATCTCTGATGCCATCACATTTGTACATAAAATGTAATAAAAGTTTGTAAAAAAAAAGAAAAAACACTCAAAAAAGGTACTGGCTATGCTGTACTAAGCTCAAGCTGCTTGCCTACTTTATGAGCCTGCGTAGATGGACTTTGTGCTTGTGTTAAAGAACAAATTCAGCATTGTTTCAGGTGAATTCTGCATGAAGTTTAAGGTGCTTCTGAGATAATTTGTAGTTTATTGACAGGTACATTTGACCTCGCTCTGTTAAGCTGCCTCAATCTGCTTCAAACTACTTTTACCTTCCAATGGACTTGTATGGGGATAGGAGCAGCTCTGAAGCAAGCAAAAGCCAGTTGACCAAGGCTCTTAGACCCACACAAATGGACGTATTTAGGAATAAAATACCACATGCCTAGCAAAACAAAACACATTGTGTTCCTGTGGCTGGAGAGCTGCAGCTGAGTCATACAGCCAGCTATAGAGGTTAATGGCTGTGCACCCATGTATATATATAAATGATAATGCTTCTCTGCATTGACGTTTACCCACCAATATTGGTACAATGTATTTTCCTGAATGCAGAAGTATCGTGTTTGGGAAATTATGTTGCATGCACATGTGTGGGTAAATGCCAAAGCAGAGAAGCATTACTGTTTACATGTGTACAGAGATGTATAGCCATTCACGTATATGGCCTGCTGTACACCCCACCTGTCACTCCCTAGACATGGTAAAATGACATGTAGTTTACACTAGGCATATTTTATGCCTAACTATATTAGTGTATAGATGTTATGCCTAACTCTATCCTTCCACTGTAGCCTTAAAGAGATACAATGTACATAAAATAATTGAGCCTCATTCAAAAGAAACAAAAGCAGGTAGCCATGAATTGGTAAAAATATTATCCATATCTTTAAATGTCAATGGGTCCAAGGGGTTGTTGAATAAATGTTACAAGTAAAATAGAAGTCCTTTTAAATGCTAATATGCAGTACAACAAAGCAACCAGTTTGAGAAGTACTTCTTTGTCAAAAGCTTGATATACTGTACATGTTATACTGGGCTGACTGATCCAACTCTAGTGACTCAGTGCCTAACAGAGTTGTTGACAAATACCACCAGTTCTAAATTATTAGGGGTCTGGCATTCCTTCCTAAAGTTTAGAACATGTGAAAACCAAAAACAGAAAAAGCACACACCTATATACAGGTGGTCCCCGGGTTACAAACATCCGACTTACAAACGACTCCTACTTACAAACGGAGGGAAACAACAGGAAGTGAGAGGAAATCTACCCCGAGGACGGGAAATTCACTCCTGTAAGAGTTCTCACGGGAAAAAGGTGTCTCCACTGAACCACTGCAAACTTAAGGGATATCTACTAGGGAAAAAAACTGCTGTAGTGTAAATTTCCATCCAGAAGATGACTATTCTGCATGTTGTATTTGATATTGTGATACCATGGCATCAACACGGCTTCTATAAAAGGGTATTCAAATAGAAAAGTGCTTGGAATTGGGGGGGGGCAGTAAGATAGTGTATGTGTGATTGGAACACAAATGCTGGGGCAATATCTATTGTATTTTTGTCCTGGGCTTAAAGCCTAGACTGCACAGGACTACAGGAGGATCTAGTAAATCCTGTATATTAAATATTATATATTATTTACTATTGTATATTACTATATACTGTCTGTTTTTATATAATTAACATTTCTGTGCAGAGGGTAACCATTAGCATTACATTCCTAGACTTAAACATGTACAGTAAAACCTTGGTTTATGAGTATTGTGGTTTATGAGCGTTTTGAAAGATGAGCAACTTTTTTTTTAAATGTTGCCTTGATTTGCGAGCACTGTCTTGATATACGAGCAATATACATGCATTTGTTTTAATGTTAAAAAAAATAATTACACTCACAATGTTAAGGAATCAGCTGCAATTCCACAGCTGTTGCTGTACAGTATACAGTTCTGTATGTGGCCAGAGGTCCAGGAGCGCGGGTGGCTCACAGTGCTTCTTGCAGCAACAATTCAACAATTCCTGAGTGTCTCTGAGATCGGCAGGAAGCGCTGGGAGCCACCAGTGCCCGCGGACCTCTGGCCATATACAGAACTGTATACTGTACATCAGCAGCTTTATTGTACAGTACATTTACACCAGCAGCTTTGGAATTGCACCCGACTCCTTAACATTGTGAGTGTACTGTAATTTTTTTTTTATACAAAAGGAACTGTGGATTGGGAGCCTGGTTCCAATGATATATGGAGGTGTGCCGCAAAGTACAGGTTAATTTCTTTTATTTTTGCAGTACAGTACACTTTATACTGTACAGTACTGTATTTTGAAGTGCAGGTTAATTTGTTTTATTTTTACAGTACATATTACATTGTATTTTGCATTGCTGTAATCATTTTTATATGACTAAATGGTTGTGGAACAAATCATCTGAGTTGCTATTATTTCTTATGGGGAAATTCGCTTTGACATACGAGTGCTTTGGATTGCAAGCATGCTTCTGGAAAAAAATTATGCTCGCAAACCAAGGTATAACTGTACTTTACTGAATACCTAATATAGAGGTGGCACCTTTAAAGTGAATGTATATAAATATATATGGAAGTAGAGTTCCAATACATGAAATACTAATGCAGTCCAGCAAAACTGCAACTGTACTAATGAAAGTTATTAGAGCATCATCACAGGGTGGTACTGTGGGTGCATAGACAAAATAAAAATCCATGCCACGTCCTAATAATTAAATGAATGTATATGCAGAGATTGGGAAACATAGACTTTACAGGCAAAATTTAAATTTCCAATTTTTTGGTAACAAAAACATAAAAAATGTTTGTATACAAAATACAGTGCCAGCATAGACACAAGAGGATAAAAACAAAAACAAATCCTGACACCAAAGGTCAGAGCCAGTAATTTCATAGAACCTGGGACAGTCGCTCTACATGTTTTGCGATTAATCGCTTCTTCAGGAGCTTGTTTGTATATACATTTTCTCTATCCAGGTGGTTTGTAGGAAACCTGGTATATTCAAGGATAGAATCATGTTCAACTTATGTTAAAAGTACACTGACATGGATCCAGACTGTATTCTTCACCATAATGTATTCGTGTTTAGGGTAGTAGCAATTGCAACAAACTGTATGAAGATATATTGGCACCTCTATAGCTCAAACTTATCCCACATGTACAATTTCAGCACCTGGAGATGTACATGGTCAAGTCTGTAGTCGCTGGTGATAGGTTCCAGTAGAGTTGAGTGCGCTCAATATAGCAGCCGTAGCTAGGTGGAGGAGTCAGACTCGTAACATTAGTGTAGGGGTGGTGCGCTGTTCTATAATAAAAAAGCAGTGTATAAATATCTTAAACCCATGATTGTGTTAAAATGTATTAACAAAGTCCATAAAGAAACAGCATATAATATAGAAAATGTTCCGTTCAAAAAGGCTGGTGGCAATCATGCATCGTGAATGAAAAATAACAAGAGCAAAGTGAAAAAATCTTCTCATAAAAAAGATATAAAGATGTGCAAAAACAAAAAAGGAATGCTCTTCTAGTGATCAATGATAATATATCCATGAATCACCCATCCATGCAGTGCTTTTTCAATAAAATTCTTCAGTGCTCAATGTGCAAGAAAACATCCACCTGCTATCTACCTTTGAATGCAATGCGCGCTCATCTGCAGCACAATGGTATCATGCAGTATACAAATATCCAATCCACCTGGGGGAGTCCAATAGCTTCCCTTGAATCCTCCTATATTCACAGTGGTAAACTCCACGGTTGTACGTGGACAAACAAAGTGATTTCATAGTGCATTATGTTTAAAACCACATTTATTAGTTAAAAACAACTTCATCCAGTACACTCACATTTAGAGAGGCTAATGATCGCATGGAATCCAATAAGAGTAATCCCTTCTAATACCGTGGGCAGCTTTGGCTCCCCAGGTGACTAATACAGATCATAGTAACAACATGTCTGACGTCACTGGCTCCTCCTACGCGTTACGTCACCGGTCAGGTGACTTCTTCAGGGTGAGCGCGCATTGCACTCAAAGGTGGATAGCAGATGGATGTTTTTTTGCACATTAAGCACTGAAGAATTTTATTGAAGAAGCACTGCATGCATGATTGATTCACAGATATATTATAATTTATCACTGGAAGAACATTCCTTTGGTATTTTTCCCATCTTTATATATTTTGTATGAGAAGATTTTTTAATTTTGCTCTTGTTATTTTTCATTCACGGTGCATGGTTGGCACTAACATTTTTGAACTGAACAATTTCTATATTATATGCTGTTTCTTTATGGACTTTTACGTTGGATTTATATTTGTTCATTAGTTTTAACATGATCATGGGTTTATGATAATTATACACTGTTTTATTTATAGAACAGCGCACCACCCCTACACTAATGTTACCTATATGTTTTCAATTATTTGAGCACCTGATTTGGTAGTAGCAGCAGTTCACTTATATATATATTTTACACTTTTCTGTGGTTTTACCACCAGCTAGCCAGCTATAGCAGC
Organism: Pelophylax lessonae; assembly: GCF_965119305.1. Taxonomy (NCBI): domain Eukaryota; kingdom Metazoa; phylum Chordata; class Amphibia; order Anura; family Ranidae; genus Pelophylax; species Pelophylax lessonae. The sequence continues at coordinate 432,509,735 of NC_138770.1, read as the reverse complement.
GCACTAGTGCCTCTAAATAACTATAAATGACCCCCCTATATAGAGGTTCATTTATAAAGACTGCAGTTTTCACTCTCTACATACTGCAGAAATATCACTTTATTACTCTACATTGAACCACCATTTTACAATGGATTTATAAATCGCAGAGCGGTGTAGAACCTATGATATCCAACAATACATTTCCTGTATATTACTGCAGAGAAAACTAACAGACAGAAGGAGAGACACTCTTTATTGCCCTATTCATTAGAATGAATGTCAGTTTTCAAGCAGAATTTATTAAACACACAGCATTGCTTTGTAAATGCGCCAGAGAAGCTTTTAAAGCAGAACTAAAGTTATAAATTAAAAAATTGTTAGCAGGTACAATTTATGACATAAGAGGCTTTATCTGTCTGCTATATATTTTTTATTAGTGCACACTTCCTGCTGCACATGTGCAGTGCAGTGTACACCCCCTGGCCTTTTCATGTGTCTGTCTGTAAGATGCCAAAAATGAAGCCAGGTGTCAGAATGATGTAACTCCTAAGTACATGTGCAGGAATGACATCATCAGCGGATGCTCAATGACTGATTCAGAAAACACTGGATCTGGAAAAAGGTGGAAAGATGTCAGAGGCCATGGCCAGAGTATGGGATAGTGGACCTTGCAACAGTGAAGGCGGCGTGCAAGTGGGTAGATGTGCAATAATCTAGCAATTATGGCAAAAGCTCCAGGAATCCACATAGGATTTAGTTCTTACCAGAAAAGCAATGGTATCGTTTAGGTTAGGGCATATCGCTGCTTTATAATTTAGCTATTCAGAGTTTAATTATTCTCTAACATGTATGTATTAAAAGAAATATTGTAACATGATGTTAACTATAATAATGTCAGCGGCCATGGACAGAGTAACAGGTAGAGCACAGACCTTGTGACAATGAAAGCGCTGTGTGCAAGCGGGTCGATGTACATTATTCTGGCAATTATGGCAAAAGCTCCAGTAATCCACATAGGATTTGGTTCTTACCAGAAAAGCAATGCTATGGCTTTGGATAGGGCATATCACTGCTTTATAATTTAGCTAGTCAGAGTTTAATTTTTCTCTGACATGTATGTATTAAAAGAAATATTGTAGCATGGCGTTAACTATAATAATGTCAGCGGCCAGGGCATGGCATGCCGACACCGCGGATGGCTGCCTAATCTTTCTGCTTGACAAAGGGGGAATAAATCATTCCCAACTTCCCTCAGAGGGTCAAACAACATTAGGGCATAATGTCCAAGAGTAGGAAACAGTTAAAAATGCCTAAAAAGGAGAGAGGAGGACATACCAGGGCAATCCCACTTTATACCCTTGACCTTACCTCCCCCTTGCATCCAGCAGCCTTCTGCCATAGATAACTTCCCTGCCTCAGACCAGCCCATTTCTGAGCAGACAATAAAGAATATGCAGATTTCCCTCAAGCAGACACTGTACTCGGACCTCTCAGCGGCAGTGACATCCCTGGAAATGTAGTACACCAGGACCAGAGACTTCACCATGTAGAGAACAAAATGTCTGACCTCTTCACTGCCCACAATGACATGGTTGATGTATACACAGAACATGAAGAAGAGCTACAGTCAATTAATCTTAAGCTGGCAGATTTGGAGCACCAGTCTCGCCGGAATAACATTAAATTCCGCACTGTACCAGAATGTACAACAACCTGAGCTGGTACAATTTTTAGAATCATTAATTCGCTAGTACCTGACTTGACGGACATGTATTGACATGCATCCACTTCTACAACGCTAAGGAGTAGGTTATGTTTCCCACCAAGTGAACCTCAAATCTCCCTGATTCTCTTACTGAAATTACCCTGTATACAGATCTCGCCAAGGCTACAATGGAGAATCGCCGAAAACGTACCACGATAATGAAGGCGCTCCAGAACCACCATATACCATACAAATGGGGGTTCCCTACTAAGCTACTGATCACATTTCAAGGGAAAACGCTCACTGCTGGCCTTCAACTACTGAGGCTCTGGTGAATAATTCCTGCTGAAAACTCAAGACCACCTTCTCCTCCTCACTCCCAAATGGAAGCTGACTGGTCCCTCTAAGACGCCTGACGCAACCCGTTCGCACACATGACCTCAATTTGTTAGTTAGCCGGGTCGCTGTGGACCATTGCCTTCTACAGGCCTAACTTTCACTCCACTGGCTCTGATTTCCTGGATGCCGTTACAAGAAATCCCTTTCCGTTTGGAAATTGTCAGCAGTAATACTGCTCATTGAACCCGCATTGCTGACGGGTTGCCTCTTTTTTTTCCCCTCCCTACTTTACACCAGCCTCAAGTTTCCTTTTTGGTCTTATTCTACCGCCTCACTTGTTTACTGACGGGCCCGACCCGGGCACATAAAACCACATCACTCTGTGATCAGTTGCTACTAGAGAGCGCTCTTTTTACACCTAGCAGTCTTGACCCACCTTTGTGAAACCCCTCCAACTGCCTCAACATGCCGACGAAGCTGACTTCCTTAAAAGTAAATGGCCTAAACAGCCCGAAAAAAGGGCTAATGTCCAAAAAGAACTATCCAAACAAGGCGCAGACATTGTATTCATACAGGAGACGCACTTTGCAGCATCAAAAACCCTGATATTCAGACTCAAGGGATATGACACCGTCTATCTCGCCTCAGGCATAAAGAAAAAGAACGGCGTATTGACGGCAATCCGAGATATTGTTTAATTCCAACACCACCACACTTACGCTGATCCACAAGGCCAATACAGTATCTTATACTTAATTGCACCATCGCTCAATCCACCTACACTCTGGTCAACGTGTACAGCCCCAACTCTAGAAAACTTCACTTTTATAAATGCCTTTTTAAGAAGGTTGATGGCTTGAAGAAGAGTAATATTGTTATTGGTGGTGACCTTAACATCATTGGCGATTCCTCCCTGGACACTTCCATAAAACAATATTGACACGGGCCAGCTTTGAACCCCCTACTCTATGATTCAGATGTTTTTTGATGTATAGAGAGCACAGCATGGCTCAGAACGTGACTATAATTTTTTTCCCACACACAGCTATCTTACTCACACATCGACTCCTTCCTGGTCGATAAATGGACCCTACAAAACGTCTTTAACTCTGACATTGGTCTCATCTCGTGGTCGGATCATGGCCCTATCTCCATCACTTTAGGTGACCAACGACCTGGTCCACCGAGAATCTGGAGGCTAGACCTATCCTTAATAGCAGACCCTAAAGTACAACGAGAAATAGAGACTGAACACCACTCTTTCTTTGAACTTAACGAATTGCCTGATACAAACAAATTTACACTCTGGTCAACCTATAAAGCTTACTTAAGAGGAATTTTCATAAAACTGAGTAAAAGAGAGAGACGCCGGAGAACCCAGCAGCTTGACGGTTCTATCCCAAATATCCTGTATGGAAAAACTAAACAAATCTTCTCCTTTCCACATGCAAGCCAGATAAGCCAGAGATAAAAATTGCACACTCTCCTGCTACATAAATTTGAAATCAACCTCAAACTCTCCAAAGCCAATGTCTATGCCCTAGGCAATAGAGCTGGGTCACTCTTGGCCAGACTGGTTAAGGCCCAATGCACAAAAGCCCAAATCATCTGCCTATATCACCAAACTACTAAACAACTCCTAACCAACCCACAAGAAATTGCTAAAGCATTTAGCGACTGTTATGCTTCCATATACAACCTCAAACCCGACCCTCTCACCCCTTGACCTACTGAAGAGCAAATCCATAGCTTCCTGGCCCCAATAAATTTACCATCCATTTCAGAGGCCCAAACCAACAATATCTTCAAACCGTTTACTACGGCTGAAGTCCTCTGTGCAATCAACACACTTCCTCTTCATAAATCCCCCAGGGAAGTGGGTTTCACTAACGTCATCTACAAAAACTTTGTCGATATCTTAGCCCCTAAACTAAAGGGCCTCTTCAATGCTGCTGGTTCCTCTGGCTTCCTGCCTACAGACATGTTGGACTCTATAATAATCACTATTCCTAAACCTGGGAAAAATTCCTCTGCTGCCTCTTATTATAGGCCAATACATTTCTGAATACTGATATCAAATTGCTCCCTAAAATTATTGCTAATAGATTGATGGTGTTCCTCCCTGAGTTAGTACATCCTGACCAAATCAGTTTTGTCCCAGGTAGGCAAGCTCCAGATGCAGCTAGAAGAGTGCTCAATCTTACTCACCAAGCTGCACACACTCAAATGCCTTCTCTGCTTCTGTCCCTTGAGGCAGAGAAGGCGTTTGACAGAGTCCACCGGAAATTCCTTCAGACAGTGCTTTCTAAATTTGGCATTACAGGGTGGTTCCAAGACGCAATCCTATCCCTATACTCCAAACCATCAGCTAGAGTACTCACATCTCACAACTTTGTCCACCCCGTTTAAGATCTTAAATGGAACGAGACAGAGGTTCCTCCTCTCCCCGTTTATATTTGCTCTACTGATGGAACCCTTGGCCTCTAAAATTAGATCTGATCTTCAAATCTTGGGTATTCCCTGCAACGGCATGGACTACAAAATCAGCTTATTTGCTGACGATGTGATTTTGATGGTCACTAACCCCATCCAGTCCCTGCAGGCAATACAAGACTCCCTTCACCAATTTAGCTCTGAGTCATACTACAAATTAAATACCACAAAATCCTTAATCCTCCCCATACACCTCCCTTCCCAATTGTCCGCCCAGTGGAGATCCACTCTATCCTATACAGGGAATACAGATTACCCCCAACCCAAACCAACTGACCAATCTGAACTACCATGCCTTCTCCTGAAACCTGCCCACCCTCTTAAAATCACTACGCTGCATAGGCCTTAGAAAACTTTGGCGTATCGCCACCATCAAAATGATTGTATTGCCTAAGCTTCTCTACTTATTTTGTACACTAATTATACCTATTCCCAATTCTCTCCTAACTTCGATCCAGAGACAACTAACTAACTTTATTTGGGACTCTAAACCACCTAGATGTGCAAGATACATACTATCCAGACCCAACGGAAAAGGTGGTGTAGGACTACCCCATGTCAGCAATTATTACTATACCTCAATTTTGGATCAACTATACTTTTGGTGGCATCCTATACCAGAAAAAATATGGTCAATCATGGAAGCTTCGTATTCACAGCCTGCTACCCTAACAGACTACCTCTTACTGATTGCAGCAGGATACTCTCCAACCCCACGGAATACTATCCCTACACTCTCAGCCTCCCTTCTGGCCTGGAAAAAACTTTTGGTCACAACCCTCCATAATTCACCTGCTAGATCACTACCAATACATTAAGGACCATATCCTCCTGCATCCCTGACTTGAACCTCTCCCGCTGGCACTCCACCAGAAGCTCCATCATTGGCGACATAGTAAATAACAAATTGCTAAAAACATTTGCAGCTCTCCAGGATGAGTTTAAAACTTGAAACTCACAAGCTCAGAAGCCTACACTCACACAATAATCTCTCATTTCATGGACTCCTCTAAACTACCCTCCACAGTGCCTATCTAAGCACCAATTTTTCAATATTACTTCTCTACCCCTTGCCCTAAAAAAGGTATCTCTCTGGTATATTCATGCCTCAGTGATACCCGACCCTGCTCCCAAGTGAACACCTTGAACAAATGGGCTGAGGAATTGAATACCCCTATCTCCCAAGACCAGTGGCTGTGAGCGTTTAGAGAAACCTTCAAAGCATCCCACTGCACTAACCACTGGGAATCCTACCAGAAAACAATCCACAGATGGTATTTGACACCCTGCCGGACATCTAAAATGTACCCAGGTCACCCACTCTCCTGCTGGAGAAACTGTGGAAGCACAGGCTCCATTGCCCATACCCTCTGGTTCTGAAAATCCCTAAGTTCCTTCTGGAACCAAATATTTGTTCTGATTTCCTCCATAACTGGGATACCCTCACCCCCAACTCCTGCAATAGCCCTACTACATATCGGCATAAAAAAGTACCCACGCCCATCCCGATATATTGTCATCCACTTACAATATGCTGCCAAACTATACATCACTAGGCTAAGGAAAACCTTTGAAATCCCTTCCATCTCAAATACTATAGCTAATTTCAACTTCCAGTGTGAAATGGAAAGATCAGTTGCTAGGAAAAACCTGCACTTAGAAAAATTTAGGGCTATGCGGTCGCTTTGGTTACATCATCCAAAATGTAGTGTTCAAATATAACTAATCCAATGTGAACTACCTATTAATCACCTGTCTCTGTACCAAAAACCCGCTGGTGCTCCCTGCTATCTCCTCCCTCCTGCCTTCCTAATACCCTACCCCGTTCCCTCAACTTCACCCCCCTTCTCTTCCTCCCCCCCCCCCTCCCGTATAGATATTATCCTTGTATTTCTATCTGAACTACCCTACTTTATTTAGAAACCTACTGTTTGCATTTATCATGTTACTGTTCATTAGATGTACTTATTTCTAGTCAGAACATCTGTTTACAACTACGCTTATGGCATTTACATGTTTGTTCGTGTAAAACTCCAATAACGAATACATGCCATGGACAGAGTAATAGGGGGAGCGCAGACCTTGGGACAGTGAAAGCGCAACGTGCAAGCAGATCGATGTGCAATAATTTGGCAATTTTGGCAAAAGCTCCAGGAATTCACATAGGATTTAGTTCTTTCCAGAAAAGCAGTGGTATGGTTTTGGTTAGGGCATATAGCTGCTTTATAATTTAGCTAGTCAGAGTTTGATTATTCTATGATATGTATTTATTAAAAGAAATATTGTAGCACGTTGTTACCTATAATAATGTTTGGGTAGAAAGGAAAAACAATCATTGTAAAATATTGCAACCTGGCTTTAAATAATAATAATGACAATGGCTTTTCAAATTAACAATTGTCTTCTCAATGAATTTTTGTTTTACATTTGAATGTTGGTACTATGCATCACCTATTGGAATATTTCTTTTGAGACCATTTAAATTGGTTAAAATACTTAGTGAATAGGGGCATTAATTTTTAATTATTTCTACCTAGAATAATTTATCAGAAAACAACAGTATCATATAACACTCTTCACTGTAGCTCTGTTTGAAATACTGACATCCTTATCACTGATTTTTTTTGCTTGGTAACATAAATTCTTGCATGTAAATAAAATGCATGACCTGAAGTGTTAAACAGCTAATAGTATTATACCTTCTTGTACTGTCTCAACATGTAAAATCGTAGGAAACAAGTATAGAAAAAGGACATCAATTTTATTTGGGTACAGCGGCACACAACAGCGCAATTGTCCATTAAAATAACTCAGTGCCGAATCGCAAAAAATGGCCTGGTCATTAAGGGGAAAAATCTTCCGGCCCAGAAGTGGTTAAAGGAGTTGTAAAGTCAGAAGGCTTTTTACCTTAAAAATGTAAACTTACCTATGCATTAAGATAAAAAATGTTCTGGGTGGAGCAGCCTCCCCAGCACCCCCTAATACTTACCTGTGCCCCATCTCTGTCCAGCGATGTCCATGAGTCCCTCGGCCGTCCAAGACTCTCTCTCCTGATTGGCTGAGAAACATTGGCAGCGCCATTGGCTCATGTGGCTGTCAATCAAAGTCAGTTAGCCAACCAGGAGAGAGAGGGGGCAGGGCCGAACGGCAGCTCCGTGTCTGAATGGACACACAAAGCTGCAGCTCAGCTCAGGTTCGCCCATAGCAAGCTGCTTGCTGTAGGGGCACTTGATGGGAGGGAGGGGCCAGGAGCAGCAACGAGGGACCTGAGAAGAGGAGGATCTGGCTGCTCTGTTCAAAACCAATTGAACAGAGGAGGTAAGTATAACATGTTTGTTATTTAGAAAAAAAAAATGAGACTTTACAATCACTTTAACTGCACTTGTTCTGTAATTCTGAAGACATTTCATAGCTTGTGTCAGGAAATGAGTGTCAGGAAAATACCGCATCATTTACTGTATATTCAAACAGGTAAGAAAGACAGATGTTATTGCCTAAGGACGGGATAAGAAGTATAAACATCTTTAACCACCTTAAAGTCCCCTTATCCCATCCTTGGTGACAGACAGGCTTAATAAATAACAATCCTCGATTTACATGGCTGAAAGTGTGAATGTTGTCACAGCACTGGGGTACAGGTGTTAAAACAGCATTATATATAGAATAGAGATGGTATTGAAGGCCTGACCTCTTTTCAGTGATGGTTGCTCTAGTTTGATGTAGATGGCCTCTTTTACACCTGTTCAGAACTAGTTGATCTGTGTCCAAAATGTTCATTTTACTTTCCTCAAAAGAATATGCCTTTTCTTTAAAGTGTAGGAAAACTGCTGGGTCTTCACCTTTAAAATTTGCTCTCCTATGTTGGGCCTTTGTGAGAGGTTGCTTTGACTCCCCAATATCTTTGGATTCCTCACTACAATGCACTGCATATACCGGGTTACTTTCTTGTGTTAAGGTGTTGGGTCTTTGAAATGTACAAGCTTCTGTCATAGTATATTGCTAGGCTAGAAAAGACACAGGGATGTGATGTTTGTTAAAGACCCTTCAGAGGTTATCCTGCCATTTAAGCTGCATACAGGATGACTATATTACTCTATGTGTTCTACTTCTCCCTTCCCCTGTGTCTTTGCTTGACCTTGTGGATATTTTAGCAAAATCCCATTCTGGGTAGCTACAAACTTTCAAATCACTCCTGAAATGTCTGTGTTCTTTGTCTATAAACTCTGTATTTGGTGTTACCACCTCCTGATGTTGCAGAGTTCTATAACCCTTGGTTTGTGTTTCAGTTGATGGTGGGAGTCAAAAAGCAGATGTTGATCTGTGTAGATGGGTTCCCTTTAGATCTCAATGCTCAAGTCATCCCCCTCCTTGACATGTAACACACAGTCAAAAAAGGGTAACTTGTCATTCTATGCCTTTAACATATGTGCCTTCAATATCTTCAAAAATACAGAACAAGTCCAGTTGAAGGTGACAAACTCTACTGGATGTGTCGTGGCCTGGATAAAAGAGAACCTTTACAGGCATGTTTTTTATGTATTCCAATTCACACAGCATGCAAAAAAAAAAAATCTTACATTTCTAGGTTTTTTTGTTTGGAGTAGGCCTCTGTTGGACTGCAAGCTACTATGAAGCATATGAAATGATAGGAAACTCAATCTCTCCTCACTGCCAGGGACATACTGACTCCCCTCATTAATAGAAGCCCAATTTACAGGTCTGTAGCCCTTTGTTAGAGCAGGCAGTGTTTAAGTTTAGACTGATAATGAGATCTGCCAGCAAAGTACAGACAGGGTTTGTTATGATAAACTTTAACTCCCCAGCCCCCTCTGCATAGTGGAAACTCCTTAGCAAAGCAGGGGAAACCATACCTATTGCAACCACATGAGTGTGCCTTTTACTTTTTCCTGAGTGTAGCAGGATTTCCAGGCATTGGGCCTGATGTGGGTCTGCCATGGTTACCGGTGACACCTTCAGCCCATTTAAGCTGAATACCCAAGTGTGAGATTTGAGTCAAAGACCAGTCCGGCATCTTTGGTTTGTTTTGTTTATTTGATATAGGGGATGGGAGAAGGGAATGAGTGGGATACTCCTCTGGCTCAACTAGGTACAAATGGGACACTTTGGAGAAAAATGCCTTTCAGCGCTGTCTTGACGCCGACTGGATGCCGACCAACGCTTGCTGGTGCTTGAAAAACACTGATTCACTGTACTGTGCTTGGACTTGACTTCTGCCATGCTGGTTAGCTCAAAAGTCCTGAACTGTACTGAGAACTTGACTCCTGATGCTCTGGTTAGCTTAAAAGTCCCGAACACTGCTCCCTCCAGTCCTTCCTGACTAAGGTAGCCTCTGTATACTGCTTCTGCTGCTGCAACTCTCAACACTGTACACTGCACGCTGTACACTTTAACATTTCAGGGCCCAACCGCTGGCGCCCCCTTTGTACTTCAGGGTCCTCTCACTAGGCACCCCCTCTACACTTCAGGGTCTTCTCACTAGGCTACCCCTCTACACTTCAGGGTCCACACACTGACACCCCCTTTACACTTGCTCCTGCACCAGCTATCTAGCTCCTGGATCCCTCTGACCTTCACAGGAGTGGTCCCCTCTCTCTAGGCAGACCCCCAGGGGCAGTTTGCAGTACTCACGAACTGGGAATGCTTTCCTGAAACTCGACCCCCCTCAACTCCGCTGGTCCTCAGCACACCGGATCCTCTCTGCAGCTCAGCTCAGCTCTCTGTCCCCTCAAGCAAGCCACCTGGGACACCCGATTCCTCTGACAGGAGGAGAGACAGCCATACTCTCCCTCCTGGGACTCTGCTTCATGTGCTCCCCTCAAACTTTTACCCACTGCCAGAATCCTGTGCGGCAGAATCTGCCTTTCTGGGGTAGATACAGGTCTGAGTGTTCCATTGGCTGTGTTTCCTCCACTGCCCAATGAGAACCCTCTCATGGAGCACAGAGGGGAGACTCCCCAGTTTCAACAGCCACACCTGGGAGACATGACAGCCGAGCTGAAAATCATGGCCCTGCTGATAAGCAGGCAAGGCCCACTATACTTTACCTAGCACCTACCTTGTAGGGTGCTACATGAGATTCTGAAACTGCAGCTGGTTGTCATTGCACAACATGTTTTGATTATCATTTGTATTTGAGACACTTTCTATGAAAACAGATGGTGATGGCCAGCAATGTAAGATAATTTCAATACAGATTGGATTCCTTTATTTCTGGGAATTACATCTTCAGATATAGTTTAGATGACTAATCTAAGAATTAAAGTGGTTGTAAAGTAAGAAGGTTTTTTTTTTTTTTTTTATCTTAATGCATTCTGTGAATTAAGATAAAAAGCCTTCTGTGTGCAGCAGCCCCCCTCAGCCCCATCTCGATCCAGTGATGTCCACGAATGCACCGGCCATCCCTCCCGAATAACTAAAACACAGCAGTGGCACAATTGGCTCCCACTGCTATCAATCAAACTAAATTAGCCAATGAGGAGAGAGAGGGGGTGGGGCCGAACAGCAGCTCCGTGTCTGAATGGACACAGGGAGCTGTGGCTCAGCTGGGGTGACCCCATAGCAAGCTGCTTGCTGTGGGGGCATTCAACAGGAGGGAGGAGCCATGAGCTCCAGCCAGGGACCCGAGAAGAGGAAGATCCAGGCTGCCCTGTTCAAAATCACTGCACAGAGCAGGTAAGTTGTTTTAATAGTTGTTTTAATAGAGAAAAAAAAAACAAATTGTTTTTTAAATCTCGATCACTTTAATCTAGATGCTGTCAGCACAGTTATTATGAGGGTATTGTGATAAACTGCCTGTGTCCCCCGCTAGTGTTTAATTTTTTTTTTTTTTAGATTAACAGAATTCGAATTAGAATAGGATATACAGTATTATTTTGGATCTTTGCCTTTTATCGTTATTTTCTTCATGAGCAGTTGTATAGTTTAGACACTTTTTGACACTGAGACTGATTTATTAAAGGAGTTGAGAATGTTCATACAATAAATTATGTGAATATTCACTCCAATCATATGTAGATAAATGAAGCAAAGTAAAGTTGTTTATATATGATTACTTATAACTTATTTCACATCCTGTCTCATTATGTCTCAGCGTGAGCTCCGTGAGGAGAGGAGGTTGGTGGCATCACATAGGACCGGGTTCCTCTTTTGGCAACAAAATTTCCTTCTAGCATCTGCCTTAAAGCAAGGTATGCACTGGACAGACTGATTCCTCTGCAACAAACGGATACTTTCCATTACCATATATGTGACTACCAATATATGCTTGGCGGCTAATAAGGGACAAACCAGTGGAGCCATATGTGATATGTCCGCATACTAATTGGACACCCCATTTTGACCAAGGGGTTAAGCATGTTAATAATGCCTGCTCTGTAGACAATTTTTCAGGAATCGCCTGAGGAAGCGACCAAGCGAAACGCGTCACGATTCCACGTTTACCACAAGTGAACCCCATATGTGTATGATCTCTTTTCATGATTTATCATGATCCGTTATATACCTCATATAAGTTGCCCTAGTTATTAGAGGCATTGGGGCTCCAGTGGTTAACTAACTCTGTCTTATGACTCATGTGCATGTATGTATCATGTTTTATTGAACACACGTTTATTGTTACATTTTTGTACGTCTATGTGAAATAAATGATATATATTTTTTTAATTATTGTTGAATTTGTTCCCACCAAGATCAGCACCTACTAGTAACCTATAAAGTCCCAATTCACTGGAGAGGTTGAGAGACCCCATTGATTTGTGGGATTCTCTCACTCCCCTCTTCTCTTTTCTCTATTGCAATTACACAGGGATGTGGCAATAGTGGGTTTTAGAGTATGTCTTATCTATTTCATGTTTATTAAATAATAGCCCTGCCTCAAAATCTCAGAAGTACCCATGGTCTGATAAATTAAAATAAAATATAGCAAATATGATACAGTAATAAAATGTCAAGAGAACTTAAAAGAGAACGTCTTAAAACATTTTGTTTGTAAAAAAAAAAAAAAAGTTAGAAATTTGTATTTGAGTAAGCACTGCAAAACCACAAAAGAAGGAGGAAAGCACTGCAATCTTTAAGCACCCCAGTGCCACACCATGCATTAAACAATTAGCCCATACTTGTTGCAGAAGACGGTGTACTACAACTCAGTAGCCAATCTGCGGTATTTAGGACAGTCATATTCTCGCCTGAGAATGGGAATCCAACAATTGTTTACTAGTTACATCACTTCTACAACTGTATTCTAATAAGTTACATGAGTTTAGTTTCTGAAAATATGATTCTTCAGAATGAATGAAATCTCTTAAAAAAAAAAATCATCAACGTAGGGCTACTGCTATTATCATCAATTCAGTTTTTGGGTACGTAAGAACTACAAGTGTATATAAAGGATACTTGAAAAATCTGAAAATTAGGGATCATTTATACTAGCTGTATTCTAAAATGCTCTGCTTTAGTGCCCATGTTTAACTTTAGCCCCGGTTCACACTTGTGCGTGTGCGGGGTTCGCATGTAATGTCGGAGCGCACTGCTCCGACATTACATGCGATCGGCTGTGCTGTGCGAGTTTAGCCATACAGTTTGTATGGCTAAATTCGCACCGCAGCCGCAGCAAACACGCACAGGGACCCTTTTTGGCAGCCGCATCAGGATCGGATCGCACAGCGGTTCACACTTGTGCGATCCGATCCTGTGCGAACTGCACGATCGCACTGCGATATGCGATCAAACTGGGGGTGTCGTTAAGATTACATTGACACCCCCAGCGTATCGCATATGGCAGTGTGAACTGCCAGGGGTGCGTGTGCGATGCGGGAACAGGCTGCGGATTCGCAGCCTTCCCGCATCGCATAAGTGTGAACCGAGGCTTACTGAAAAGTAAAAAAATTTACATTTCAATCATGGTCCACACAGCAGCGCATTGCAATATGCTATAGTGACCTACAATGCCATTCGATGCACTGTGGAAAAATGCAGCATGTCTGCATTTTTCAGCACCGCACATCACACCAGTGTTGTAATGTGAATGAGGCACAAAAATAAACATTGTTTTCTATGTGCCCTTGCAGTGACTGGCGTTGATCTGGTGCAGAAATTGCCATTTACTGCACACAGCTTGAATGGGCCTTAGGGAAAGAGGGTTATGGAATCTATTAATGGAACTAATTACAAATACAATAATAATATGGTTAATAATAAACCGCGCTTGTCACGTTTAACACTCAAAAATAAAAAGTATTTCACATATAATTAAACAATATTACCAAATTCATATCAATGAAATGTTCACATTCTATATAAAAACTCCCAAAAATACAAGTGCAGGTACTCTTTAAATTTTAACTAGGTGCTTTGTTCCACTTGTGCATATAGAGCTCCGCATGGATTTTAACGAATAGATATGACCAACTATCACTAGTATGGTCAAATGCGATTGTGGGGCATGTCCCCTTTAAATCCAGTAGTTCTTGAATTAGCTCAGCTTGGTATTGGAAGCCCGGTAATATCACTCAGAGAGAAATAATGAGAGAAAGGAATCTCATAGTGTAAAACCGCTTGATCAATTTATTTAATAAAAAGTTTACAATCACTTTAAGATACACTCAGACTCATGTTGTAAATTGCCGATTCGAACTGGCACCTGATGTGTATAGCATTGGTTTGTGAAGGAAGCCAGCCATCTCACTTCTGTGGTCAGCTTGGGTCCCCGTCCAAAGATGGTGTAGGCGGAAGTTGCGTCACGATAACACGAGTATAGCTTCAACGTGTTTCCCACTGATTTGTTGTCCTCAGGAAGCAGATGCACTTGTCAGAGTTGTATAAAGTACTCGAAACCCATACTTGAGTAAAAGTACAAGTGCTCGATCAAAAAGTGACTTGAGTAGAAGTGGAAGTGCTCGATCAAAAAGTGACTTGAGTAGAAGTACTAAAGTATTCAACATTTTTTGTACTTAAGTATTGCAAGTAGTTTTTTTTTTAATTTTGCTACTCAAGTACTGAAAGTAAAAGTACCAGTAGTTTTGAAAAAAAAAATTGCTACTTAAGTACTGAAAGTAAAAGTACAAGTACTGTGTTATGTAGTTATTAAAGAAAGAAGTCAAAAGTTTGAACATCATATTGTTTTTTGTTATTTCAAATGCAGCTTTTATTTATACATACAGTAGCATTTATTTTCGTATGCGCTGATAATACACATGTTTTGAGCTTCATGAAACCTGCCATCTACTGTTCTGGCAGTGGTCATTTTTATAATAGTAACGAGTAACTATGCAGCACAAAAAAAAAATATTGGAGTAGAAGTATTGAAATCATCGAAAAAATGTAGTGAAGTAAAAGTGGAAGTAGGAGAAAAAAATTCTACTCTAGGAAAGTACAGATACCGCCTTTCGGTACTTAAGTACAGTAGTGAAGCAGTTCTACTTAGTTACTATACATCTCTGGCACTTGTACATCGGGGAATGTTTTTATAGGACTTTGATATTTCATTGATATGAATTTGGTTATATTGTTTAATTATATGTGAAACACATTTTATGGCATGAGTATACGTTTATGACATTGAGTGTTAAATGTAACAAGCGCGGTTTATTAACTTTTGGTGAAATTGTGTAAAAAATCTGTGTGCATTTTAACTGAAGCTGTCATTATCAAGGTTAACAATTTTGCATAAGCACAACAATTATAGATCCTAGGCACTGAACCAATTTTTTTATTTTTTATAATGATAACATAATTTACTCAATTCTCTTATCTGTAATGTGAACAGCGCAATGGCAAAAAACAAACTATTATATTTATAAAAGAGAGCATTATAAATAAAGCTTACCTCCTGTACCATTTGTTGTTATAGAACTGCTAATATTTGGCTTGTCCAGTTTGGATCCCCCAGATGCATCTCCACTACCTACACGATTATGCGGACTTGCTAGGTCCTGCATTTCCATAGACCTGTTGGGGAAAAGAAAAAGCACATGCTAATCATTATCAGGTTTGGTAATTGTAACAGTGTGGCTACAATTTGAAATGTACTAAAAATATTTTAAATATATTGGCAAGCATTCTACATTCAACAATTGGAAAACAAATAATTTAATCTAAAATACATTGTTATATTTTTATTTTTTATTTAAACTCTAAACACATTTTACAGTTTGTCTTGGTTTCTAAATATGGTTTCGATACTAAATATGTATTTTTTATGTGTTAATTACTTTGTTTAAAAAATATGCATACATATATACATTTTCAAAGTGAACATATTATTCAATGAAGGCTATTTAATGTAAAAATAGATTCATCTTTTTTTTTTCTTTTTTTTTTTTTGTTTACAGTTTCATTCATAGTCAAAAAAGCAACACTGTGAAAAATCAAAAACAATTATTGGTTAAAAAAAACAAAAAAACACTGTAGCACACTTTCTCTCCCTTTGTTCCATAGTTACATATAGTTACATAGTAGTTGAGGTTGAATAAAGACAACAGTCCATACAGTTCAACCTGTGTAGGTGTATGTGGACGTATTGATTTCCCGCACCCCCGAATGTTTTGATCTTGGAGATCTATGTCCAAGAGTCCTTTAAAAGTAGCCATACTCCCCGCAGTTACTACCATTTGTGGAAGCGAGTTCCACAATCTTATTGCCCTTACTGTAAAAAAAAAAAAAAACCTGCGTAGCCTGAGGTTAAATCGATTCTCCTCTATTCACATTGAATGGCCTCGTGTCCTCTTACATGCCTTGCGACTGAATAGTTTTTTTTCCTATGCTGAGATCACCATTGAGGTATTTGTAAATCGCTATCATGTCCCCTATCAGGCGTCTTTTATCTAGGGAGAATAAATTAAGCGCTTGTAAACGCTCCTCATAATTTAGGTCCTTCAATCCCCTAACTAGCTTAGTTGCCCTTCTTTGAACTCTTTCCAGTTCCAGCACATCCTTTCTGAGGATTGGTGACCAGAACTGGACAGAGTACTCCAGGTGTGGCCAGAATACTCCAGGTGTGGCCACTTTGTTTTCTATGCGAAAACAAAAATTAGCATTTGTCACCTAACTTGTCATCTGACTTGACTGCCTGACAACCAGAGCACTCCATCAAAGAGAAATTATTGGGTACGCATAACCTGTAGGACTCTGTTACAGATATAGTAGCACACATCCTGAAGGGAAGGTAGGTATTAGATCTATGGCCTAATTTATAGGAAATAGCCGACAAAGTAGGCCATAGTTCTATGGCATATGGTCATTAAAGGGTTAACCATTTACACCAATCCCTTCTCTTTGAAGAAATGTATGGGGAAACTATGGAAGGAGAATACACAATCTCCGTGTAGATAATATCCTTGGTGGGAATTGAGTTCAAAACACAGGAACTGAAAACCATGTGTGCCAAAAAGCTGCATCTAGATACAAAGATATACTGGTTAGTCAGATATTTTTACAAAGTTTGTTAAATAAGTCAAAAAGCTCAGTAATATCCTTTCCTCTCGCTGTGCACCGTGGTTTCTCCTGCTGGCTTATATGTTACAACAGGAACAACAGCATGTGGTGAGGGGATAGGTATTTACCACACCTAGGGTAAAGTGGTGAAGCTTGAGGACATAAGCTGCCAGAAAGGTAAGTATAAGGCATCTTCTCTTACAGTGTGGGCTAGCTTAGTTTGGACCCTGTAGTAACAAGGTAACTATTGAATGATATTTTGGACACAATAAAGCAGTAATTGCCAATGTATGAGCTAAAGGGAGCCCAAAATCACCAAAGCACTGCAGGTAATGTTCCATATACGTAATGCTTGGTGGGACTGTGAGAAACTGAAGACCTAACTGAGTAAATGAGGGCAGCTACATTTTGAGGCTAGGGGTAAGGCTGCAGATGACAATTTGAAACTGAGAACATGTTACAAGAGGCTAGTAATGATCAGTGCAATTCCTCCAAATGTTCCCACTATAGACTGTTAAGGTCTAAGGGCGGCATGTAATCTGCCACTAGCGAGTTCTTAGTAACATTTTTTTCTCCCCATAAAATAGGAAGCGCACAGTAGTTGAATTGCTTGCTGAAGGAACAAAGTGTGTGCAGCTCACACCCAATCCAGCTGTCTGCAACAGAAACCAACACTGTCCTTCAAAGGCCAAGTCCACCTTTCTGAACATGTTATATTTTACACCCATATTTAGGGTGTAACATGGAACATGTTCAGGATCCACCCCCTGATCCCTCCATTCCCTGTGACAGCAGGAAGGGGACCCTATCCCCACATCTGCTGTCACAATTTGGAAACAGGGTGGCTATGCAGGGCTCCACCCACACAGCCACATCATTCATTCACAGAGTTCTGTGTGGAAAAGAGATTTCATCTCCAAATATGGAAAGGTTTCTTCACAGTAAGAGCTGTGAAAATGTGGAATAGAATCCCTCAAGTGCTGGCCAGATCTGTAGATTGCTTTAAAAAAAGGCCTGGATTCCTACCTAAATGTACATAATATAACTAAATACTCACTTTTATTGGAAAAGTTAATCCAGGAAATATATGATTGCCTGGGGATCAGGCAAGATTTTTTTACCCTGCTGGAGCAAATCGGATCATGCTTTGCTGGGGTTTTTTTACCTCCCTCTGGATCAAATGTGGGTATAGGATTGTGTATATGGGATTGAATGAATGGTGGGTTTTTTTTTTCTTATTTTTCCCTTTTATTGGTTGAACTAGATGGACTTGTGTCTTTTTTCAGCCTGACTAGGCTCTCGTATTTCATTAATCTTCCTGCAATTATCTGCATGTATTTCCTGTACAGACAGCTATACTGAGAGCCTGCAGGAGCCAGGCATTGCACGCACATCTGCTGCCTTTGTAGGCTCCTTAGGAAAAAAAAAAATAATAAATGCACATTTTTTTTACCTGTGCATTTATTTTTATTTATAAAAAGTGAACTTACGCATAAGCTGCATAAGTGCCTGTCACTTGAGGCTGCCGGCAGGTCAAAGGAAATATGCATATTCCAGCACTGCACCTCTTAAGCAAGCAGATATGTACATACTCTCACATCCAGATAAGTGCCATCCAGATGCACAGGCACTTTTCCTCACCAGTCTCACAAAGGATTCCGAATAGGAATAGGTATTTATAAAACCTAGTAAAACCAAGTACTAGTATGCAGTCTAGGGTCTGAAGGATGTAGAGCACAAATGTTTACTTGGTGAAAATCAAAGACCGGCATGAGCCTAATTCAGGGTCATTGCCTCTGCCAACATACATGCTGGACGCTGCTAGGTACCGTGCTTGCCTCCAGGGTCACTGGCTCTAGCAACATACAAGCACTCAGGCCCATTACATTTAGAAAATGTCCTGCTTGCATGTATATATTGAACTATATTTCTTGATTAAATACTTTAAGTTTGCACTATCAAATATGGCATACCATTAGATTGTGGTAATGCCACTTCTGTTGGTATCTTCTCAAACATCTCTGCTTACTATTCATTAGTAACATACAATGCATTCTGTTGCCATTTCAAATTGAAAATTGAGGAGCCGTATAATGTAAAGTAAAATGAATTCATGGGAACATACTGTATATCTACAGTGCATCACTTAGACAATGTAAAGAAATACGACATCACGTATGTGTTACATTTCATTTTGTCAGGTAGAAGCCATATTTTTTGCCCTTCTGAGTATAGTAATGTGACTGTTTGGGCCTGGTCTCATGTCCTTGTGTTAAATGCTGTAATCCTGCTGTCTATGCCTCTGATTTTATTGTACCCCTTTGTGCATTACTTTTATATCTTTTGTTATTTATTTAAAATTGCAAAACTCATTAAAAATCTTTAAAACCAAAAACATGTGTTAAGTGAGCGCTATAAGGCCTCAGCCGCTAGCACGAAAAGGTGAATATATAACCTTCTTAACAATAAACACTAAAATATGTGTAGTGCTAAAACAAATACAATAATATAAAGCACGATGTGCTGTGCCTGTGAACGAAATCAACAGTCCAGCCAAGACAAAAACCGCTGCTCCAGGTGATTCTCATAGGCTGAAATGAACAAAATCCTGCTGTGGTGTACACCCTGCCACTGCTGCAGATTCCAATTGTAAAAAGAGTAGAGGAATGGTCGCACTTCCCATAGGATGCAATAAGAATTTATTAATAAAGTAAAAAAATCAACAGTCCAGATGTGCATAATGGTCCATAATCCTGGGGTTGACAGGGACCGCCACCACAATCGACTTGTTGTTTGTTTTTTTTCTATTCTCGAAATCTTGCTGGAACTCTCAACTGCATCTTCCCTGGCTGTGTCCTTGACCTTTGTATGCACTCATTCGATAAGGTTTGTTGTCATGTGTAAGATTGTTATCCATCCATTTATTGTACATTAATGTACTATGTTTCTCGTTTATCTACCTGTATTGCTTTTTCAAATCTCAATAAAATTGTTTTTGGAAAAAAAAAATAGTCCATATTCCAAGGGTTATAATCAGGGCTTTTTTTATTAGAAAAAAGTTGCAGGAACTTAACCACGCCTCTCTCACTTGCAGGGAGATCATCCATTGGGGGGTGTCAGCATTCACACTGCACCACAGGCACCGGTATTTCCTTTGTCCCCATACTGCACTTGGAAAACACAGGAAGCAAGACTTCTGTGCTTACAAGTGATAATGATGAGCAGGGAGCAGAGGGCCTGAGCCAAAGGTGGTGGAACTGAGTTCCACCAAGTTCCAGCTGAAAAAAAGCCCCGGTTATAATAAAGTGTAATAAATAAAGTGTCCAGATATGGTAAAAAGAATGCAGTGATGATTGCTATACACCTCAAATGAGAAGTAATCTTAAAAGCGTGCTCCTCCTCCACCATAGAGATGTACTATATACTATACAAATGAGCCTGTGAAACAATCCAATCAAACACAGGAAAGCTGGCCTGGTCTGCAGGACCACCCCTTAGGTCGCCGTGCTCTGAATACACTGTATGAATGCTCACCAATCAGAGCCAAAAATACTCGTATAGTGTAGTATTTTTAAAAGGTATTAAAATGACATGTACATGTCATAAAAAAGACCGCCCATTCCTGGGATAAGGATACAGCGGTTAGACGCCAGCGTGTAGGCCCCTCTCAATAAAAATCTTTGTAAAGCAAAACGTGTGCAGTCCATTTGGGCCTCTTAAAGTCAACAACAAGTGTTTGATTGCTTGGGTTGCTGCACCACATAGAAACACTTTACGCTACCTTATTAAATAAACTTGATAGCATTTTAGTTCCTGTGTTATACAAAAGGTCTGGCGAAATCGAAGCATTGCCAAAACCACAAACAATTACATTAGTACTGTTGCATCTCTTTAAATGAACACTGGGCCTCGGATAAACACTCATCGATGACATGCACCTGACATCTGACTCACTGGAACTGGGAGAGATTTGGGCCCCTTTCACACATACGGCCCGTTCAGTTCATCAGTTCAGTCACGTCAAAATGTATCAGTTTTTCATCTGTTTTTTTCATCCGTTTTTTCATCCATTTTTTCATCCATTTTTTTCATCAGTTTTTCATGCGTTTTTTCATCTGTTTTTTCATCCGTTTTTCATCAGTTTATTTTTATATCCACTACCAATGCGAAAACGGATGAAAAATGGACCATTTGTCCGTTTACATCCGTTTTTCGTCCGATCCGTTTTTTTTGACGGATAAAAAATAGGGCATTCATCCATTCCAAAAAACGGACATTGACGGAAGCGGATGAAAACGGATGGTAACGGATGATCATTCATTGTCATCCATTTTTACATAGAGATGCATTGATGTCCGTCTTTCATCCGTCAACGAATGGATGAAAAACGGACAAACGGACCGTATGTGTAAAAAGGGCCTTCGAAATCTACAAAACACATGTTCGAAATGTAAAATTAGTATATGAAGGCCATCACTGAAAGTAGGAAAAAAACAGTAAACAGTAATAAATCCCTGCCGAAACAAACTTCACAGGCTGCTTGTATACATTTAGATCTTGAACTATAGTATGAAACTGGAGGTAATTCCCACTAAATTCCCAGATAAAACGGAGAATGGACTATCTCAATACCCAAACATTTACAAAATACATAATAAAAAATAAATGTATAATTTATTTTTTTTATTATGTATTTTGTAAATGGGTACCGAGAGTACATTTTCCTTTTTATCTGGGGATTTAGTGGGAATTACCTTCAGTTTCTCACTATTTTTATTGTAAGGATGAAGGTACCTCTCTTACTTCCTACGGCCTCTTTCACACGGTCCGCCTCCGTAGGCGGATCCGTGTTGCTCAGCGGGGATCGATCCGCGATCCCCGCTGAGCCGGCGGATGACAGCTCCGTCTCCGCTTGCAGAGCGGAGAGGGAGGTGTCTCAGCCCCCGCTGCCCTCTATGGGGGATCGGATGAGAGCAGACCGCCTGTCCGCTCCAATCCGATTACTGAACGGATGGAAAAATAGGGTTTCCATCCGTCCAGATTTCACGGACAGGATCGGATACGGATGGCAGCCGGTGTCAGCGGAGGTGTCTCCGCTGACATCCGCTGCCCCATAGAGCTGCATGGAGGATCCGATCAGATCCGCCTAAAAAACTGACAGGCGGATCTGATCGGATCACCTGTGTGAAAGAGCCCTAAAACTCATTTTTCTCACCCGAGGTCCATCCTTGGACTACATATTCTGAACTCCTGATAACTAGCAGTCAAGCCTCTTGTATATTATTGTTCAGAAACAATACATTTGTAAGAGCAGATTCCTTTTAGGTAGATGTGGGCTTATGGAGCCCAAAACCTGGAATGAAACTGTGTTAAGTGCCCAGGCTTGAAGTAAACTGTACATAAGGATAATCACGGTTTCTCTAGTATTAGTCATGCAGCCTCTGTAAGTTATATTATTCTTACATAACAATATAGCCATAATACTGAAGACATCCAAAGGAATAAACAACATAGCGTGCCTAAGTTGCAGGTAAGAGAGAAAAACGTCTTGCTGTATTATTATTAGGGCACTGTGCAAGGGTTACATGAAAATGCTAAATTTCACAGACACCCCATTAAATGCCTAATTTTATCACTTCACAGCTCTGGATTTGAATAGCGGGCCACATGTGTTTGCTTTCAAAGTGATCTTTTAGACTACTCTGGAAAGGAAAGCTACACCTATAGGACCTTATAAAGCAATGAAAGTTTTTATTCTACATTTTCAAATGGTATGTTTTTCCTAAAATGAGTGAGGAGCAAAACATAAAGCACCTAGGAGAACAAGGACGTACAGACAGCCCATCTGCAATACAACCACATGAAAGACCCATGGGCAAATTCAAAACCATTAACAGAAGTGCCAGGAAAATCTGCCAGAGAGCCAGATGCTGCAAAGCATTGAGGGATATCTTCCACAGGTTGTCATCTGAATCCTCTAATTACTACTCAGTGGGAAAAAGTAAGAAGAATCAGACAATTCATGTACACAAAGCCCAGCACAGATATAACACCAAATGTGAAGCCAGTGTTCCATAATTGGCAGTTGCAGCTTTTAAAGTGTGGTAGTAATAATACTCAGGTGTAATACTCCACAAAATTAAAAGCATGATTAAAATTTGTAGCCAGTAAAGAATTTCACTCCTGAATGCTTTTAGTTTACAGGATACAGTCTACTGGATATCATTATGTGTTTAATGGATAATATAAAGATAAAAACCTTATTTACTTTAGCTGTATATTTAAAAAATTTAAAGAGTTATTCAACACTGGAAATCAATTACAATAAAAATGTAAGAATGACCACAATAAGAGCAATATAAACACTATACTACCAAAAGTATTGGGACACCTGCCTTTGCATGCACATGAACTTTAATGAAATCCCAGTCTTAAGCCCCGTACACACGCACAGATTGTTGGCCGACCGATCGGCCATCTTTTGTCCAGTGTTCTTTGTTGGTTGAAATGTGCTCTAGACTTGCACTGGACTTTTGTTGGCCAACAGAAACCAACTTCAGAAGTGATGTCATGTGATGGTTGACTTTCCGTGTGTTTTTTCTTCTCTGAGCATGCCCAGTCTTGCTCATCTGATTTTTGTCTGCCGAAATCTGTACTGACTGACGAACAATCGGCCGTTCTGTTGTTGGCCAACAAAAATTTTATAGCATGCACACCAGATTTTTTTCGGCCGAAAATTCGCAGTTGGTTGTCGGAAGCATCATACTAACAAGCCTACAATTGGCCGATCGGACGTTGGCCAACAATTTACGGCCAACAATCTGTGCGTGTGTACGGGGCTTTAGTCAGTAGGGTTTAACCTCCCTGGCGGTATGATTCTTTTGGATTTTAGGTGCTGAAAGCGGTACCATTATTTTAGGTGCTGAAAGCATGTAATTCTTGTGAATGAGCAGCCCAAACCAACTGTATACATTTATTATACATATTATATATATATATATATATATATATATATATGTATGTATACATATATTATATATATATATTATATATATATATACATATATATATATATATATATATATATATATATATATATATATATATAATGTATACAGTTGGTTTGGGCTGCTCATTCACAAGAATTACGTGTATATATATATATACGTGTATATATATATATATATACGTATATATATATATATATATATATATATACATATATATGTATATATATATATATATATATATATATATATATATATATAATATGTGTGTGTGTGTGTGTATATATATATATATATATATATATATATATGTATATGTGTATATATATACGTATATATATATATACTGTATATATATATGTATATACAGTGGGTACGGAAAGTATTCAGACCCCCTTAAATTTTTCACTCTTTGTTATATTGCAGCCATTTGCTAAAATCATTTAGGTTCATTCTTCTTCCTCATGAATGTACACATAGCACCCCATACTGACAGAAAAACACAGAATTGTTGACATTGTTGCAGATTTATTAAAAAAGAAAAACTGAAATATCACATGGTCCTAAGTATTCAGACCCTTTGCTCAGTATTTAGTAGAAGCCCCCTTTTGATCTAATACAGCTAGGAGTCTTTTTGGGAAAGATGCAACAAGTCTTTCACACCTGGATTTGGGGATCCTCTGCCATTCCTCCTTGCAGATCCTCTCCAGTTCTGTCAGGTTGGATGGTAAACATTGGTGGACAGCCATTTTTAGGTCTCTCCAGAGATGCTCAATTGGGTTTAAGTCAGGGCTCTGCCTGGGCCATTCAAGAACAGTCACGGAGTTGTTGTGAAGCCACTCCTTCGTTATTTTAGCTGTGTGCTTAGGGTCATTGTCTTGTTGGAAGGTAAACCTTCGGCCCAGTCTGAGGTCCAGAGCACTCTGGAGAAGGTTTTTGTCCAGGATATCCCTGTACTTGGCAAAATTCATCTTTCCCTCGATTGCAACCAGTCGTTCTGTCCCTGCAGCTGAAAAACACCCCCACAGCATGATGCTGCCACCACCATGCTTCACTGTTGGGACTGTATTGGACAGGTGATGAGCAGTGCCTGGTTTTCTCCACACATACCGCTTAGAATTAAGGCCAAAAAGTTCTATTTTGGTCTCATCAGACCAGAGAATCTTATTTCTCACCATCTTGGAGTCCTTCAGGTGTTTTTTTTAGCAAACTCCATGCGGGCTTTCATGTGTCTTACACTGAGGAGAGGCTTCCGTCGGGCCACTCTGCCATAAAGCCCCGACTGGTGGAGGGCTGCAGTGATGGTTGACTTTCTACAACTTTCTCTTATCTCCTGACTGCATCTCTGGAGCTCAGCCACAGTGATCTTTGGGTTCTTCTTTACCTCTCTCACCAAGGCTCTTCTCCCCCGATAGCTCAGTTTGGCCGGACAGCCAGCTCTAGGAAGGGTTCTGGTCGTCCCAAACGTCTTCCATTTGAGGATTATGGAGGCCACTGTGCTCTTAGGAACCTTAAGTGCAGCAGAAATCTTTTTGTAACCTTGGCCAGATCTGTGCCTTGCCACAATTCTGTCTCTGAGCTCTTCAGGCAGTTCCTTTGACCTCATGATTCTCATTTGCTCTGACATGCATTGTGATCTGGAAGGTCTTATATAGACAGGTGTGTGGCTTTCCTAATCAAGTCCAATCAGTATAATCAAACACAGCTGGACTCAAATGAAGGTGTAGAACCATCTCAAGGATGATCAGAAGAAATGGAAAGCACCTGAGTTAAATATATGTGTGTCACAGCAAAGGGTCTGAATACTTAGGACCATGTGATATTTCAGTTTTTCTTTTTTAATAAATCTGCAACAATGTCAACAATTCAGTGTTTTTCTGTCAGTATGGGGTGCTATGTGTACATTCATGAGGAAGAAGAATGAATTTAAATGATTTTAGCAAATGGCTGCAATATAACAAAGAGTGAAAAATTTAAGGGGGTCTGAATACTTTCCGTACCCACTGTATATATATATACATATATTTACATAAAAAGTACAGTAAAACTGCAGGAAAGGGCACTGGGGGGTAATGTAATGTGATTTATTTTATTTTGAACGATATCAGTGTGTTTGGTGCATTTTACATTCGAATTTGCCGCCGGTTCCACCCCCCGGCGGACGTCACGTCGCCGGAGACGGAAGCCGGGGCTTGCAGACGATCGGGAGGAAGCTCCGCCGCCGCACACCGCTCGCAGTCTTCGCTGGATCCCGGAGAAAAGGTAAGTAAAACCTCCTCCAGCATCCAGCGATCTTCCTAGCGCTACCCCGAGTGTGACTCGGGGTTACCGCTTTTGGCACTAAAATCTAACCCCGAGTCACACTCGGGAATACCGCTAGGAAGGTTAATAATGAGTTGGCCCATTCTTTTCAGTTATAACAGCTTCAACTCCTCTGGGAAGGCTGTTCACAAAGTTTAGGAGTGTGTCTATGGAAATGTTTGACCATTCTTCCAGAAACGCATTTGTGAGGTCAGGCAATGATGTTGAACGAGAAGGCCTGGCTTGCAGTCCATCCCAAAGATATTGTATCGGTTTTAGGTCAGGACTCTCTTCATGCCAGTCAAGTACCCCAAACTCACTAATCCATGTCTTTATGGACCTTGCTTTGCACTGGTGCGCAGTCATGTTTGAACAGAAAGGGCCAACCCTAAACTGTTCCCACAAAGTTGGGAGCATGAAAACAACCAAAATATGTTGGTATGCATACGCCTTAACCTCCCTGGCGGTATCACCGAGCGTGACTCGGGGTGGATTTTTTAGGTTAGGATCGGTATCCCCGAGTCACGCTTGGGGTAGATGTGCAGAGCGCGCAGCGCTGTCTCTTACCTTCTCCTGGCTATCCAGCGATGATCTCCCATTGCTGTGACCGCCAGCCGAGATCCCCGCCACTCGTCCGTTGGTATGATGACTTCCTAGTTCCGTTCCCTGCAGCAGCAATGCTGCATGGGAGCGGAACTGGGAGGGAAATTCAAACGTTGCACAAAACACAAACACATAACACATTTATATTATATATATATATATATATATATATATATATATATATATATATATATATATATATGTATATATATATATATATATATATATATATATATATATATATATATGTATATGTATATGTATGTATATATATATATATATACACACACATATATATATATATATATATATATATATATATATATATATATATATAATGCATGAATTACAATCTAATCAATAATATAATTTTATTATATATATTATATAATAAAATTATATTATTGATTAGATTATAATTCATGCGTTTGTGTTTCAAATTTATCACATCTGGGATGTCTACTAGACTCTTGTTTTGGTCAGGTTTAAGTCAGTAATTACTAAGAATTGTAGGCCTATAATACATAACGCCAAATTTCCATGAAAAAAATTGTACCGCTTTTGGTATATAATTCCTGACATAATCATACCGCCAGGGAGGTTAAGAGTTCCCTTCACTGGAACTAAGAGGCCAATCCCAAACCCTAAAAAAAAAGAACACCACCACACTATAATCTCCCCTCCACCAAATGATTTGGATCAGTGGACAAAGCCAGGTCCATAAAGACATGGATGAGCAAGTTTGGGGTGGAGGAACTTGACTGGCCTGCACAGAGTCCTGACCTCAACCCGATAGAACACCTTTGGGATGAATTAGAGTGGAGACTGCAAGCCAGGCCTTCTATCCAACATCAGTGCCGAACCTCACAAATGCACATCTTGAAGAATGGTCAAACATTCCCTAGACACACTTCTAAACCTTGTGGACAGCCTTCCCAGAAGAGTTGAAGCTGTTATAGCTGCAAAGGGTGGGCCAACCCAATATTGAATCCTACGGACTAGGACTGGGATGCCATTAAAGGTCATGTGCATGTAAAAGCAGGTGTCTCTATACTTTTGGTAATATAGTGCATATATATATATATATATATATATATATATATATATATATATATTCGAACAAGCTGAAGTTAGAGGCTGATTGGCTACCATGCACAGCTGCACCAGATTTTGCACTCTCCAGTTTTAGTAAATCAACCTCACTCTTATCCAAGCCTGCTTGTCTGCTTCTAACAGGCAGACCTTGATGTAAAAACTTAAAGTGGTTGTAAAGTCAGAAGATTTTTTATCTTAATACATTCTTTGCATTAGGATAAAAAGCCTTCTGTGTGCAGCAGCCCCCCTCAGCCCCCTCCCCCCAAAACTCAACTAAGCCCCCTCTCGATCCAGCGATGTCCACGAATGCCTGTGCTGTTTGGGACGCTCTCTCCTGATTGACTGAGTCACAGCAGCAGTGCCAAAGGCTCCCACTGCTGTCAATTAAAGTCAGTTAGCCAATGTGAAGAGAGAGGGGGCGGGGCTAAACCGCAGCTCCATGTCATGGAGACATGGCTGGATGGATGAGTTTGCTTTGAATTTTAAAAATGAATTAAATAGCGTTTACAGTTTGTGGTTCTCAGATACAGTTAAGTTCCACTTTAAGGACAAGAATCTGTGAATTAATCTTGTTAATTACGTTCTAGCAACATATATACAAGTTAACACAACAAAACAGGTGTTTCTAAAATAATGTCATTTAGTTGAATATATATATTCAACCACAGCCTGAATTTCTTCTTAGTATTAGATACATTGAGGAAAAATTAGAACCTCTGTCAGGTTTTATTTCTGTCTGTGTCCTCATGTAGGTATTTTCCCATTACTTCCCTTTTAGTCACCAGGACAGCAAGAGAGAAGAATCCCACTGAGAACATAAACAATTATAAAACCACCATTTTTAGTACATTACAAAGGGTTACGACTTTTTTTATTTGCTGCAGTTTAAACCCATTATTCTGCACTCATCATAGAGGTGACCTGTAACCAATTTGAACTACACAACAAACGCTATCAGTCTAATCTTCTGCTGTCTCAAAACCAAAAATAAAACATATAGCATATATTATATGTTTACGGTGCATGATGTCTATGTTCATGTACCTATTTTATTTTTAATCCTAGGGTGGATTGCTGTAGCTTGATTTGATATTGGTGGGCTCTGTTTACCCGGTCTGACACTGGCAATAGACTTGCATTGCTCTAATGACATAATACTGCATTATAATAGCTTCTAATAATAAAACTTTCAAAGGCTACATGAACAAGATCACCTGGACTGTCTAAATCACGTGTCAGACATAAGGCCTGCCAGGTCATTTCATGTAGTCCCTGCACCAGAGCTTTTTTTTTAACCATAACGTGGAGGAACTCTGTTCTTCCATCTCCAGCTCTTGCCCTCCATTCCCTGCTCACCACTGTCACTGGTAAACACAGAAGCCTTCTTCTGATGGTTGTGGAGGGAGAGGTGTGCAAAGGTGGGGGATGGAGGAGAGTGGTGCAAAGGTCAGAGCCATTGAGGGGTGGAAGTGAGATGTGGACATCCTGTGAAAGACAGTTGAACCCTGCAGGCTGTGCATAGCACACTCCTAAACCCTGCACTCTATATGTAGCACACTTCTCAACCCTGCACCCAGTACTTAGTGTACCTCTGAACCTTGCACTTGATATGTAGACCCCCCTGAACTCTGCATTATGTATGTAGTGCACCTCTGAACTATGTACTGAACTAGCGCACCCCTAAGCTTTCCACTATGTATGTAGCACAACCCTTAAACCTCACTCCTAAACATACTCCTGGTATTTATTGCCCCTTTAAAATCCTCCAACTGTTAGGGCAAATTAGCCACACCCTAACTGAGTTCCTGCACCTATTATGTCAGAAAAAAATCCCTGGATAAATGTATATAGTCTTACAGATACAACTGGCCCTTTGAGGGCAACCATAATGCTGATGCGGCCCGCGATGAAAATGAGTTTGACACCCCAGGTCTAAATCATCTCAGATAGGACAACTAGTTCTGCAACGAAGTACTACTCATTCATATAGTCATTGCTAAACAAAAGAAAAAAGCTTCAATAAATCGGTTCTTAGGTTAATAATGTAAAGAAACTTTTAGCAGTTTAGTATAGTCAGAACAACTGATAAATTGTTCAGTGGCTGATATACATGCATTGAGCACACCATTCCTTGATGAACTGTACTGCAACCCCAGCAAAAAAAGAAAAAATGCATAGTCTGAAAACAGAACAATGTCATTGTAACCCTTATCCTCGTTTAACTTATTTTTTCTAATTTATTTATCTCATAATACATTTTCACTCTAGTCTATGTCTGTAGGCACATCTGTCAGTTGGCAGCCTAACATCTTTTTTTAATATACTGCAGACAGATGTTCGAGCAGTATTTTATTTTTATTTTTTTTCGAGATGCCAATGCGATAAATGCTTGCTTGACTCCACTTTCCTTTCTCTAGCATGATAACTTTATTGCTACTGTCACTGAAAATGTACACTTGATAATTACTAAGTCAACGTATTGTAAGGTTTGAATGCTTCTGCAAGGCAGAGGCTGAATGACCCATGACATTACACACATGAGGTAGGAAATCTTAGGCATATAGCCAGAATCTTCTGTAAATTGTGGTTAAAAGTAAAAAAAAAAACCCTCAATTGATTTTCTAAGGTAAAGATTTTTAAAGTGAAACATCCTTTAGCAATCATATACCAGTCTTCTTTCATAATTGTATTTTACTTAATGTGAACCTTTCCATATAGTGGTAACTTCACTCCACAGCTATTTTTGTGCAATATTCAATTCTGCAAAAATATGAAATTTAAGAAGACTAAAGAAAGTCCTTACCGATACGTTAATTTCACTTTTTCTGTGAAATGTCAACAATTAAAAATTAAT
This sequence comes from Pelophylax lessonae, assembly GCF_965119305.1. Taxonomy (NCBI): domain Eukaryota; kingdom Metazoa; phylum Chordata; class Amphibia; order Anura; family Ranidae; genus Pelophylax; species Pelophylax lessonae. Next base: position 432,478,906 of record NC_138770.1, on the reverse strand, counting down.
TTACATATGTAACTTCTCATCCTGGATTATACCATATGCAGAGAGCAGTAGCACATGGAAGAGTGGAGGTGTCTGATGTGTGGTTTACAACCTGGCTTCACCTTCTCTACGCTGTGCAATGAGCAAGATGGTGACTTTCGATGTGAAAATAACTGAGTCTCTCAAAAATGTAGTACACTGCTGTTCACCAGTGCCTAGAGATGGTAGCTGCATTATTTTTCCTTTCTTTTTTTTTTTTTTTACGCAAAGTACATCTTCTACATGTACATAAAAATAGTTGTTGATTTCCAGAATTCCGGTTCCATTGTAATTTCTAGTGCACTGAAGTGTTATCAGCTTTCCCAACTATTTTCAGTGAACTTCAAAACACTTCCTCTCCATGTAATGGAAATAACAGAAAGTAAATGACCAACCCTAAGAGTGAATACAGAGGGTTGGAGGGAATTTTAAGGTACCTATTCATCTAAAAAAATCAGACATAGACAATTATAAAAACATCAAAGTTTATTTTAGTATGTTGACTATCCAGCCACGCAACCGAGTTGGTACTTAGTCCATAAGAACACTGTTTGAAATCCACATACATCCATTTCAGAAAGATATATGCATACAACCCCCAATTATAGTATAGTTCCCTTTACACCATGGGTGCTCAACCTTTGACCCTCAAGCTGTTGCAGAACTACAAGACCCACCATGCCTCTGCCTTTGGGAGTCATGCTTGTAACCAGGGCTGCTGATAGAAATCACGGGGCCCTGTACAGACTACCTGACAGGGCCCCCCTAAGACAATTTTAAAGCTATATTTTGATAAAAATACAATCACAAAGAAACAAATACAACATAACTCACAGAATTCCTGCTAAATCTAAAAGATGAAATTGAGTTCATAAATAAATAAATAAATCTCTGTGTGTCAACAAGGTCTTGGGGTTCATTTACATGGGTGCTGTGGTCTGTACAGTGTAAATCAGTGGTTCACTTATGTGGCCACCTGGAGCTGTACGAACACAGCCGCAGGTCTTAATTTGACAGGCATGGGGATGCAGGTGTATGGCCCGAACGCAGACAGTGTGCATTTAGGGGCCACGCACCTTCACACCTGTTAAATTGGGGCCTGTGGCTGTGTTCGTACAGGTACTGCATCCCCATAGAATGACAGATGGCTCCAGCCCAAACCACTCCTTCACACAGGCAGAGTACCTGTATGAATGAGCCCTTAATTTGATTTTTCAAATTTTCGAACAACCCTGTTGGGAAGGGGGGGGACAGGCTTTGGTGAAATATTATTAGGACAGATGTAACTAAAAAAAAAACAGATCTCTCCAACAGTGTGCTAAGAGGGATTCCATCTTCATCTGGTCTTCTCTCTGGGTTCTTGGGCTCCAGTCATTTGTGCTAAGAGGGATTCCATCTTCATCTGGTCTTCTCTCTGGGTTCTTGGGCTCCAGTCATTTGGCCAAACTGCGATGATGTAACTCACACACATGCGCGGGGGAGTCATGGTCAAAGCACAGCTCTCTCAATGGATGCTATACTGTCCAATGAAAGCGCAGTGCACGTGCAACGGTGTTGTCAACGGCTGCTGCTTAGGAGATATTCACTGTACCTACATGTAAGCCCTATTATAGGCTTACTTGTAGATACAAGATAAAAAATGGAGTTTACTACTGCCAGATAAGTTAGTAAATGGTAAATAGAATGAGTTAATACATGGATGCAGAGGGAACTGAGAGTGTAGGGGAGAAGAAACAAAGTTGCATAGATCAGGAAGCAGTCTGGGGGAGAGGAGTGGGAAGCCCAGGTACATAAAGCACACTAAACTTCCCTGGGACAAGGTAACAGGCAGCTATGGAACCAGTGTATCAGTAAATTCTTCACCCCATGGGAATGCAGCTGATCAGCTGTGACTGTGTCAGGAAGACAGAGCAAAGGGGGAGAGAGATTAAAAAAATATACAGGCCGGGAGAAGGGGTATAGGAAGAACTGCAGGGAGAGAAAAAGTTACAGAGATAACAAACTCACCTAGCAAAGCTAACATTAGAGCCAGTGCTTAGAGGGGGGGCCCACACAGGGAGGGGGATTAGTGACAGACGACAATTATGTCTCTCTTCCTCTAGCAGCTGAAAGCTGGCAGCAGTGAGAGGGGGAGAGAGCAGCTTTCATCTGCTGGAGGAAGAGAGACACAATTGTCGTCTGTCACTAATTCCCCTCCCTGTGTGCTCGGGCCCCCTACAAGAGGACCAGTGCCCCCCCTATCAGCGGCCCTGCTTGTACCTGTCAGCTTTGCAATGTCTCATGGGACTTGTAGTTCTGCAAATCTGGAGAGCCACAGGTTGAGTACCCATGCTCTAAACAGTAGTGGTATAACATACAATTGTTAAGTTTGTATAGGGATAAATTATCCATCTGTGCACCAAACTGGTTTATAAAACATAAAACCGTAGAGGGACTGCAATCTTTCTACGCATTTCACTGGTATGCTTCTTCAGAAGAAAGGTGTTCATAAAGAATGTTGAAGAAAAAGCTACTGTTATACGTTGGCCAAAAAGGGTATGCATAGAAGATGCTTCCACAAAAACAATTGACATGAGAGAGGGAGAAAAAATGGGTTGCAAATCCCTCAACTCTGCACAGACATGAGTCTGAAAAGGTGCGCCACACAGATCACCTGTTCCTAAGGTGGTATCTAAGCAGGAAATACTACCGGGGACTCTCCAATTATTGTCATACAGATCCACAAGCTGCACCAGCCCCACAAACCACAGGGAACAGAGTGAAAATATAATATAAATAACACAAGGAGTTGTTTGTAGTCCAAGTTAGGAAAGCAACCTAAGGTGACAATGCTACTTCTCCATGAATCTCATACAATGGGTAAATGTCACTCTTGGACAGTGTGTTACTGTCAGGATCACCAGGTAAAAATAATTAAAAAAAACTAGCTCAACCAACACATCTAAATACCGGTAAGCCTAATATATTCTAAGACACAGTCCAACACTATACAAAATTAGTATGTATTAAAATAGATTGGAAGAAAGTGGTTTTACAACTGTAAGGAACAAAATACATGGCCATATACCACCTATAATAAGAGTTTCCTGCAATGTAATCCTATGCATTGCTGTCCTCACTGATCACTGGGAAAGTTGCCAAATTACTAGGAATAAGTTCAGGTGTCCTACATATCAAAAGGTCAAGAAAGCTCCTCTATGCATGTTCAGGAATGAGAAAACTGCAGCTTGGGATAATTGGTAACTTCACCGGGCTAAAGAAAAGTGTGTCATGTAACCTAAAAGATTTACGCCAACACAACATGAGTGCTATGACAGCTGTCAAAGATATTTTTTTTATCTGATATTATACTATTATGGTACCCACATTGGGTTATATCTCAATCATGTAAGAAATAAGGTAGAAAAAGTATAAAACACTTGTTGTTGTTGGCTATATATCACTAACTCTCATGCTCTATTTCTTAACTTAAAGTGATTGTAAATGATCATCTTGAAGAACAACCCATTTAGTTTAAAATAAAGTTTTTCAACGTTTGAATCCACCGAGTTGCCAGCTTATATCTATCAACGTTAACAGAACAAGTTTGCTTTAACAAAATATAACAAAATACAAAAAAGTAAATCCTGTTTCTTTACTTTCTTTAATAAAGTGTACCTAAAGCCAAATATTTTTTTTGTTTACCAAGCTATTGTTTACAGACCTGAAAAGCTCAAGCTAAAAAGTATGCACATATCTGAGTAATTCATCAACGGTGACCCATCCTTAAGCCAGGCTGCTTCTGTTATGCAGTCTCTTTAGGTAATCTATGGTCCTCTACGCATTCTTTGTCATCTGTTAAATGTATGTGTATATATATATATATATATATATATATATATATATATATAGTAGATAACAGATAAAAAAAAAAACAATTTGAAAAATTGGGCCAAATCATTATAATTTTAATTTAAAAAAACTCCAGGAAAAACACAACCTTTAACAATGACTATATAATGTAAATGTTCTAAATATATATATATATATATATATATATATATATATATATATATATATATATATATATAGTAAATAACAGATATAAAACAACAAATCAATCCCCCTGAGGAAGACACGTGGTCCCTTGTGTCGTCACGCGTAGGGGAAGGGAAAGGACGGACGGACGGACGGATGGAGCGCTTCGCCGAGAGATTTGCGAGACTGTCAGGCTGTTGGACTGAATGCACTGCAGAGGATAAGACACAGCTGCAGCGTCTCCCACTATACCACAACGGTACTTTAGAGATTGTTACACGTGGATGGCTTTTTAAAGGTGCATGGATGCACCAAAACATGAGTGCATTACCACATAATAAAATTAAAAGGTTTTTAAAAGGTATAAGCACCATTGTGAGCTTTTATATTTTTCATGATATGCTGATTACTACGGAGAAAGTGGCTGATATATGGGATATGATCACCTGGAGGCGTTAACCATTTGATATCCAGCATTTGAGCCCAATTGAATCTAACATAAGGTGAGCGCCCAATCACAAGGGGGTGCACGATTAGGAGTGAGTAGTGACACCCCAGTCACTCACCTGGTTTGGGGACACTGCCACGAATTGGTGGCTTGAGCACTTATAGAAGATTTATTTGCACAGATTGTCACAAAAGACTTTATTGGACACTTGATTCCTATTTGCCGCATGGATTTATATATTTATTATTTTACCACAGATACTACTTATCATTTATAGCACTTTATATATTGTATGGATTGATATGCAGTACATTTAAGCACAAGGATTTATTGTGATACACACTTGTGATTTAGCACTTTGCACTTTCTTCTAGCACAATTCATATTCATTTCTAGGAATCGCACTGTACACAACTATATATATTTGTTTTACCTTTCATCATTGGATTTTATTTATGATACAACATTTTAAGATTATGAAATTGGAATCTTTTGCTTGAGGGTTATACACATATATATATATTTATATTATTTTTAGGAATCGCACTGTACACAACTAAATATTTTTATTTATTATTATTTTTTTTTTATACTTTTCATCATTGGATTTTATTTATGATACAGCATTTTAAGATTATGAAATTGGAATCTTTTGCTTGAGGGTTATACACATATATATATTTATATAATTTTTTTGCTACATATTTTTAATTTGTACACATTTGAATAGATTTTTATTTTGCGCAACATTAATTATATATTTATTAGATATAAAACAACAGTTTCAAAATTTGGCCAAATCATTGTTTTTCTTTAAAAAAAAAAAACTCTAGGAAAAACATAACATTTAACAATGAGTACATAATGTTAATGCTCCAATTTTTATTTTTGGGTGCAAAGTAAATTAAAGTATGCCTCCTCAACCTCCGCCCCTAATACTTACCTAAATCCCTCCTTCGATCCAGCGCTGTGCCCATCCGTAGCAGCTCTCTCCGCTCTCACAGGGTTTGCTGGGGCAGTAGTAGACATTGGCTCCTGCTGCTGTCGGTCAAATCCTGTGATGAGGGAGTGGGGGCTGTCTGTAGACACAGAGAGTGCTGCTTGGGATTGAGCCCGCAGGTGGCTTCCTAAGGTGGCACACCAAGAAAAGGTGGAGCAAGGAGTGCTGCCAAGAAGGGGAGGATCGGGGTTGCTGTGTGCAATTCCATTGCACAGAGCAGGTAGGTATAACATGTTTGTTATTAAAGAAAAACAATTACTTTACAATCACTTTAAAAAGTTGTGTTCTCCAAATCTTGGACCAATATAAGGAAAGGCCTGTTTCCATCAAACTCAAAGACAGCTTTGAACATCAAGCAAACCATAACAGATAAAGCATCTGGACCCAACAGTGGCTTCTCCTCCATCTACTTTATTTTCTACCTGGAAATTTGCCAAACTACTGGAAAACAATTCACATGAAGATAACAAGTTTTTACTCTTACTGGAAGTGTCCTTTAAATATATTAAATTATTTTTGCACACAAGAACAATGTCATGTTTACAATACTTATTGATCTGTTATATTGGAGGTCATTTTAATAAGTACATTTTTTATGTTGTATTTGCACTCTGTTTTAAAAATAATGTTTTACCCCATACAGTATTAACAATTAATATTTTTTTTTAATTCAGAAATCTATGTAGTAACCATAACAAAGGTTCTAACATAAAATATAATTTTTTTAGTGTGTTCTGTGCATACATCCACTAGAGTGCGCCATGTTATCACCATTTCTTTATTTGAATTTGTATGTTTTGTTCTTTTTGCAAAAGTGAAATCACAGCAGTCTGTTTAAAAAATTAGTTATATATTAGAGCAACTAGAACTGTACATATCCAACAAAACCTTTTCTCTTTCTACTTTGTTATTTATTTATTTATTTATTTTTTTTCTACTTTGCTATTACAGTTTTTACTTTTAAATGATCTGCCTTAAAGGGAACCTGTCATGAAAAATACATGAGGGATGCTATTGCAAGCCATTAGCTTTGGAAATCTGGTTTCCTGGCTGTTATGACAATCCTCTTGCGTAATTTTCTGAAGGTTGGTTTACTAAAAATAAAATGTTCTCAGCCCAGCGAATATGTGTTCACTTTAAATACCCAATCATGTTCAGAGGAACCGACAAGGTGATTGGAGCAAGCATGACTTCACTGGCTGAAATGAACATTCTACTCCTTTATTAACCACTTCTGAACCGGAAGGATTTTCCCCCTTAATGACCAGGCCATTTTTTGCGATTCGGCACTGCGTTACTTTAACTGACAATTGCAGGGTCATGCGACGCTGTACCCAAATAAAATTGATGTTCTATTTTTTTCCACAAATAGAGCTTTCTTTTGGTGGTATTTGACCATCTGTGCGATTTTTTTTTTGCGCTATAAACAAAAAAGTAGCGACAATTCTGAATTCTGAAAAAAAAAAAAAAACATAATATTTTTCACTTTCTGCTATATAACAATCCCAATAAAAAACAAAAAAACAAAATTAAAAATCAAAATTTTTCATCATTGTAGGCCAATTTGTATTCTGACACATATTTTTGGTAAAAAAAAAAAATCCCAATAAGTGTATATTGATTGGTTTGCGCAAAAGTTATTGTGTCTACAAACTAGGGGAAAGATTTATGTCATTTTTATTTATTTATTTTTTTACTAGTAATGGCGGCGATCAGCGATTTTTAGGAGGACTGCGACATTGCGGCGGGCAGATCTGACACCTAACTGACATTTTTGACACTTTTGGGGGAACCAGTGACAATACTACAGTAATCAGTGCTAAAAATATGCACTGTTACTGTACTAATGACACTGGCAGGGAAGGGGTTAACACCAGGGGCAATCATAGGGTTAAATGTGTCCCTAGGGGGGTGCTTTCTAACTGTGTGGGTAATGGGCTTGCTGAATGAACACAGAGACCTGTGTTACTAAATAGGAGGAACACAGGAGCCCTGTGTTCATTACTGACAGAACAGCTGTCTCCACAAGTGGCTGGGCCCGCTGATCAGCTTCCTCTGTGGCCCCGCAAAGCGACGTACGGGTACGTCGTTTCGCCGGACAGAGCCGACCTGCCGCAGTAAAACTACGGCAGGCGGCCGTTAAGTGGTTAAAGTCTCGGGGTTTTTTTTGTTTTTTTTTTTAGAAAAATAACAAATATGTTATACTTACCTCCTCTGTGCAGTGGTTTTGCACAGGGCAACCCACATCCTCCTCTTCTCGGGTCCCTGCCTGGAGCTCCTGGTCCCTCCCTCCTGTTGAGTGTCCCCCACAGCAAGCAGCTTGCTATGGGGGCACCTGAGCCGAGCTGCAGCTCTGTGTTTTCATTCAGACACGGAGCTGCGGTTCAGCTCTGCCCCCCTTCGGACTGTACATCTCCTTTAACTCCACACTTTTGAGTCTTTGTTGTAGAAGAAGAATGCAGGTTAGACCTTCTGACTTTATTCAGACGTTGCTAATTGGTATACTTGTCCCAAAGCAGTACATCTGAAGTTTAAAGCCAGAGGGTGAGCATGAGAACCTGGAAACTACCATTTTCAAAAGGGGGTCAAAATGCATTTCTCTTCACAAATTTTTATTCCATTTTCATTCACTAGGCTTAGTATACTTCTATTTGCAAAGTGAGAATCCCCCACTCCTTTAGTAAACCAACCTCAAATATTTGTACACTTAAAGTGGTATTAAAGCTTTGTTTTTTCTTTTTTAAGTAACAAACGTGTTATACTTACCTGCCCTGTGCAGTGGTTTTGCACAGGGCAGGTCCATAAGAACATGTAAGAAAAAAGGAGGCGTAAACACCTAGTGGATTACCTGTGGACACCTTTAAAAAAGTTTATTAAAATGCCAAAGACATACTCACAGACATGATGAACAAGAATCGCATATAGAGAATCCACCACATGTGGAAATGAACATATCCCTGTATTTGGACCATTGAGGCATTTCGGGAGCCACGCTCCCTTCCTCCGAGATGGTCTTTCTTTTAGCAGACCCAAATATATAATATAATATAATATAATATAATATATAATGAAATCATTATATATTTAAGTCTGCTAAAAGAAAGGCCAGCTCTGAGGAAGGGAGTGTGACTCCTGAAACGCGTCAACGGTCCATATACAGGGATATGTTCATTTCCACATGTGGTGGATTCTCTATATGCGATTCTTATTCATCATGTCTGTGAGTATGTCTTTGGCATATTAGTAAACTTTATTAAAGGTGTCCACGGGTAATGCACTAGGTGTTTGCGCCTCCTTTTTTCTTTCATGTGCTTATGTGTGGAGTTCCCGGCCTGGGGAGAGCAGCACGCCTGTCAACCCCATCGGAGTGAGCGCTTGGGTGATTCAGTTGTTTCAGCTCCATAAGAAACATAGAGCTGTTGCTCAGCCTCCAACCCCCCCCCCCCCCCCCACACCTCTCGCTCTCTCCTCATTGGCTCACTGGCTGTGATTGACAATTATTGGAGCCAATGGGCTCCCGCTGCTGTCTCAGCTTATAAGGTGGGATAGCCTGGGGGGGGGGGTGAGTTTGCACACAAAAGGTTTTTTAAAAAACCTTCAGTCTTTAGAATCACTTTAAAGATAGTTTTAAAGGAAAGTATTTGTGTTTTCTATACATAGCGATTTAATACCATTTTCCTCTAATCTGTTGATACTTTTGAAACAGAGAGTTTGTAGAGGTGTAATAAAGTCAGTGCAGAGTTTATGATACAATGTAGGAGCCACATGGCTATTTCCCTCAATCACAACTCAGCTTCCCAGCACAATCAATTATAGTCTTTATTGAGATTCCATGGTGTTTTATTGGCACCACAGATCCATCTGTCATTGCCATTTATTCTGGCTGGAATTTTGGCTTAAACTGTAACAATGAACAAAATGACACTGGCATACAATGCAGTCAATCACTAGCATGAATATGGCAGTGTTTTTTGGAGTCTCCTTTGTAAGATGTTTTTTTTAACCTGTGATTGTGTCAGTAGATCCATTATTTTTCCTATGTCTGCAATATGGTGAGAACTGTGCATGCTCTGCAGTGACATAACACAGCACTTTTTGCCTCCTGGTTGACAGTGTGTTCTTAGATGGATATTTCGTTTTAAATAGACTTTAGGTAAAAGGAAAGCAAATTAAAGCCTAAACATTTTATGCAATTACAGCAACATTTTATTTTTTTTTTGTAAAAAAATGTTTAAAGCGTAACTCCACTTTTGTTGAGAAAAAAACATTCCCCTCTGGGTGATCTATGTACATTGCAAGGATTTTAACAAACTTTGTTGCAGATTCCTATCTTTTGTTATTCTGAAGAAATCACTGTTTGTTCCTCTGTGCCTCTGTGCTGAGTAGGTCAAATGGGAGTGGTTTCATAATTATCTATCAACTGTGGCAGCTGCAGGGCTCTAATGGGGAAATCTGCTGGGCCTGCATTCCTTTAGATGTGTTCCTATTGGGAGTGTCTCACCAAAAATGAAATTTTTGTTGCAGGGGATGCCAGAAATCTGACTTGTATCTTAGTGCAGACTTCTGGGGAAATTGCTGAGCCAATCACACAAGCAGGAAATGATGTCTCAGGGGTGTGGTCAATACACGTTCTGTGTACAGAACATCTACAGGTAGCCATATTGCATTGCATTTTCAGAAAATTACAACAGCTGCAGATTGAAAAGGAAAGGTAATTTTTAATAACATTCAATTACAAAATGATTTGTGTTGCAATTGTATACGCTATATTGTTTTTTCTTTATTTGCTATTTTTTTTCCCCATGAAAGTGGAGTTACCCCTTAAAGCGGAGTTCCACCCAAAAATGGAACTTCCGCTTTAGGCATTCTAACCCCCTGACATGCCACATTTGGCATGTCATTTTTTTTGGGGGGGAGCGGGTACCTAGTTTTGACAGGTACCCGCTCCCACTTCCGCTCGGAGCGCCGCGGCGCCCTGAACGGAAGTTCTCCTCTCCCCCTCCCTCCCTGCAATCTTCTGGGACATGTCAGAGGTCCCAGAAGATTGCCGGCCAATCAAGACGCGCAGCGCGACTCGCGCATGCGCAGTGGGTACCCGGCTGTGAAGCCGCAAACTGTCACAGCCGGGTGCCCACAGCAGTGATGCCTAGCGCCGAGGGAGAGGATCGAGGCTTCGGGCGGCCGCATCGCTGGACCGTTGGACAGGTGAGTGAAATGGCTGGAACTCTGCTTTAAGTCACATGAATAAAAGCTATCAATTGTAAGCACTCGTGGCAGAGCAATATGGTTTTCCCAACCATGACACTGCCACTTTTGGTGGTCAGCTTGGTGTGTAAAAAGAAAGACAGAGAATAAAAGATCTACTGGCATGAGCAACAGGTATTAAACACTTGCCTACTGGGCACTTTTACCCCCTTCCTGCCCAGGCCAATTTTCAGCTTTCAGGGATGTCGCACTTTGAATGACAATTGCCTGATCATGCAACACTGCATCCATATGACATTTTTATCATTTTTTTCACACACATAGAGCTTTCTTTTGGTGGTATTTAATCACCAGTTTATATATATATATATATATATATTAATACTTATATATTTTTTTTTTCCCTAAGCAAATGAAAAAACAAAAAACATTTTGAAAAACAAAAAACTGTTTTTCTTAGTTTATGTTCTAAAATTTTGCAAACAGGTAATTTTTTGCCTTTACTGATGTGCGCTGAGGATGCTGTTACTAATAGGCAGCACTAATGGGCACTAATAGACTGCATTGATTGGCACTGATGAGGCGGCACCGATGGACACTGATGGGCAGCACTGATGAGGTGGCACTGATGAGGAGGCACTGATTGGCAGCAATGATGGGCACTGGTTAGCACTGATAGGCAACACTGATTGGCACAGTTGGGGCTGCACTGATAATCAATGAAGATATGCCATTTAACACTAGCCAGTTACTGGCTCTCTCCTCTCCTCACGGAGCAGCAAAGGAATGCTGATAACCAGCAAGTGTGCTTACATCCTGATCAACTGTGTTTTAGATACAGCCAATCACGTGGTAAAGAGCCGCTGTCATTAGCGCTTTACCCCGATTGGTGATGCGCTGTGTCCAAAGGACACAGCTCACCACCGGTCGCCTTGCCGCACACCCCCGGGGGGCACGCACATGACGTCCACCCAGAGCAGTCCCGCCCAGCCGCCATTCGACTACAGGGCAGGCGGGAACCAGTTAAAATTATGTAATGACAGGACTCAGAAAAACAAAACATCTGTGTTATTGTTTGCGACAGACTGCATCATCTGTACATTTTAAAATTTGCCCATAGTTCCCCTGTATTGCATAAAGGTGCATTCACACCTGCGATGCATCCTGCCTGCAATTAGATGTGAGAACCCCAGTGATAGTTCCTGCAATTAGCTGCGAGTAGGCAGCTCTATTGAAAGTAATGGGAGACCGCCAGTTCTCGCAGATAATCACACCCACTCACATGTAAGCACTCATACAGTGATCACAGGCGAGTGATTGGTCCTGGAGCCAGCAGCCTTCCATTGTTTTCAATAGGGCTGCATGGGGTTCTTGCATCTAATTGTAGGCAGGGTGCATTTATACTCCCAAAGAAAGGACATTTGGTAAACTACTCATATAACAGTTTCAGTTACAAGTATGTCCAAAAACAAATATTATTTTAAGGGTCATATGGGAAAACATCTTTCAACATTTTTCTATATCATTACTAACATTTTCAAACACAAGCTTGCATGCCTGCTCCTTCCCTATCAGCACTGCAGTCTCAGTTCAGCTGCAAATTCAAAGAGTGTACAAGTACACAGTACATACAGTGCTCCTAGGAGAAGTGCATAGTCCCTTGGTCTGTTGGAACTTTCATCTGTATCTGTGGATCATCAAGAGGGTAGAGGTATGGATGAGACAACTGGATGGATGAACAGGAGAAGGGGACCGAGACTGGAACCTCTGCAGCTCCCGCAGAAGATTTGGGTAGGGTCACCTCAATGTGGAAGAAAACGAATAGCAGGGCGCTAAGGTCAGTATATAAAAATTAAAAACACTTTATTAAAATAAGCAGCACACTTAAATAGAAGTTAGCATGAAACAGCATAGATATGGAACACCTGGGACCAAGCAGCAGTGGAAACGCGTCATGCACACCCCCCACATCCGACATCCACCAGGCATTTTGACAGCTGTCATCCTCGTGTGCAGCCTAGAACGCCGCTGCCAATACCCATACTTGGAGCTGGCTGACTCTCTGTCATCCTCAGTCTCTGTTTTGCTCAGTGATGTCTACAGCCTCACACTGATTACAGCTGCTTGGTCTCAGGTGTATCCATGCTGTTTCATGTTAACTTCTATGTAAGTGTGCTGCCTATTTTAATAAAGTGTTTTTATTTGATGCTGACAGTTCAGTTGGCAATTCGGGCATCAGGCGCTCCATTGTGGGAGGCAGAATGGAGGGCAGACATGGGCCCCATGTGATGTGTAAAATTTCTAGTGGAGTTTAAGAAGTAGATAAGAGAGCCAAGTGGTGCTGTCAAGGTAGGATCAGGCAGTTTCGGAGTTTGTGCTTGAACGAGACTGTAGACTTAACTTAATGTTATATATAAAAGAAATCAATAATAATAATGTAATATATATATATATATATATATATATATATATATATATACAATGCTCCAAAAGCTTAAAGGAATACTCCCTAATCAGAGTGTAACATCAAGTCAATTAAAATCCTGGGATACTGATCTGGTCAGTTAGGTAGCAGAGGGGGTTGTTAATCAGTTTCAGATGCTTTAGTGTTATTTAAATTAAGAGCAGGTGCACTAGATGGGCAACAATGAGACAACCTTCAAAACAGTAATGGTTTTACAGGTTAAGGCCACTGACATTTTTTAACTTGCTCCTCTTTTCTGTCTGTTTTTCACTAGTTTTGCATTTGGCTCGGGTCAGTGTCACTACAGGTAGCATGAGGCAATAACTGGACCCTATAGAGGTTGCACAGGCAGTCCAACTCCTCCAGAATGGCACATCAATACATGCCATTGCCAGAAGGTTTGCTGTGTCTCCCAGCACAGTATCAAGAGCATGAAGGAGATTCCAGGAGATGGGCAGTTACTCTGGAAGAGCTGGACAGGGCCATAGAAGATCTTTAACCTATCAGCAGGACCGGTATCTGCTCCTTTGTGCAAGGAGGAACAGAATGAGGACTGCCAGAGCCCTACAAAATGACCTCCAGCAGGCCACTGGTGTGAATGTCTCTGACCAAATAGTCAGAAATAGACTTAATGAGGTTGGCCTGAGGGCCCGATGTCTTTTAGTGGGCCCTGTACTCACTGCCCGGCACTGTGGAGCTCAATTGGCATTTGCCATTGAACACCAGAATTGGCAGGTCTGCCACTGGCACCCAATTAAAAGATTAGAGCAGGTTCATCCTGAGCACCTGTGACAAATGTGAAAGGGGCTGGAGAAGCCATCGAGAACATTATGCTGCCTGTAACATCATTCAGCATGACCAGTTTGGTGGTGGGTCAGTTTTGGTTTGGGGAGGCATATCCATGGAGGGACACACAGAACTCTATAGGCTAGTCCAGTGTTTCTCAACTCCGGTCCTCAGGGCACACTAACAGGACAGGTTTTAAGTATTACCTTAGGGAGATGCAGACTAGAATACTGCAATCACTGAGCAGCAAATGATATCACCTGTGATGTATTTCAGTTTTCTTGCAAACCTGGCCTGTTAGTGTGCCCTGAGGACCGGAGTTGAGAAACACTGGGCTAGACAATGGCACCCTGACTGCCATTAGGTATCGGGATGAACTCCTTGGTCCTATGGTCAGACCCTATGCTGGTGCAGTGGGTCCTGGATTCCTCCTGGTGCAGCCAATGCCCAGCCCCATGTGGCAAAAGTATGCAACCAATTCCTGGAGGATGAAGAAATTGATAGCAATGGCCCCCATGGTCGTTTGACCTAAATCCAATAGAACATCTCTCTGGGACATTAGGTTTAGGTCCACCCGATGCCACCAGGTTGCACCTCTGTTTGTTCAGGAGCTCAGTTATGCCCTGGTCCAGATCTGGGAGGAAATACCCCAGCACACCATCTGTCTTCTCATTCGGAGCATGCCCCAACATTGTCAGGCATGCATACAAGCACATGGGGGCCAAACAAACTACTGAGTATCATTTTGAGTTGCTGCAATGAACTTTCAGAAAAATGGACTAGCTGCATAATTTTTTCAGTTTTATTTACGGAGTGTCTTTGAATTCAGCCCTCTGTAGGTTGATAATTTTCATTCCGATCAAACGATCTGGCATTCTTTCATTTCTAACACATTACCCAGTCCATTTCAGTATAGATATGCAGGATATTATAGGATATATGATCCAGGATATTATTCCCCATTGAGATCTGATGTGTTTTCAAAGTGTTCCTTTAATTTTTTTTTTGAGCGGTGTATATACAGTATCTCACAAAAGTGAGTACACCCCTCACATTTTTGTAAACATTTTATTATATCTTTTCATGTTACAACACTGAAGAAATAACACTTTGCTACAATGTAAATTAGTGAGTGTACAGCTTGTATAACAGTGTAAATTTGCTGTCCCCTCAAAATAACTCCACACAGAGCCATTAATGTCTAAGTCGCTGGCAACAAAAGTGAGTATACCCCTAAGTGAAAATGTCCAAATTGGGCCCAAAGTGTCAATATTTTGTGTGGCCACTATTATTTTCCAGCACTGCCTTAACCCTCTTGGACATGGAGTTCCCCAGAGCTTCACAGGTTGCCACTGGAGTCCTCTTCCACCCCACCATGATGACATCACAGAGCTGGTGGATGTTAGAGACCTTGCGCTCCTCCACCCTACATTTCAGGATGCTCCACAGATGCTCAATAGGGTTTAGGTCTGGAGACATGCTTGGCCAGTCAATCACCTTTACCCTCAGCTTCTTTAGCAAGGCAGTGGTTTTCTTGGAGGTGTGTTTGGAGTTGTTATCATGTTGGAAAACTGCCCTGCGGCCCAGTCTCTGAAGGGAAGAGTTCATGCTCTGTTTCAGTATGTCACAGTACATGTTGACATTCATGGTTCCCTCAATGAACTGTAGCTCCCCAGTGCCGGCAGCACTCATGCAGCCCCAGACCATGACACTCTCACCACCATGCTTGACTGTAGGCAAGACACACTTTTCTTTGTACTCCTCACCTGGTTGCCGCCACACACACTTGACACCATCTGAACCAAATACATTTATCTTGGTTTCATCAGGCTACAGGACATGGTTCCAGTAATCTATGTCCTTAGTCTGCTTGTCTTCAGCAAACTGTTTGCGGTCTTTCTTGTGCATCATTTTTAGAAAAGGCTTCTTTCTGGGACAACAGACACGCAGACCAATGTGATGCAGTGTGCGGCGTATGGTCTAAGCACCGACAAGCTGACCCCCCACCCCTTAAAGCTCAGCAGCAATGCATGCAGCACTCATACGTCTATTTCCCAAAGACAACCTCTGGATATGACGCTGAGCACGTGTACTCAACTTCTTTGGTCGACCATGGTGAGGCCTGTTCTGAGTGGAACCTGTCCTGTTAAACTGCTGTATGGTCATGGGCACCGTGCTGCAGCTCAGTTTCAGGGTCTTGGCAATCCTCTTATAGCCTAGGCCATCTTTATGTAGAGCAACAATTCTTTTTTCTCAAATCCTCAGAGAGTTCTTTGCCATTAGGTGCCATGTTGAACTTCCAGTGATCAGTATGAGAGAGTGAGAGTGATAACACCCAATTTAACACACCTACTCCCCATTCACTCTTGAGACCTTTTAACACTAATGAGTCACATGACAACGGGAGAGAGAATGGATAAATGTGCCCAATTTGGACATTTTCACTTAGGGGTGTGCTCGCTTTTGTTGCCAGAAGTTTAGACAGTAATGACTGTGTGTTGATGTATTTTGAGGAGACAGCAAATTTACACTGTTATACAAGCTGTACACTCACTACTTTACATTGTAGCAAAGTGTCATTTCTTCAGTGTTGGTGCATGAAAAGATATAATAAAAAATGTGAGAGGTTTACTTAGTTTTGTAACTTTATTGACCAATTGATATTAAAAATGTCACTCATGTCACAAGAAGGTATCACAAAATTAATTAGATAATTTAAGATGGAAAGCAAAGTAATGATAAAGTGTTAGCTTTAAACTGAGTTTATTTACAACCTGTCTCTGCCTTCTTGTTGTAGTTAGTTATTAGGATAGATATAAATGAGCTGCATTTGCTCACGTTTTAAAAAAGCAGGCCTCAGAGCTGTCATGCTGAACTTATCTCAACTACCTAATAAGTCTCTGACCCAGAACAAGCATATAGCCAACTGAACAATGAAAGACCTGTCATCTTTGCAGGGAAAACTTGGTGGAAAGGAAGAGAAATTATCAAGTACAAACCCTCAAACATTCCAGTAAGTACAGACTGCTCTACTCCTTATCATCTCCTTACCTTTCTGGTTACAGTCTACTGAGTTTAGTTAACTCTTGTTATGGGTTTGCAAAAATTGAAGCTTTCCACTTCCCAAGCACGTAAACATAGTGAAACCTTTATAATCAATTCCATCTGATGTGTAAGCAGACTAAGCTGCACTGCTACTGGTATGCAAATTTAGACTCTTTTAGAAAGCAGTACACAACAAAACACCCATATATATCTCTAAACATTGGCAGAGCTTGAGAGACTCCAGGGAGCCCATCCAGCCTCCCTGTCATACTAGGTTTTACACTGGGACAGGAGCTGCAGCAGCTCCAGTTCCAGAGAAGTGAATGCTGCTCCGCCGCTCCTCCTGTCCAGGTTCTCCTTCTTTCTGCTGCCAGGGCCCATTGTGAGCCCCCCTGCCCCCCCCATCTGCAGTGCTACTATCACCTTCCTTTTGTGAATGAATACAGTGAGTGGTGATCGATACCGAGCAGTAAATATAATTACTATGCTTTGGTTTCTGTGCAGAGCTCTTTCTGTTCATTCATTCTGTGCAGCTGAGGCTGCAGAGACGGAGATTGAGGACTGAGTCTCTTTTCTCTGTCTCAAAAGTTATCTGTCTCAAAATTTAGACTTCTGATATTTCGCCAAAGCCCCCCAACAAGGCTGCAAAAAAATAAAATAAAACTGTAAATAAAATAAAATTGTAAATAAAAAAAAAGTAAAAAAATAAAAATAAAATAAAATTGTAAAAATAAATAAATAACAAAACAAAAAAAAAATACTGACACAATCCACTGCCCTACTGACACAATGCACTGCTCTACTGACCTATAGACACCATTCATTGCTCTGCTGACACCGTCCACTGCCCTAGTAACACTGTCCACAGCTCTACTGACCCCATCCTCTGCCCTACTGACAAAGTCTACTGCCTTACTGACACTGTCCACTGTCCTACTGACTGACACCAACCACTGCCTACTGACATGTTGGCTGCTTTATTGACACTGTCCACTCCATTACTGGCACTGTCCACTGCTCTACTGACACCATCCACTGCCCCACAGACACCGTCCTCTGCGATAGTGAAATCATCGACTGCACTACTGTAACTGTCCACACACCATCCACTGCCCTACTGACACTGTCCACACACTGTCCACTGCTCTACTGACACTGTCCACTGCTCTACTAACTGACACTGTCCATTTTTAAGGCAGGCTAAGTTTATATTTTTACAGTACCATTTGTTTTAAGTTTCCTTACTATTCGGTTAGGCCTTGCTAGTTAATTTCTTAAAAAAAAAAAGTTGCCTACCACTGCTCCAAGGTATTCAAAGGAAAAACATGTGGGCAGTTTCTCCAAAATCTTTTGAATTATCTCTCAATATGTAAATAAAGATTTGAAATAACTATTTAGCCACTTGGAGCATCTTGGTGCATGGTGGGAGTATTTTGTGACGTGGTGGAAGCAGGGGGTGGTAGTGGTGGAGCCCCAGGTTAACTTTTGCATTGGGGCCCACAAGCTTCAAGCTATACCTCTGTCTCTAAACACAGGCCCTAGCTGAAGTTGTATGCATAGTGGCACATGACTGTCACAGAAGGGAAAAGGTGTTTTTTATGTTGTGATTGACAGCTTGGTTTCACCTTATCTTTGCCTTGTTTATAAGCTAAATTGTTCATATCTGGTAGCAGGTCCAGTAAGTGTTGGCAAAGGAAAGGGTTGCTTTATATGTCCGATGAGTATGATCAAAATGGTGGAGAGATGACCAGGAGCAGAGTTTTCAGTACCTACTGGAGGACATCAGGCTAGCACCGCTCTTCTCAACCCGGGTTCCATGGAAACGTAGGATTCTTTCAAAGGTTGCTAGGGGTTTCTTGAGCTGTGGCTGATTCACCACGCATCTGATAGAGCCTGCATAGTTCCAAGTCAAAAGCTTCTTGGCAGAGCCAGCAACATGACACCAATGATTTTTTTAGATATCTGTAAGTCTGTTGTTCTAACCACTGCTATAAGTGGGCCAATTTTCTCACTGACCATCAATGTAGGCTTTTAGGCATTTTTTTCCCAATGACCCTCAATAAACTAGTTTTGGCAGGGGTTCTCCAATATCTGATATGTATTTTAAGGGCTCCTTTGGGGGTAAAAAAGGGTTGAGAAAGGTTCTCCAAGTTCACAAATGTAGCACCCAGTGGGAAAATGACTAAGTGTACATCTATGCATAGCTAGGGTTTTATCCCCTCAAGTTATAATACACTAGCACATAGTTGTTTTACATTCAAAATACAGTACAAAGAAAAAACTTTCCAGAATGCTGATAATGTTATTACTGAAAACAATCCACAAACATTTTAAAAGCTACAAGGAAGCTGTCAAGAGCTTTGCATTCGGCTCTGCATAGCAAATATGTTTTTAAACAAAACTAGTACATTGTAAGCCTTTGTAAGACTTTATAATTCTAGAGTAGCTGGAAGCCAAAGGAAAAAAAAATCCTGATGTGTAACAGGTGACAAGTTGGCAATATTGTTTTTGCAAAGTGTTCCTGCTTTTATCTCCTCCCGTCCTTTCCATGCCGCTCTCGTATTAATTGTAAAAGCCATTAACACCATTAGCATGCCTGGTGTGAGTTACATTTCAAAGCATGTTAGCCTAGCCCATATGCCATACACCCTAGTCTTTGCTGCCTCTGCTTTCTTTCACACTCGTGCTTCTTTGGTTTGATTTACCCTTGAAAGTAGCACCAGTTTCTTACAAATTATTTTTGCACTCCATCTGCAAACCGTGAAACATTTTAACGCGGGTTACCTGGAATTCTGAGGCTCTGGAACATCTGATTCTGGGCACGGTTTCTTTACCTGAAAAAGGAAATGGCTGCTAGTTATTATATCTAGCAAAGAATTCCATGATTTCACATACACTTAGCTTAGGCAATATTTCCTGCTTAAATTCGGTATGCATATTTTATTCTCAGAGTTTTTTTTTTCAACTTTTTTTCTATGTAATGAATATATATCAATGGCATTTCTACAAGAAGTTACAGTATTTCTGAAATTCCCAGACAACACAGACTATCCAAACGACAGGAACAAAAAGACACTCTCGGCCAAGTTCCTTTGACTTTGAATGAAACTCTGTTTGCAGCTGGTAGGGGAAAACTATTTTTACTACTTATTTCCTGTCAAAGCTTTCAATAATAAACACCAGATTTAAAGGTAAATGGCATTTAAGAGTATTTATATTTTCTATCCCCAGAAGTCTGGGTATTATGGCAAACTGACTCTAACTGATTTTCAATGTTATGGATTAATATAAATATAAAAATGAGTATAAACAGTAATACTTTCAATGCATTTATGAGATATCTAAAGGGAAATTACATTGTATTTTTAATAATAACACACATGCTTGCATGAGTCATTTTACTCTGAGTTTCCTAGTGATTTTACATGCTATCTGCACAAATTACTGTATTGTTTATATGGCTCTATGTGGATGTGTAGGTGTGCAGCTCCTCCTAAAAAAGAGAATGCCAGGTTTGGAAGGGTGCCTGGAGGCATAAGGTTATATATATTAGCCACATTGGCAGTTTGGTTTTTCTTTTAATTTATTGTGTGCTAACAGAGGCTTAAATCAAAGGGCTCAATAGCAACATTTTTATGGAGTCCCTTTGTCGTTCAGAAAGAAAAAAAATGCAAAAACGCCTTTGAACAATACTCACTGTCATGTAACACAGGCCCGAGACACAACATACACACACACATATATATATATATATATATATATATATATATATATATATATACACACACATTTTTGCCTTGAAGCATGGTGCAGCAGGCAATCCCTTCAAAATGAGCCACCCAAAATAAACCTTAAAGCACAAAAAGAGCAGGCAGCCCACAATTACTCACACCTTGCATTGTGTTGCACTGAGGTGCATTGCAGGGCATGTGTGTTTTGGAGGTTGCAGTGGTGTGCCATTAAAAAGGTATAGCACCACAACACATATAACCCTTTTTGAATGGGATCATAAATGCTATAAAATGGCTAAACCAATTTAGATATATGATAAGTTTATGCTCATTTTTACAGTATTAAACATTGCAGTATATTTTCTCACTCCCAGATCAATATATAGACCCCCCCCCCCCATTTCTCCAAAGACGGATATACAGTACATTCCTTTACTCCAATAGATATATACATGCTCTCTCTACCAGCTCTTCCTAGCTCCAACAGGTACACTCACCTTTCTCACTGATCATAAGCTTCTGCTCCTCCAGGGCACATAGCGGAACAGTGCTAACTAGTGCTAAGAAGTGTGTAGAATGGTACTTCCTTGTGATTGCGTTTTTCCACACTCAGAGGGAAGGACCACACAGGACAAGTCTCAACACTAGAGGGGTATCTGCTACAGTAGTAGAGTTCAACTAATGCACATTGGTCTGCTTGATGCTCTGGGTATGAACTGCAACTAAGTAGTAGTAGTCACACTACTAGTGGTGGGCCCAGAGCAGTTGCAGTACCTTCTTGAACCAACTGGGCCACTCCCTGTCATGGGCGCTATGGAAGCCTCATGGGCTGCTATGCCAGTAGTTTTGCCACTGTGTACCCAAGAACCCTTCAACTTAGCAGACCTTAGATCTTAGTAAGCTAGTCCACTAACATGGCTTTCTTACATGTAACTGTTCCACTAGCTCCTATCAAGACAGTCAGAGAGAGAAACCGAAGTTCTGATCTTCTAACCATTAAATTACATGAACAAAAATACAGGTTAGTGAGTCAGGTTGGTAAGGTCTAATGTCTGCAGAGCCAAAATGTCTTAATTAATACTGTATATCCGTTGCCTTCCCTGCCCTGCCTTTCTTCCCATCATCCCCCCTATACTGCTTCACTCCCTTACCTGTGCTGTCCCTTTAATAATGCTCTCTGTGTCTGCCTTCTGTATCATCTTTCTTGTGTTCCTCTAGTACCCCTGTAATATCCTGCCAGGGTTATATGCCAACCACAGAACAGTAAGATAAGTAAATTCAGTTGCTAATCAGTAGAGGCTTAATAGAAACACTATTAGTATATTTTTTGTTTCATTAGTAGTTTCAAGTTTTACTATGCACAAAGTGCTATACATAACAAATGTCAAATTGTATCAAATTTGGCAAACCATGCTTGCTCAGTATGTCATTTTCTTCAGTTTACGTAGTGTGTTTTCCATGGTATACTCATATTTAACTGTCCCTTTCACTGTGGTATCCTGATCATCAGTGTTTGCATTATGTTGGCTCTTTGTAGGCAAGCACTGTACTTAAAGCGTTTGCTACCCAAACACTTAATATTCCTGATATGTGCCTGCTGTACCATGTACTTGTATTCTGTTCATTTTGTATTGCTTCCTTTATGTGAAATCCCTGTATTCCTGTCAGTCATTCTGCTTTCCTAATAAAAACTGACCAAACAAAGAAGAAGAGCACACCATGGTAAGTTCTCTAGCTATGCTGGGAATTCAGTGTACTCTTCTCCAATGATCCTACTTGTCCTGACACAGCAATTCACTGGGAAGCTCAGTGGGCTGCTACTTCTCCTTCCCCAGCCCGTATTCAGCTGAGAACAGAGGGAATGTGATCACTTATAAAAAAGGGAAGAAAGGTATTTATAATGTTTTTTTTTTACATCTATACAAAGGGGGGTGGATGGGACTTGGGGACTGGTGTTAAGTCACTTTTTCAGATTTTCTGTAAAGATGAACTAACAATCTAAGTACACCAGTGCCATCTTAAGAGCATTAAAGGGCCCTGGGCAATGCAGTGCACTGGGGCCCTGCCTACACAATCACCCACGAGTTTTAAAAATGCAAATTATCGATAAGGTGATATTTATTGGTACAGCAGTACCAGGCTAATGACAGCTTCCAAGTCCGGCTGGGTCCGGTGAACACACACAGACGGGAGTCAGACTTGACAGTCCTGTGTTTGCCTGTTCCGGTGGAGGCAGACAGGCATTCCTGCAGTTGTGGGCTCCCACTCCACGGCCTAAGTGGCCTTACAGCAGTGCAGGGCCAACAGGCACTTGCCACCTGCTAAGTTTGGCGGCGGGATGCACACAGGAATCTAGACTAATGCTTGGCTGGGCAGGGTCGCTGGGCAGGTGGGGCTCCCCGGGCAACTGTCCAGTGTGCCCATTCAGTAAGATGGCCCTAAAGTACAAATGTATATAGCCACATGCAAAAATATTTTTTGCAGGAAAGGACATTGCATGACAAACAACTACAGACACTTCATAGCCACCCAAATTTCACCTGGCAAATATTTCTACAGCACCTCCCTGTAGAAATATCTATATGTATACAATATAGGCAGAGGCAGCAGTTTTGCTTCTCTTTTTTTATCTTATTTATATATTTCCCCAAGACTTAAATTAACTTCCTGTCCAAAGCAGCACCAATAACAGCAATAGGAAGTGATGAAAAATCTTTTTACAGAAATACAAAAAACAATAAAAAACCTGACAGAGCTTATATTTATTCCTAATAGTAAAAAGGGTGATTTTACTACTGTCTGTAGTCATTTCCCTCACTTTTCATCCTAGTTGATACAAGTCACAAAAACAGTAAATGACATAGCTAGAGAAAGCAGCAAAATCCTGACAGATATTCTATTCCCTCCCTCTTCTATCTAAAAATGTTTTGATTTAGCCTGTACTATAAGCAGCAAATAGACATGAGATGACATTCTTGGTCAAAGTGGGTGATTTTATGATTAGGCTTATAGGTCTCCCACAATGCTGCCAGTTGGCTGCTGTCAGGGGAATA
Source organism: Pelophylax lessonae (assembly GCF_965119305.1). Taxonomy (NCBI): domain Eukaryota; kingdom Metazoa; phylum Chordata; class Amphibia; order Anura; family Ranidae; genus Pelophylax; species Pelophylax lessonae. The sequence goes on along the minus strand of NC_138770.1, from coordinate 432,455,139 downwards.
ATGATCAGGCAGGTTAGAAAACCTAATAATATAGAATATATATTACAGCAGAAGGACATCTAATTGTATAGTACCAAGCAGAGTTACAAATGTTTATAGACTGTTGGAGAAATTACATACCAAGTTCTAGTGTAGACAAAGGGGAAGTGAGGAGGAAAGCCATCTACAGTACATTCTGCTTGATGTAAAGGAAAGTATAAAGAAGAGATGCTTTGTAAGTTAAGGGAAAGAAAAGGGTAAATGAGAAGAGAAAAAAAAAACAAGAAAGAAAAAAAAAAAAGGGGGTTTTCTGGGGTAAATTAATCGTAATCTATTCATATGGGCGATAGTGTTTTGCTGAAATTTGGGGTTGTATATATTAATTCTATGGCTGCAAAATGTTACAATATTTTTCATGGAAAAGTCATGCCAAACCGTTCTAGATTGTAAGCTCTAACGAGCAGGGCCCTCTAGTTCCTCCTGTTTAAACTGGACTGTATTATAACTGTATTGTCTTCCCTCACATTGTAAAGAGCTGGGCAAACTGTTGGCGCTATATAAATCCTGTATAATAATAATAAATAATAATATAGGAAAAAAAAGCCATATTTCAAAAAGACTATTTAACTTTATTTATTAAAAAGGGAAGGTTGACAGCCATCCTACATGACAAGGTACCGAAATTTGAGAGTGTCTGGGAACCTTGGGCACAATTGACACACATCCTGCTATAATGACCACTCCCGCATCAATGATGGACTCCTCCCGGTGACTATTCCTTAGCCTCACCCCTCGAAAGCCTAGTTCTTGGCTTCTCTACTTCTGCCCTTCTTCTCCCCTCCGATTCACTCCTTCATCTCCTTTACCATCTCTCTCTTTCTCCTGTATACTCTCCTCTTCCTTTCTGCAGCTCTCTGCGTTGCATCTGCAACCCTTCCTCTCATTAATCTAATTTTATGCACTAACTACTCAAAATGGAGGGTTACTCTACCTGATGAGGTGTGCCCTGGGACCCCAAATGTGTCGCAACCTTACTCAGGTGCATGGGGCCCGGCACGACCACGTCAGTACAGGTAACTGTGGACAATGGAGCATCTCAGAAAGGCTCATAAATGTTCACAGCTAGCTCCAGTCTGTTATATGTTGAGCCATGATAATTTTCACTTTCTCTCCCAGTTGGTCCTTTATAACACTTCATTGCCTTCTCTTTTAGGCTTTTTGTTCGTTACGTATTTGTTATGTCCTGATTTTTTAATAAGAGTTACTCAGACACTCCTTGTATTTTTGCCTTTGACAAACGAATGTTTGGTTACTTGTTTCGCAATTTTTATATTGTTATCGCACTATAACTAATAAAAATGATTGAAAATTAAAAAAAGGGAAGGTTGACTTGTGTAGGGCATTATATGTTGGAGTATGGGCTATCCCAACTAGGGAAGGGTGGATGGGTGTCTGTTCACGTAAATAGGTAGCTTAGCTGTAGACATTCCTTAAAACTGAAGTTTACTGGTTTTTTTTTTTTTTGCTCTACAGGTTTTGTGACATAATTTGCCTATAGTTAGGATGGCTCACATCATGCAGGCAGCTGGATTCCGGATTCTTTGATTGCTTTCACTGACTATAAAACAATTTGTAAATGGGGGAGCCCGGTGAGTCACAAGTCTCCCCCCGTCACAGATTGTGGTACAGGTAGTGAAATCATTCAAAGAATTTTTGTCAATAGAGGAGGAAGGAGGTGGCATGGCAGGTCCCTTTTGTTTTTTTTTCTTTCACAGCAGTTTAGCCAGGAGCCTGAAGCTATTATGCCCCAGAACCCTGAAGTTTAGCCACAGGTATAGGACAGGGCAGCCCTGCAGTGAAAACATTTCTAGAATCCAGCTGCCTGCATGACATGGGGCATCCTTCAATACAGGTAAGTGATGTTACTAAAGCTACGGAGCAGAAAAAAACCCCCAAAAGCTAGACTTTAGCTTAGCATGAGCACAGGATTACATTCATAGCATCAGTCTTGGCTTGATATACATGTATTTCTGGTACTAGGGATCGACCGATTATTGGCACCACCGATATATCGGGGGCCAATATGCACTTTCCCCTGATATATCAGAATCTGCCCCTGAGGTTACCGATATTGCCGATATTTTGGGAAAGTGCTGTACCGGAGTGATGCCTGCATCTAGAGGCATCACCCCGGTACCGGCGTCCATAGCCAATGGTCGGCTGTCTTGTAATGACAACCAATGCGCCTGAGAAGCTGCTTGGTTTCCATTACAAGGAGCCGGAGGTGACGTCCCCCCCCCCCTCCCGCGGCTCGCCTGGGTCTCCCATCCCACCGGGATACCCGGGCATCCTACCTGCGTGGCCGCCGAAGACCTGATCAAACAAAAACAGTAAGTGACATAGCTAGAGACAGCAGCAAAATCCTGACAGATATTCTATTCCCTCCCTCTTCTATCTAAAAATGTTCTGATTTAGCCTGTACTATAAGCAGCAAATAGACATGAGATGCCATTCTTGGTCAAAGTGGGTGATTTTATGATTAGGCCTATAGGTCTCCCACGATGCTGCCAGTTGGCTGCTGTCAGGGGAATAATGATCAGGCAGGTTAGAAAACCTAATAAAATAGAATATATATTCCAGCAGAAGGACATCTAATTGTATAGTACCAAGCAGGGTTACAAATGTTAATAGACTGTTGGAGAAATTACATACCAAGTTCTAGTGTAGAAAAAAGGGGAAGTGAGGAGGAAAGCCATCTACAGTACGTTCTGCTTGATGTAAAGGAAAGTATAAAGAAGAGATGCTTTGTAAGTTAAGGGAAAGAAAAGGGTAAATGAGAAGAGAAAAAAAAAACAAGAAAGAAAAAAAAAAAAAAGGGGGTTTTCTGGGGTAAATTAATCGTAATCTATTCATATGGGCGATAGTGTTTTGCTGAAATTTGGGGTTGTATATATTAATTCTATGGCTGCAAAATGTTACAATATTTTTCATGGAAAAGTCATGCCAAACCGTTCTAGATTGTAAGCTCTAACGAGCAGGGCCCTCTAGTTCCTCCTGTTTTGAACTGTATTATAACTGTATTGTCTTCCCTCACATTGTAAAGAGCTGGGCAAACTGTTGGCGCTATATAAATCCTGTATAATAATAATAAATAATAATATAGGAAAAAAAAGCCATATTTCAAAAAGACTATTTAACTTTATTTATTAAAAAGGGAAGGTTGACAGCCATCCTACATGACAAGGTACAGAAATTTGAGAGTGTCTGGGAACCTTGGGCACAATTGACACACATCCCGCTATAATGACCACTCCCGCATCAATGATGGACTCCTCCCGGTGACTATTCCTTAGCCTCACCCCTCGAAAGCCTAGTTCTTGGCTTCTCTACTTCTGCCCTTCTTCTCCCCTCCGATTCACTCCTTCATCTCCTTTACCATCTCTCTCTTTCTCCTGTATACTCTCCTCTTCCTTTCTGCAGCTCTCTGCATTGCATCTGCAACCCTTCCTCTCATTAATCTAATTTTATGCACTAACTACTCAAAATGGAGGGTTACTCTACCTGATGAGGTGTGCCCTGGGACCCCAAATGTGTCGCAACCTTACTCAGGTGCATGGGGCCCGGCACGACCACGTCAGTACAGGTAACTGTGGACAATGGAGCATCTCAGAAAGGCTCATAAATGTTCACAGCTAGCTCCAGTCTGTTATATGTTGAGCCATGATAATTTTCACTTTCTCTCCCAGTTGGTCCTTTATAACACTTCATTGCCTTCTCTTTTAGGCTTTTTGTTCGTTACGTATTTGTTATGTCCTGATTTTTTAATAAGAGTTACTCAGACACTCCTTGTATTTTTGCCTTTGACAAACGAATGTTTGGTTACTTGTTTCGCAATTTTTATATTGTTATCGCACTATAACTAATAAAAATGATTGAAAATTAAAAAAAGGGAAGGTTGACTTGTGTAGGGCATTATATGTTGGAGTATGGGCTATCCCAACTAGGGAAGGGTGGATGGGTGTCTGTTCACGTAAATAGGTAGCTTAGCTGTAGACATTCCTTAAAACTGAAGTTTACTGTTTTTTTTTTTTTTTGCTCTACAGGTTTTGTGACATATTTGCCTATAGTTAGGATGGCTCACATCATGCAGGCAGCTGGATTCCGGATTCTTTGATTGCTTTCACTGACTATAAAACAATTTGTAAATGGGGGAGCCCGGTGAGTCACAAGTCTCCCCCCGTCACAGATTGTGGTACAGGTAGTGAAATCATTCAAAGAATTTTTGTCAATAGAGGAGGAAGGAGGTGGCATGGCAGGTCCCTTTTGTTTTTTTTTCTTTCACAGCAGTTTAGCCAGGAGCCTGAAGCTATTATGCCCCAGAACCCTGAAGTTTAGCCACAGGTATAGGACAGGGCAGCCCTGCAGTGAAAACATTTCTAGAATCCAGCTGCCTGCATGACATGGGGCATCCTTCAATACAGGTAAGTGATGTTACTAAAGCTACGGAGCAGAAAAAAAACCCCAAAAGCTAGACTTTAGCTTAGCATGAGCACAGGATTACATTCATAGCATCAGTCTTGGCTTGATATACATGTATTTCTGGTACTAGGGATCGACCGATTATTGGCACCACCGATATATCGGGGGCCAATATGCACTTTCCCCTGATATATCAGAATCTGCCCCTGAGGTTACCGATATTGCCGATATTTTGGGAAAGTGCTGTACCGGAGTGATGCCTGCATCTAGAGGCATCACCCCGGTACCGGCGTCCATAGCCAATGGTCGGCTGTCTTGTAATGACAACCAATGCGCCTGAGAAGCTGCTTGGTTTCCATTACAAGGAGCCGGAGGTGACGTCCCCCCCCCCTCCCGCGGCTCGCCTGGGTCTCCCATCCCACCGGGATACCCGGGCATCCTACCTGCGCGGCCGCCGAAGACCTGATCAAACAAAAACAGTAAGTGACATAGCTAGAGACAGCAGCAAAATCCTGACAGATATTCTATTCCCTCCCTCTTCTATCTAAAAATGTTCTGATTTAGCCTGTACTATAAGCAGCAAATAGACATGAGATGCCATTCTTGGTCAAAGTGGGTGATTTTATGATTAGGCCTATAGGTCTCCCACGATGCTGCCAGTTGGCTGCTGTCAGGGGAATAATGATCAGGCAGGTTAGAAAACCTAATAATATAGAATATATATTCCAGCAGAAGGACATCTAATTGTATAGTACCAAGCAGGGTTACAAATGTTAATAGACTGTTGGAGAAATTACATACCAAGTTCTAGTGTAGAAAAAAGGGGAAGTGAGGAGGAAAGCCATCTACAGTACGTTCTGCTTGATGTAAAGGAAAGTATAAAGAAGAGATGCTTTGTAAGTTAAGGGAAAGAAAAGGGTAAATGAGAAGAGAAAAAAAAAACAAGAAAGAAAAAAAAAAAAAAGGGGGTTTTCTGGGGTAAATTAATCGTAATCTATTCATATGGGCGATAGTGTTTTGCTGAAATTTGGGGTTGTATATATTAATTCTATGGCTGCAAAATGTTACAATATTTTTCATGGAAAAGTCATGCCAAACCGTTCTAGATTGTAAGCTCTAACGAGCAGGGCCCTCTAGTTCCTCCTGTTTTGAACTGTATTATAACTGTATTGTCTTCCCTCACATTGTAAAGAGCTGGGCAAACTGTTGGCGCTATATAAATCCTGTATAATAATAATAAATAATAATATAGGAAAAAAAAGCCATATTTCAAAAAGACTATTTAACTTTATTTATTAAAAAGGGAAGGTTGACAGCCATCCTACATGACAAGGTACAGAAATTTGAGAGTGTCTGGGAACCTTGGGCACAATTGACACACATCCCGCTATAATGACCACTCCCGCATCAATGATGGACTCCTCCCGGTGACTATTCCTTAGCCTCACCCCTCGAAAGCCTAGTTCTTGGCTTCTCTACTTCTGCCCTTCTTCTCCCCTCCGATTCACTCCTTCATCTCCTTTACCATCTCTCTCTTTCTCCTGTATACTCTCCTCTTCCTTTCTGCAGCTCTCTGCATTGCATCTGCAACCCTTCCTCTCATTAATCTAATTTTATGCACTAACTACTCAAAATGGAGGGTTACTCTACCTGATGAGGTGTGCCCTGGGACCCCAAATGTGTCGCAACCTTACTCAGGTGCATGGGGCCCGGCACGACCACGTCAGTACAGGTAACTGTGGACAATGGAGCATCTCAGAAAGGCTCATAAATGTTCACAGCTAGCTCCAGTCTGTTATATGTTGAGCCATGATAATTTTCACTTTCTCTCCCAGTTGGTCCTTTATAACACTTCATTGCCTTCTCTTTTAGGCTTTTTGTTCGTTACGTATTTGTTATGTCCTGATTTTTTAATAAGAGTTACTCAGACACTCCTTGTATTTTTGCCTTTGACAAACGAATGTTTGGTTACTTGTTTCGCAATTTTTATATTGTTATCGCACTATAACTAATAAAAATGATTGAAAATTAAAAAAAGGGAAGGTTGACTTGTGTAGGGCATTATATGTTGGAGTATGGGCTATCCCAACTAGGGAAGGGTGGATGGGTGTCTGTTCACGTAAATAGGTAGCTTAGCTGTAGACATTCCTTAAAACTGAAGTTTACTGTTTTTTTTTTTTGCTCTACAGGTTTTGTGACATAATTTGCCTATAGTTAGGATGGCTCACATCATGCAGGCAGCTGGATTCCGGATTCTTTGATTGCTTTCACTGACTATAAAACAATTTGTAAATGGGGGAGCCCGGTGAGTCACAAGTCTCCCCCCGTCACAGATTGTGGTACAGGTAGTGAAATCATTCAAAGAATTTTTGTCAATAGAGGAGGAAGGAGGTGGCATGGCAGGTCCCTTTTGTTTTTTTTTTTCTTTCACAGCAGTTTAGCCAGGAGCCTGAAGATATTATGCCCCAGAACCCTGAAGTTTAGCCACAGGTATAGGACAGGACAGCCCTGCAGTGAAAACATTTCTAGAATCCAGCTGCCTGCATGACATGGGGCATCCTTCAATACAGGTAAGTGATGTTACTAAAGCTACGGAGCAGAAAAAAACCCCCAAAAGCTAGACTTTAGCTTAGCATGAGCACAGGATTACATTCATAGCATCAGTCTTGGCTTGATATACATGTATTTCTGGTACTAGGGATCGACCGATTATTGGCACCACCGATATATCGGGGGCCAATATGCACTTTCCCCTGATATATCAGAATCTGCCCCTGAGGTTACCGATATTGCCGATATTTTGGGAAAGTGCTGTACCGGAGTGATGCCTGCATCTAGAGGCATCACCCCGGTACCGGCGTCCATAGCCAATGGTCGGCTGTCTTGTAATGACAACCAATGCGCCTGAGAAGCTGCTTGGTTTCCATTACAAGGAACCGGAGGTGACGTCCCCCCCCCCTCCCGCGGCTCGCCTGGGTCTCCCATCCCACCGGGATACCCGGGCATCCTACCTGCGCGGCTGCCGAAGACCTGATCAAAGCAGCATTCAGCTCTGATCGGGTCTCCACGTTAAAAACCGGAAGTGATGTCATGACATCACTTCCGGGTACTCGGCGCCAAATAAAAAAACTGACAGCATTGAAAACAGCCAAACTTGGTGTTTTCAGTCCTGAGGAGGGGTTTGGGGTCTTTTAGACCCCCAGATCCCTCCACAAGGAGTACCTGTGAAAAAAAAAACTAATTTTTTTTACATGTCCGAAAATTTCGGCCGATATCGGCCGATACCGATATCCGATGACTAAAATATCGATATCTGCATTAAAAAAACTATATCGGTTGATCACTACCTGGTACTATAGCAAAATTATCCACAGCTGTTAGAAAATTAGGTAAAAAAAAAAAAATCTGGCTATTTAGGGATTGTCATCTGCAAAAATTTTAATTCTGTGTTCTAAACTGGTTATCTTCATCCATTTAATGCTTTTTTTGTTGCTCTGGAAAAGGATCCAGTACATATATAAATGTGATCAGTGACAAAGGATTATATATTTACCCTTTATTTATTAACTTATAACATGTGAGGGGCCAATATATATTTAGCCAGCATACATATACATGCTACTATATAGAATCAAGGGGTCAAACTGCTCTGGTAAATAAAATAATCAATATGTACTTATAGAAAAATCAGATTACACATTTCTAAAGAAATGAAAAACCAGGCAAACACTGATCTCCAATGCTTTGTCCTTTATTTAAGATCAAAACAGTCCAGATAGATACTCAATTACTAGCCCAACCTAACCACCATTCCAAAAAAAGTGCTTTTGCAAAGACGCAGCGCTTATTACAGCATTGTATTTTTGCTTTCCTTTAATTGAAAAATAATTTATTTGTTTCTTCTTTTTAAAGCAAGATGACTTTGATCTCTATAATAATAAATAACTTGCTGAAAAATAGCAAGAAATCAGATAGGACCATTGCCAATTCAAACACCCAATCAGCCCAATCAGCCATGAAAAATGTACATTTTTACAAGATTAAGGATATCTATACTAGAGCTAATATTAAAATTTTCCCCTGAATAAAAATGATGTAGTACTGGAATAATTTCAAGTAAATGAGCAATACATCTGAACATTTCGGCACAGCTGTTAAGTGACAACGAGACCTGGGAAAATATAGAGTCCTTCGTTCTTTAGATTTTTGCAGGCCAGGAGGTGTAGGAGTAGACTAAAAGTTTAATAACAGTGACTTATGAATATATAAAACTACTAGTAAATTATAAAATAGAAGATATTAAAATTTAAGATGGTATAAAGTAAGGGATACAAACATCTGGCTGACTTTCCAAACTGTAACTCCCTAAATGAAAATCAACACCTTCTCTCCTTTTGTCCACAGTAGCATTTTACAGAAAACAGGCTGCATAGCCAACATATTTTAATTCATGAACAGCTGAGTGGACACCTATATTCATATAATGCCATTCCTTAAAAGAAAAAAGAACACTAGATATGTAGAAAATAGCTGGTTCAGCACAGACAGTGTAGTCGTATGTATCTGGAAATGTTTGCAACAAAAACTTTAAAGAGACCCTGTCACTTACTGTATACTCCCATTATTAGCGACTTAGTGATTCCGTAGCACCCCTGCCACCAAATAAAACCCAGTGCTTTCAGATATGGGGACACGTGACTTCCTTCCATTGACAGTGCATGGGGTCTAGAAGCCAATCTGTAGGCCAGAGCATAGTGAAATGATGGAGATGTGATGTTGACCCTCCCCTCTAGCCTCCGCCAAGGATAACACATTTTAGTGCCAGCTGCAGTGGTAACAGCAATAGATTGAGGGGGGGCTTAAAAACATTGTGATCTTGCCCCTTTTGTCCTGAATGTCGGATCAGAAATGTTGAATCAGTATAAATAGGATGTTTGTGCTGACTGGCACAGATTGTGTCAAGGAATTTTAGCATATTTCTGTAGACCGCTTTGCCCATGTGAACCTTAAAGCAGAAGTAAACTCTCTCAATCAACATTAACTATTTTTATGCTGCTAGGTATATTATAATTGCTTGTTTTAAACTTCTTTTTACATGTTTCAGCTGCTTCCTGGTTTCTGGTCTAGGCCAAAATGATGTCATACAACCCAAAAGTCTTCATGGGCATTTTTTTTTTTTTTTTGCTTGGAGATGGGAAGGAGGCTTTTTCTCAGCTAAGCACACCTCCCTGCCTGCATGCCTGAGCAAAAAGCAGATGAATTCTAGGAAGTAAATGCTACATGAATCATTTTGCCCTTGAATTATGGCCACCACTAGAAATGCTGAAGGGGTATTTTTCAAAGTAATTTCTCAACAAGATAAAGCACTGAGATATGACTGTATGGGTCAGTTTGCTTTGAATATTAACAATGAATTAAACAGCAATTTCAATTTGTTATGCTCAGATAAAGTTAAGTTCTCCTTTAATAATTGATATGAGTGGTTGCCATTGTTAATTTGTTGGATCTGGTGCAGAAGTAAACTGCAAGACTTCAAAAACAAAGAGCCACACTATGATGACATCAGATTTAAGGGAATAAGCCTACACAAAAGTGTAATGCACCAGATTATGCAGTCCTAAGTGGGGCTGCAGTGAACATTTTGTCATTATAGTGCAGCCATTTGCTTATGTTGGAACTTTACAAGAGTGTGGATGAGCTCTTATTTGGTCTGCAACTGCCACTCTAGAGATTGGGCACAGGTTATAAGCATGAAGCAGTGACATCTAATTGTCTTCTAAACTGAGAGTCTTCAGCTGACTTGAGAGTAATCTGGGCTTCTGGTGTGTCAATGTACCTTAAAGAGTGGCTCCAATCTCCCCCAAAAAAATTAAATGTCAGCAGCAACAAATACTGTAGATCTATACACTCAGAAAGCCTGGCTAGGATGGACATATATGTTTGGCACTCTATGGCGCTTTGGCCTTAAGGGCCTGTTTTTCAAAACAATACAGGCAATTTACTCCTCTTCTCCTCACAAGTTAAGCTTACGCATGCTATGTTTTTAGCTTTCCCCATGTATAATGGTATGAGACAGGGATGCCCATTATTCCCTCTATTATTTATCCTTGTTTAGAACCATTGGCCATAGTCATTCGAGATAATGGAAATATTAATGGAATCTCCGTCAGGTAGAAAGAATATAAGCTCTCCTTTTTTGCAGACAATATGCTCCTTACTCTTACTAGTCCTCATACAAATCTTCCGATCCTACATTGCCTCATGGATGATTTTAGCCATCTGAGATAAACTTTACAAAGACATATACCTCCCACTCAAGTTATGGTATTGCAAACTAACTATCCCTATCATTGGTGCCAACAATCTATTAGGTACCTAAGCACTAATATTTCATCACACACACACTTTTCCAGATCTATAAACTACAGAAACAATGGAATGGCTATGATTTGTCTCAATTAGGTTGCTACTGTATCTTTTGGAGGCCCTCACAATCCCCGTATTTATGACCCCACTATGCATCTTACATAGAGCTTTCACTAAAAATATATATCCCATTACTAAGTTCACATCATTTCTGGCTCTGTTCTTTTCTCTTAAAAAACTAGAGGTAGCTTAAATGCCCTGGACCTACTCAAATATTACTGTGCTGCACATTTACACCACATCATGCCCTGGACATCACAACATGCCCCCAACAGTTGGACAGAGATGGAACAGAGCCAGTTGTTCCCTGTACAACTCAAGTCTTTGATTAGGGCCCATAACGACAATAGCAGTGCCCCCTTGAAACATCGCTCATTAGCCCATAAGGCGTTCACCCTACAAATATGTAAAAAGTACAAGTTATGGTATGCCCCTATATTCTCCCTCTTTATTAATGTGCTGTATAATCCATAACTTAGAGATAGTTTATCCCCTGTACATATGCTCCCATGGGTACAAGATAGACTGTTCCAAATTAGACACTTCATCCATGTGACCATTCGCAAACTCTATTCCTTTGAGGAATAATCCTCCAATAAGAAAATACCTGCCAGCCTGTTTTACTTATATTTACAGCTCAGCCATTATGTCATCCCTAAACAACCTAAAACAACTAACTTTTGAATGCCAACTGCAATTGAACATTTTTGCACTCAAGGTCCTTTCCTAATTATATCTGATCTTTTCTATATAAAGACTACTACATGAAGCTCCTCTGATCACTAAGGACCAACATCTGTATATCATAAGGTGAGAAATTTAACTCCAGCATCCAATTCCCTTAGTACTGTGGGACAAAATATGGGCAGTGGCTGCAAAATCCTTGCTTTGCAGTTCATAAGGAAAACATTCATAAAATATTTTGGTATCAGATCCCAGATGTCCTTTATGCTTACAACCCCTGTCTATTGCCTGGTGGAGATTTGATCAGTCAATGGGCACCCTATACCATGTTTTTTTGGCAATGTAACCTCATACAACCAGTTTGCATAACTGTGATCCAAGTACTTAGTAAGATGTTTATATACTTCTCTCCCATTAGATCTCATTCATTGCCTTCTGGGCTTACCTTTACCAGGCATTTCTAAATCTTCTAAAAAAAAATTGTCTACCCACATCTTAACTGCAACCAGAAAGCTCATACTGATTCACTGGAGAACTACTGTAACTCCATCCCAGACTCAACTCCTTAATGCTATAGCAAAGGTAAGGGGAATGGAGTATTTTACCACAAGAGTAGGGGACAAGATAGGCTCCTTTAATAAGACAAGGCTCCTGTGGGATTCCTCACCCTATATCTTCCCAGAATTACATACTGCCTCACATAGTGATGCTAATATAACCTAATTGTTGCAGACTATAATGACCTTTCCTCCCTGGTGTGATTTGGTTGTTCTTATATGTTCCAACATAGTTAGTTTGGTATTTATGGATAACACTTTACGGTTCCTTCTTATTGTCTGGATCTTCTTAATCTTTATTACCTGTTGCTTAATTTTTGTTTACTTTATATAAGCTGAAACCTTATTCTCAATTGATTTCACAATCTGTTTGTGTAATTAAGTGACGGGCCATGATATCATTTAATTGAGCCATCTCAGCTAATCATGAATATGTATGACAGACTTATGAGTTTGTTACTTGTACCGCATAGTGTAGTGAACCTCTCATTGTTATGTGAAGCTGGATTTATACCGACTTGCTTCTTTTCTCTTGTTATTATTAAAAAAAAATACAAATATAAAAAAAAAGACAAAAGGAGGTTCTGAGGCGAAAATTTCCCTAACCTTCAATTGCCCTGTTCTATCTGTAGCTTACTGAGTATGCTGTAGAAGGCAGAAAATTGTCTCAACACCCCACAGATCCAGGAATAACTTTGAATAAATGGTATGTCCTGCCGTTTTCTTTTTTATTTTGACCAAAACTGTTGCTGGCATAAAGCACTTACAGTATATACACACATTCGTATACCTATGTTTGATGTAAAGTAAACCTATGCTTGCCCATGGTAGGAAAATTAACGTGGTATAAGGTATATTTCTACCTTACCCTTTCTTCAGTCAGCTGAAAAGAGTGACAAGGACGTGAAGGTAAGGTGAATATGTGCTGCTAGGGAAGGAGGCAGTAAATCAAACTTAATTCTTAATAGAGCATCTTGGAGAAATCACTCTGTTGCCATATGATAGCACCAAGCCAATCGACAAACACAGTTACTGTCACATGGAGTGGGACACATGCACCTTCAAACCTAAATGAACCTCATTTACCTCACTCCAGGTGGTTAAAAGGAGCAGAAGGGAGTAGAGACAAGCAAAATAGAATATATGCTACTGTGAACGGGGCAATAGGACTGTCATGAAGTCCAGGTTTCCCCTTCAGCTAGTTTTAATCACATGCCAAATATACGTGTTTTTGTGCAGCTTATATAAAATACCACGTAAAATCAGTCTTCTTTAAAATTAATTTATACATTCTTTAGTATTAACCTTAAAGTATTTAATGATCTCCTACTATTTCCAACATTTAAACCTCATCTTAATCTTTGCACACTTAATGAACTGTGCAATCCATTGCCTACTTTTCCCCAAAGGCATATCACTGCTGCACTGTGCTGGGAATTTTGAATAATTTATGATATTAGAAAAATCTTTAATTGTTAAAATGAAAAAGCTCAACCTCTAACAGCTTTCTGCTGGCACCGTATGTAAAGTCTTACTCATCTTTACTACATTAAAGTGATTTAACATGTATAGTTCAAGAGTTAATTTAAATTACTTTATAATTCAAAGGCACAGAGCCGCTACAAAAACGAGAGCACATTTTTGTTTTTTATCTGAAAATGAAATAAATGCAATTTACAGCTGGACTATAGGAAACTACAAAAAAAAAAAAACTGAATTTAGTAATGCATTTAATAAAAATTATTATATGCATCTTGAAATATGACCATTTTAAACTCCTTTAAACTATTGTACATGGGGAGATAAGCTGGCCCAAATGTTCCCAATTCAAGCATATCGGACTAATCTGAGCCATGAGTGGCCCTTCTGACACTGCCCAGCTCAACAAACTTTTATTATGAAATTGAAGGAGAGAGGCTGCTGCTGAATCTGCTGAACATTGAACGTTTGCTGAAAAATGGGATCTGCCCATAAAAAGTATTGACTAGTTGGTCCAGATTCTATCTACACCTTAGAAAACATGTGTCAAACACAAGTCCCGCAGGCCAAATCCAGCCCTGCAGGCCATTTATGTGGTCCTCACACCTCTGCTGCAGCTTCGGCACCCCCCTTGTCTCTGCCACCACCTTTGTCTCAGCAGTTGGCAGCAGAGAGGAGGACAAAACTCCTCCACCAGATCCCGCTCTTCTCTGTGCAGCCACAGAGAGGATCGTCTCTGTCCCCTCCATCTCAGCAGTTGGCAGCAGAGAGGAGGACATACCTCCTCCTTCAGAGCCTGTGCCTATCTGCGCACCCCTTTGTCTCCGTTTTTCCTGGTCTCAGCATTTTGCAGACTCCAGCCCTCCTCTGGTCTTTCTCCAGACCCTGCACTCTTTGCTTCACTGTTCCACCCCAAGCTTCTTCAGCAGCAAAAAGTGTAAGGGGGGTGCACTGTAAGGGAGGGTGGGGGACTGTTGACATCTGATGTAAGAGGGGGTGGGGTGCTCTGGAAATCTAGTCTTACAGACACAACTGGCCTTTTGAGGGCAACCATAGTGCTGATGTGGCCCACAATAAAATTGAGTTTGACACCCCCGCCTTACGACATGCATTCAATTCTAATTGCCACATGGTTCCTGAGCTGTTAAAGGTATACTGGCTCTAAGAACACCAAACAGCGCATAGCCCATTTTCTACATTATAGAATGGTGTTCTGTTAAGTTTTAGGTTCTGCAAAGGGTCAGAACAGGGCTTAAGCTGCACTTACCTTTCAAAGTGTATCTAAAAGAAAAAAAAATGTATTTATTAGTACTAAGATGTGGTGGCTGCCATCGTTTTCTTTTTCAGACTTTTTTCCTTTGTTATAGCCTGGTGATCCTGACAACAATCCACTTCTAGTCCTATGGTAACAACAGGTTACCTGCTGTATTGTATCTAATAAGCAGCAGTGTTGTTAGCTTAAGGCTGAATTCCAGGACTTCAACTTCTTTGTGAAAAATAAAGGCACACTAATATTTAAGTCGAGCAAGGTGTGTGACCTATTATTTATATCTGAAATCTATATGTTACTTCCGGAAAACAGCTTTGGCTGTAGTTCTGGGAGTGACGCTGATCCTTCTGAACCATGCATCTTGAACAGAAGAGTCGCTGCAGCTGGTATGCCTGCCCCTCCCCTACTTCTGCCCATTCACAGAAGCATTTGTATTATGTAAACACATTCACAAAATACAAAGGCTTCTTTGAATGGACAGCAGAGGGGAGGGGTGGGCATAGCTGCTCTGTGTGCCCTCCTCCTTACTCACAGCCTCAAGTGTCTCACACTCAAGTGTATTTCCCAGCAGAGCCATAAACCTGTCAGATTTAAATCTTAGAGATAAGCCCAGGAGATATCATGCAGCTCCTTGGACTTAACTCAAAGCTTGCCTTTGCTTTTTACAAAGTGTCAGAATTCCTGGAATTCAGTTTTAAGCTGGCCATACAGTAGTAGAGTTTTGTTCAAAAATGTTTTGAAAAAATGTTTTTGGAACATTCAATCAATTTTCTAATGGTTAGTTAGAAAATTAGAAAAAGCAGAATGCAATTTTTTTCCTTGAACAAAACAAAATTCTAACAGTGTGGTTTTCATTTAGGAAAATTGTACATATGGTAAGGTGTATGTTCTAGGCACACAAAAAAAACCTGTATTAACCACTTAAGGACCGCCCCACGTACATTTACTGCGGCAAGGTGGTCCTTAAGTTCAAAATCACGTACCTGTATGTGATTTTGTAAAAGGGCTCTAGGGAGCGTGAGCGCGCCACCAGAGCCGCGCTCCCACTACAATTTGACACAGTGGGAGCCAATCAGCGGGTTCGGCGGCCATGACGGCCGCCGGCCATGACGGCCGCCGGCCATGACGGCCACCGGCCATGACGGCCACCGGCCACCTGCGATCATTCAGGAGAATGACAGAACGGGAGTCTGTCTATGTAAACAAGGTAGAGCGCCGTTCTGTCAGACAGGAAGAGAGAGATCCTGTGTTCCTACTAACAAGGAACACATATCTCTCTCTTCCTGCAGTCAGTCCATTCCCCACACACTTAGAAAGCACTCCTTAGTTAGCAAACCTAACCCCCTTGATTGCCCCTGTTCAACTCTTCCCTGCCAGAGTAATTTATACAGTAACAGTGCATATTTTTTGCACTGATCACTGTATTGGTGTCACTGGTCCCCAAAAAGTGTCACTTAAAGTCTGATTTGTCCACCGCAATGTCGCAGTCCCGCTAAAAATTGCTGATCGTCGACATTACTAATAAAAACAATAAAAATAAATAAATAAATAAGAATAAAGTCCATAAATCTTTCCCATAGTTTTTATAAACACTATATCTTTTGCGCAAACCAATCAATATACGCTTCTTTTTTAATCAAAAATATGTAGCAGAATACAAATTGGCCTAAACTTATAAAGACATTTGATTTTTTACATTTTTCTATTGGATATGTTTTATAGAAGAATGTTAAAGATATTGTTTTTTTTTTTTTTTTCAAAATTGTCGGTCTTTTTTTGTTTATAGCACAAAAAATAAAAACAGCAGATGTGATCAAATACCACCAAAAGAAAGCTCTATGTGTGGGAAAAAAGGACATCAATTTTATTTGGGAACAGCATTGCATTACTGCGCAATTGTCTGTTAAATAATGCAGTGCCGTATAGCAAAAAATGGCCTGGTCATTAAGGGGGTCAAACCTTCCGGATGCTGAAGTGGTTAATATGCCTGAGATCTAATTCAAGTATCAGGTCTGAATGAAATTGTAAGGGCTTTTAAAAAAAAAAATTGACATACAAACATCAAAACACAATTTTACTGGTGTATGGATAGCTTTAGGCTGTTTGCTCCTGACTTGGGCTACAGAAAACCTCTCCCTCACCTCATTTCCATGGCATAGAAGAAAGGTGTTCAGTAGTTTACCACGTGATTTCTGGCCGAATCAACAGGCACAGATGTAACTAAATGCTCTCAACATTATATTCAAAACTGAAGTATGGCCAAAAACTCTTTTTTTTACACATGTACAGTAAAAATAGGCTAGCTCTAATAAAGTGTTCCCCATCTCTGGGCGCTGCAGTATTTTTAAAAACTTTTACTTTTAAGTTTTTAAACCCAAAATCTCCTGTCGAAGCTGAACATCCTGCACTGATACTTCCGGTTGCAATACAGATATTACAGGAGATTCCCTCACTTAGGATTTCTTTCATTCAGATTTTCTGTGATTGGAGTCTCTCTCCTCCCATCATAGAAAGCCTTGCATTTATTGAAAATAATGCAGGGCTTCTTCTGAATGAAGGAAGGGAGAAGCACGTGACCTCCTGTGATATCTGTGCTACAACTAGAACTACCAGTTTCAGCACCCACTGTTCTTAGCCATTAGGAAACGACATGCCCAATAAAAGTAAAAAAATATATATCAAACACTACAACAGCAAGAGATAGAGAAATGTTTATTAAAGGTAACCTAATTTTAATGTGCACATTTACAAAAATAGTTTTAAGAGATGTTCACTGTTTGAGGTTACATACACTTTTAGCATATTGGTATAAAAAAAGCACCCAAACAAACAACATAGTCAGGCTGATTTACTAAATAAATTAAATTGATTGTAAAGTCTTGTGTTTTTTTTTTAAATAATAAACATGTTATACTTAGCTCCTCTGTGTAGTAGTTTTGCACAGGGCAGCCCAGATCCTCCTCTTCTCTGGTCCCTCGTTCCTGTCGAGTGTCCCCGCAGCAAGCAGCTTGCTATGGGGGCACCCGAGCCCAGCTGCAGCTCCGTGTGTTCATTCAGACATGGAGCTACCATTCAACCCTACTCCCCTCTCTCTCCTGATTGGCTCACTGACATTGATTGACAGCCGTGGGAGCCAATGGCGCCACTCCTGTATCTCAGCTAATAAGGAGGGTAGAGTTCCAGGATGACCGAGGGACTCGAGGACATCGCTGGACAGAGAAGGGGCACAGGTAAGTATTAGGGGGTGCTGGGGATGCTGCTACACACAGAAGGCTTTTATCTTAATGCAAAGAATGCATTAGGATAAAAAACCTTCCTGACTTTACAACTCCTTTAGGAATGTTCACACAATATATTGCATAAAGATTCATTTTATTTATCAAATCGTGTAAAAAGAAAATCCATTTTCTTATTTTAGCTACACATGATTGGATAACTGAAGTTATTATTCACACTATTTATTTTGTTACCATTACTAAATCCTTTAGTAAACTAGCTGAATCATAAGGACTCATGCACATAGGTCATTTGGTTCATACAGCATAAGAACTGGAAGTGCTTTTGGTGCAAAGGAGGCACAGGTGCAGTGTGAAAATCAATGACAGGTTGAAATGTGTGTCAGCTGTATGTAGATGAACACTGTCCAGAGTGGTACTCCTGTTTAGGGCCACATGTGTTCAGGGATGTATGTTCTGAATGAGGAATTCCTGCAGTCAGGGGTATGGGTCTCTGATTGAGTAGGGCCCTAAACGTGAGTACCACTCACGTGTAGCGGTATACAAATTCCTCAATGGTGATCCAAGCATAGGAAGAAAACTTTTCAGTCTCAGGGAGTGTAAGAGGACACGGGGCCACACAATGAGACTGGAGGAGAAGCAGTTTAAACTTAAGCTGTGCAGGGGGTTTTTCACTGTCTGGGCGATAAGGATGTGGAACTTTCTTCCACAATTGGTGGTGTCAGCGGGGAGTACTGATATTTTTAAAAGACTCTTGGACATGCACCTTAGTGAACACAACATACAGGGATATAGGAAATTATTATTGACATTGGCAGATATACACCTACAGGGGTTGAACTGGATGGACTATTGTCTTTATTAAACCTTACTTACTATGAAACTATGAAACACTCAGAGCACTTGCCAGCCATGTACAACTGTACACTGAACCTGTGCCTCTCTTGTGCCCAAAAACTCCTATTCCTTATGCCAAACTGTCCATGTGTCCATTTGTGCCCTAAATAATTCAAAAGTGAACATGCAGCTTTGAAGTAGCACAAAGACCAAAACTGATGCAATATACTGTAACTTAAAGTAAGTAATAAAATTCCACTTCATTGTAAGGTTCCGCAAAAACACATCTCACTTTGACCAAATGTCTTTGCCCTGTATAAGATTGTACATGGGGTAAAAAAAAAAAAAAAAATCTAACTAATAAGCAACCCTTATTTTTGGTGCTCCATTGTCAAACAGGAATAGACATGTTACCTGAATTTACAGCCACCATACTCTTGGAGGACATGCACATGCATTATTGTGTCCATTAATAAAGCATATTTTAAAGACATAGTTCAAACCATCATCAAGCCAACTATTTTTCAACCCTGTCCCCAAGATCAAGTTTAAATAATTTCATGCAGAAGTACTGTGTTCTAATTAGTTGCATTTGTAAAAGACAAATACTAATCATTTCACTGATCTGTTAGAGTATGTGCACATTTTTTTTTAATTCAGTCTTTGAAACTTGTAGCACAAGGCACAACTTTTTAATTCCTGTCAGTCCAAATGAATTATTAAAAAAAAAATTCTTGTTTTTTTACATATAGAACATTTCTGTTTAGTTTCTCCTAGTCCTTTTACTGGATATTTCTTATGCACGTAAGCTTGTATTATGGAGATGTTACGTTTCTCAAATCTGATACTGGTAATTACCACAAAAAACAATATTCATTTTAACTGATATTAGAGCTAACATTAGTCAAATATATATGTAATATATAAGTAATACATATTAAATATATGAGCTTACCCAAAAATACTATGTAAAAGGCATACTTCAAATTCAGGGAAATCTGAATCTTACTGTTTGAAGGCTATAGGTGATTACACTTGTTTTGTTAGTGAATATGTCAGATGAAGTTAAAATTAAAAGACAATTGCCAAAAAAAAGAAAAGACAATGCCAAGACAATTACCGTAAAATAGTGTGTAGAGCAGCTGTGTTCCTGTATCCCAATCCACCTTGGTATCAGTCCCCAATTTAGGTACTAAAACCTACAAAGGGGAAAAATGAGGAGAAGGGGGACTTTATGATACCCACAAGGTATAAAGAATATATACAGTGTAGAACATTAGAATAAAATTAAATATTTATTGGAATGACATTAAAAATAACCCCTTAGACCCCGTTCACACTGGGGCGACCCGACTTTCGGTGGCGACCTGTGAAGTCGCGGTGCGCAGCTCGCACCGCGACCTTGGAGCGGCCAGCACGGACTTCATAACATTGAAGTCAATGCAGGTCGCTCCAGGTCGCCCCAAAGAAGCTCTGGACACTTGTGTCGCTCCTATTAGAACGGGTCCACAGCTACTCTATGGCATGCGACCTACGGCGACCTGTCAGGTGACCAGGTCGTCTGACAGGTCACCCCAGTGTGAACGGAGTCTCAAACACTGGTGGACAGTATAACAAGTACACAAAAGCTATCACACAGTGATATGTTATAGCTTTTATGTATTTGTGGTATTTTGTATACTCTTCCCCAGTGTTTAAGGGGTTATTTTAAATGTCATTCCAATAAATATTTGATTTTATTCTAATGGTATATATATTCTTCATACCTTGTGGGTATCATAAGGCCCCCCTCTCCCCATTTTCTCCCCTTGGTGGGTTTTATTAAATTGTGTGATTCTGAAAATGTTCATTGTACTGTATGTAAAAATTGTAACTATGCAAAACATCATTAAGCACCTTCAGAATTAACAAAATGAAACAGTCTTCTAAGCATTTCCAGAGAACGATATAAGAATAAAATAGGCTTTTCAAACACCTAAATTGTGACTTATTTCCCCATTCATAAAACAATAATTTCACACTAAAAACAACTCTGTACAGTATGCCTCAAATTGAAATATATTTAAGGTATGTCAATGGCTGTTTAGGTTTCCTAAACTATGGATTCTAGAACGTTTTTTTATTGGCTGAAGATGCTGGCTGAGTCAAGACTTGTCATTGGCCATGGTACAACCATGCTGTTCCAGCAAATGGAGGTCAATCATTCAGTCATCCTGTTTTAATAGCACACAATTGCCAAACCTCCCATATTCACACATTTATAGACAATCAGAACTACTTTTATACTAGCTTGTTATAAAGAATGTCCAATTATATGTATTCTTTTCTAGGATTGCTAATACTTTTATAAATAAAATATATTAAGTTACATTTTTGTAGATGGAATAAAAACCCCTTTCAGTTTTCCCTTCTCTCAAGGGCACCATTACGGTGATTTCATTCTGCTCACTGTCTTGGGGACAACCTTTTCACTAGACAGGAAGTAAAGGAAATTTTCGAAGGGCAACACAAACAGAAGTAAAGATGTTTTTAGGCTAAGGGGGGAATTCTAGAACCCTGTCAGCTTTTTATTTTTGACTGTTTCCCTGTTGAAGAGTTTTAGGAAAAGGGGAAGTTTTAACCTTTTTACAATCTATTCAAAAAAAGAGAGGGGCTATGGATACATTTTAATATATGAATCACCCAAAAGGTTTAGCACAAGCTTCTCCAACCACAGCACTAAATAGGCTGTACAGTTTTATTTGCATATCAGGATGGAAATAAAAAAAAAGAACAAAAAAAAAAAAAAAACAGGACTTTATCTTGGGTATGACTGGGTTCATTCATGAAATACATTATACTTTAAGGCTTTACTTTTTTAACTAAACAGAGTGAACATTCGCGACCCCTTTGTAAATCAACCCCAAAAATTCTTGCAGTTTACAACACGATGGAGTCGATATACTAAACCAGCATGGAACATTCACTTAGCAAAGTGAAGGTATGCTTACTTCAATCATCTACTCACATAAAAGGCCAAATCTTGATATTTTCCTTTTAACTTCCACTCAACATGATTGGGTTTTCAGCGAACATGGCCATATTCTCTAAGCTAAGTAAACATGCTATTTGCTAAGTGAATGCCCTCTGTTCCTTTACCAAATTGACCCTTATAATTTATATATATATATATATAGATATATCTATATATATCTATATCTATATATATCTATATCTATATATAGATATATATATATATATATATATATATATATATATATATATATAAATATATATATATATATATATATATATATATATATATACATATATATATATATAAGTTATAATTGTGGCTAACTTATTTTATCACTCTCTTTCTGGATCACTGGTAATTTCCCCCACCACTGACATATTTTTTTTTTCAGTTGGATCAGTGAGAAAACAAACCAATACATGTACAATTTTAAAAAACGGCAGCCCCCCTATAGTAATCACAAAACGCATTATTTCTTCTACCTAAAATAATAGGAATAGGAAAATAGGAAAATGTACAGTAGTATATAAATAACAAGGAAAATGTACAGTAGTACTGTATATGATTTTTGTTGTGCAGATTTCTAAATCTACCTATTAAAACATTAAATTCATGTGTTAAAATGCAAATCAGAATTCAGTGCAAGTTTGAGAACAGAATCTCGCACTTTACAGGTTGACAACTGCTTTATTGTCTGTTACACCAGTAATAAAACTCCACACTCTACCACATGCATGATTTCACCACAAAACAATTATGTTTAGATGTAGGCAAGTGCACGAAGGTGCAAGAAAATATAACAGATCTTCCTCCTTTGTTCTTGGATGTCAGAACACTGACATAAAAGCCACATTAGTCACAATATTATCAACACAGGTTGCTTACAGACTACAAGGCCCTTATTAAGGCTGCTCATCACAAAAATGACACTTCAAAAGACCGTATACCCCACAGGCACAGATTAGACCCCATTTGTGTTCAGCAAAATGAGCAGTCCACTAGCATGCTTCAATAGAAGGGTTTCACTTATAAAACAACTCCAGAACTCATTTTTTAAATAGAAGAAATCTTTCATCAGGTTGCTGCAGCTAAAAAATACGAAGCTATAAAATCCATTCTCATACAAGCACCGTAAGAACACTAAAATAATGCCAATCATGCAGGGAAAGGCGTGTAGAAGAAAGCTAACACCATGTAATGTAATATTCCTTTTTCATTGTATAGCAAAGTATTTTATTGAGGCATTTTGATTTACTAGCCACAGATCTTATCTTTCACAGCTAGCCACACAGGCTCCTGGTATTAATAGAGCTTTCTTAACCCTTTTTTAGGATCTGAATGTCTCGAGGGTTACTGCCAAACTAAGCCTGACACAGACCTGGAAATGCTCCTATGCTGAAAATAAATGAATATTACAGTGCAGGCATGCTGGTGTTGTGTTTTTTTCTCTATGGCATGGTGTAAGTTAGTAAGTATTAGGGTGTTTTTACAGATTCACTTTATGATTGTAGAGTGGTGTGTAACTTCAATACCTTTATAACAGAAATAAAGATAGTAGACTGTACATAAAGGCAACAGTTTATTAACCTGGAGACTAGAGCCATGTGGTAGGAAAAAGAGAAACATATATAACTTCTCTGTGCTTAAAAACAATTAAGTATTCTAAATACAGATGTCTTTTTATAAGCTGATAACCAAACTGACATACATTTATCAGAGTAACAGATAAAATAATAATTACACTTTTCCAGCATTTAGTTGTACACAATAGATTTATAATGTATCGAAAAATTAATAGAAAGTATTAAACTCTGATACAATCCTAATCATTGTAAGTGAATAATTGCAAGCCATTCGACTGTACAAACAATCTAGCCAATTTAAGTTAAAATCCAATAGAAATTCATAGATGTTTACAGACTATGCATGTACACAATGGCATTCATAGTGGATAGAAAATTACAAGCTCACTTCAAGAAACTATCAGTGCACGAAGCACAGAAAACTAGCATGTAACAAAATCTTGCAGCATGCTGTTCATCAGACCCTGCAAACCAAACTAAACAGTGCACTGGCTCCAGCAACCCAACAGCTTTCCTAATAAACCATTCCTCGCAGAACAACATATCGAAAAACAAAATCAAGCCAATAAACAATTGAAGGTTTTATTCATTGTGTTTTCCTGTATACTTTTCTCCAAATACACTACGTGTATATATTATTCTCAATTATTCTGTATATATATATATATATATATATATATATATATATATATACATATATATATACACACATTTACATATATATATATATATATATATATATATATATATATATATATTATTTTTTTAAAGTATTTATATTGCATGGCTCACCACTCAAGAAGTGCACTTGTTACTACATTGCTTATTTAATTAAATGTTTCAACAGCATTCAAGAATAAGACATGTGCTAAAGACAACTGTCCGTTCTTAAAGTTACAGATGCAAGTAACTTAAACCTTGACAAGTATGGCCAGCTCCAGTAAAACATATCTATACTTTATTACACTGTACTTTACGAGCTAAAGTTAGGCAATTTTTTTTCTGCAAAAAAATGTACTCCTTCACAGCATGATGTAGAACATAAATAACATTGATTTAAATAAAAGTAAAACTTCATATTATTACATAAGAGTATATACTTCTTCACATAAAAGCACTAGAAAGTACTGGAATAAAAATGTCTATATAACACAGCTCTAAAATAAAAAATAAATAAATAAAAAACAGAAAACACACCTGAATATTGCAAATGACATACATAAAAAAATTAAGCATGCAAGCACATAAATGCTTTTTTTTTTATTTGCCTGTGTTAGGCCTGCAATATACCATATCTTATGAAAATCAGCAACTTAGTAATAATATACTGGCCATTAAAAGCAAACTTACCTTTTGAATGTCTAGGAAAATTCCCAAAATTTCAAATTCACAAGAAGAAAAAAATCAGTCAACAGGAAAAGCTAATGTCCGGTAAGCCATTTAGGAAAACACAATCCAAGCAAGCGGTGGGAGTAATAGAGAAGGTGCTGGATTTCAGTATCACAAAGTTCTGTGTTAGCTGTCAGTATTGTCTTGAATCGAATAGCACTAAGACACTTTGTCCTCCCTTGAGTTGTCACTGTGCTGCCAGCTCCCAGCAGTTATTTAAGTTAACTAAAGAGGCGATCTGGATAGTAAACAAGTTCTGCTCAAACCAATGGCTTTCCACACCTTTCTGTTTATAGTAAGATGACTTGCGCTCAGAGGTCACTACCATCAACAGCTCCTGTCTTTCAGTGGGTATCCAGTGTGCTGTATATATCCTAAGGCTCTTTTTTATCAAGCCACCTTCCTGAGACTCTGCTCACTGGCTGTCACAATGACACATCTGCTCCTTATTGTTTTAGTTCCTTCTAACTTGTGACTTGGGTCTCAGTGTTATGTAATTAGGCTACTTCATGGTTTACTATGTTCTATATTTGATTATATTTATTAGCAACAGCAAAAATGACAGTTTTATATACTGTGGTTTTAAAATGCTGATCTTGATGTAAGTGCTTTACCTTAAATTAACTATTTGCTGTCATAACACAGTAAAGCAATTTTAATGAAACATCATAGAAATCAACAAGCATTTTGTTTGCTGATATCATTTATTGCATGCTGCTTAACGGCTTGGGTGTATTATGTGAAAGTATACACAGAGAACACAAATGGACTTGTTTAGTAAGACAAACCAACAGGCAATATTCTATAGTAAATATTCAATCAGGATTCACCTTCTAATGATGTATTTTGTTGTTATGGGTTGATGCACTTTGCAATATCTTATTTTAAAAAAATGTTAGCTTTTTTTTTAGCTGAGTTTTAGCAAATTTAATTTTGACTTAATGAAATAGTTTGTGCAGAATTTTTTTTTTTTTTTAAATAAAACAAAATCTATTACAAAATGGAATACCATAACCTGGTCTCCAGGTGACAAAATATAATGATTTCTAATCAGACTGGTTCTGTTTTTGATGTATTATGTCTGTTCACTGCATTATGTTACTTGGTTGTTTGCATTGTAGGTTTCACCTTCAAGCTATTTAGTAACAGGATCTATACATGACCTTTCCAGTTACAAAAAAATGGGCTTAAAATTACATTTCCTCAAAAATATAGACTGTATTCTATATGGAATTTTTGTAACAATTGCTATATGCTAAATGACAGATACATTTCAAGCAAATATTTTAAAAGCTGTATATCCATTGTTTGCTACATGCAAGAAACACCATCACCACCATATCAACAATTATTAAATTAAATTATCCACATAGGAAATAAATGTTTATAGAACAACGGTTATGAAAAAGTATGTATTATAATAAAGCTGAACTCTAATATCTAAAAATATTTTTTTTGCAGAAATTAGAACACGGTGTATAAAAATGACTATGGTTTGGATCCATTAACATGAAACAAACACAATACTTTTTCCGCATACAATAAAGCTATCCTTACTCTTCCATGTTAGGATTCTAATCCATCCTTCTTAAAATTTTCACCAGCCATATGAAATATGGATGTCCGCTGCTGGTAACCAGATAGCTATTATATCTTTAGGTTTTGCTGTGACAGGGAGAGGAGACAGGAGACTGAAGATATGTCAAAGAGCACAGGAGGCCCAGTGCTGATTCAGAAGCCACCCAGGCTGAGTAATTAACCCATCAGCTCCCTGTTAACCAAACCAACAATGCACTTGATGTTCATCACCCTACCTATGAGTGTGTGCCAGTTACATGTGTTTTTCTAAGATCACTGAGAACTGAACTGTCATTTTTATAACTAATAAATTCAATAAAGTATAGTCCTTTGATAAAGAGGTTACAATACATATCTTCAATTTACATACTTTAAAGGTATATGAGGATTTTTATTTATTTTTTAATAAAGGTATATGAAGACAATACCTATCCAGCTACTGTATGTATTATAATGAGACCAATATAAGAAAGTGACTGGGCCATAAAGGATGGCCTTACAGGGTTAAATAAACCTGTAGGAGGATCCCAGGATAGCTCCAAATCAGTTTGGCAGCAAAGACCATATCCATTTTCATACTCATCATGATGGGAAGTACAATGGAGTTGTAATCCTATCAGCATAACATATGACTAACTTAGCTTGTCAGCAGTTGGATAACACACATTTCTTTTTCAGGCTTTGCTGCTGCTACGATAATTGTTAGCCTTGGTATACTATGGATTGAAGCTTTATATGTGAAGTATTCCTTCAGCTATTTCACATCATACACCATCGCACAAGAGACAATGAGCTTACCTGTGTCCCCCCAGGAAAAAATGTGCAGCAGTCAATGATGTTAAATGTATTGCTTTTTAGTTTGATTTTCTTTGTTTATTAGATCAGTAGGACTGTCCATAAAAGATATAGGCAAAGAGGCCTTTCTTATACTGTTTTGTGCCACATTTTGTTTCCAGAGGGAGAGCTCATAGAGTAACTTCCTTTAAATTAACTTATGGCCTTTTACAAAATAGTAAGCCAGGTTTTGTCCAGTAAAACTGTGTAAAACTGATCTCCTTGCTGGAGAGAAAGCTGAAAACCTGCAGTGCAAGGATCTCCCATCTTTAGGTTGTTTTCATTGTGTGGGTTTTTAATTCCTTAACCTCTCCTGCTGCTTCTGGAATATTACTTCACCATTCACCAGAACTGCACTTATCAGAGTGGCAGCACTGATATGAGGAAGGAAAGCCCTATTTATCTAAAAGGTTGGCCGCCTCCACACAGAGCCATGGTGCAGTACAGAGCATCATATGTCAGTTTTGGGGAAAAGATCAGCAGCAGAAAGACCACAGGCAATACTTATGACTAGTCCTGTGCCCTCTTCTTGCCTTTTTGGTCACCATTTCAACAGTTCAGGTCCTCTTCTGTTATAAATAGTAATGGGCTATGCAGAGCTTGTTTTAGGGGCTTGACGGTATACTGTACCAGGTGAACACTGTACTTTAAAAATCATATGCAGAGCTTAGATAACTGCTCGGATAAACTACTGAAATAAACTGGTATCACAGAATTAACGTCACTTAGATGCCACAGACGCTATTTTTTAAAATAGCAGAACATGCATAGATGAAAAGATAATTTACTACTTCCGTATTGAGACAATTTGTTGAATATGCCCATCACACATTAGACTGGCAAGTATGAATTAGGTGACCTGACACCCCTGTTTGGGAACTAGGAGCATTCTAAAGAAATCTGTATAAATCCATAGTTGACCATTAGTGTACTATGTTAAAAACTCTTAAACAGTCATGGTGCAGGTAATTTTCTACATGAAAAATTCTTAAATAAATACTAACTACAGTACATAAAAGTATGCACATAAGTATCAAAAAACAAAATGAATTAGTACACTACAAATTAGTATGTTCCTAATTTACTTTTCCTGCAGTTCATTGGAAAAAAAAAAAAAAAAAAAACATCAACTATTTACATAAATCTTTTCCCTCAAAAGAAACTTACACTATTTTTTAACACGTAAACCAGGTATCTCCAAACTACGGCCCTCCAGCTGTTGTAGAAAGACATGTCCCATGAGGCATTGTAAAACTCTGACATTCACAGACATAACTAGGCATGATGGGAATTGTAGTTCCTCAACAACTGGAGGGCCATAGTTTGGAGACCCCTGATGTAAACCAATATAAATATAGGAACAAGATACAAACACCATATAGTGTGTTTAGTTAAAATGAAACCCGGGATCCGAACACTGCAAAGCAATAGTGTAACCACAATGAGGTGCACAAAGCTGTAGAAAGTGGAGGTTCCTGCTGTAGAACACAGTTTTAAGTATTACATTTTTAAAAATACCCTGGAAAAATGAGAGATGAGATTTAACTGGTTTAAGGGTAGCACAGTTTCTCTTCCTTCAGAACTCATAATCAACCTCATTGCATTTCCAAAGGTATACTGAATGCACTGTTAGATAATATGAGACCATAACAAGAAGAAACAATTAAGCACTTTATAACTTGTAAAAAAAAAATAACCTTTCACCTCCAACATTTACTGGAGCACAATGGCATTCACCAACTAATCTGTTTTGAGTAAAAATTCTCAAGAGACACAAATTGTAATAAAGGAGGCAATGCTATGGGCCTCGCTGAGAAAGAGTTTTAAGCCAATCACTTTGCAATCGACACCTTTAGTGGTTTCACACGCAGAATGTTGCCAAACCTCTCATGCCAGGTTAGTCTATTGCAACACATAATGTGAACTGCTAATCTAGGACTTAAGATGGCGCTCTTCCCTCAGATGACTGCACTGAGCTTGAGCAGCCCAGAAATAGCATGAGTGAAAGTTACACCTGCAGCACATTTTCGGCACCAGTTTTTGTCACCACTACAATGTTGAAATGACAGATAGGCGTCTGAGTTGGGTTAAAACTCATAAAACATGATTGATGAACTCTGTAAGTAAGCAATGGGAGTTCAGATTAAGAAGTGACTGCCTTCATTTCACAAGGCCGGTGTTCCACAACTTTATTCTTAGACCAAGCTCTCAGGACTGTGAGAGTCATTAATAAATATTTATGCCAGGGCATCCTATTCTTAGGGATTTTAAAATCTTTAATGACAGCTAGTCAAGATTGATAGCAAGTTTAAAATTAGATGCAATGTATGTAAAGGCATACTATACATAACATGCTGACATTATGTTTAAATTTGATTCTATTGTCCTTCTGTGAACAGCTGGTGCAGCTGCAGCATATCATAATCTATAGAAGAGGTATTTAACTTTCTCTAGACTGTGGACCCCGTTAAGAACAAAAGGATAGTAAATATCCCTTTCCTAAATTGCCCTATGGGTAACAGATTACAGTTCACACGTGCTACCACTATAGCAATAATCACAGACCTGATATCTGTCATAAAAAGCTATGTGGCCAGCAGTTATTGGCCTCCTTATGAAAATGCTAGTTCAATTGCTTTCATTCCTTAAATCACCAGTCAAGACACCAAGAACAAACATGCAGCATATACAAAGTCACAGATAATGTAAATTTCATATACTTTTAATTACTATATATATATATATATATATATATATATATATATATATATATATATATATATATATATATATATATATATATATATATATGTATATATATCATGGTTTTGGCTCCAAGTGAATATATTTTTTCTTTCTTTTTTATTTACTTCTAAAATATAATACAAAAGAGGGGATAGTATTCTGGAACACCGAGGGTATACTGAAGCCTTCAGGAGAATTAAACCCTTGTAAAGCGAATCCTGTATAGACAGACAAGTGTAAACCTCCCGTCTCCCTGCATGTCTCAGTTTTGTAGTAGGCAGTGAAAGGAGTGAAGCAATTTATGTCTCATAATGTACTCCAAGAAAAAGATTTCATAAGTAAGACAAAATAATTGTTGGAATATTCTTGGAACAAAGCTTATAGGCCCACAAAAACCAACAGTTTAAAGAGTTGGTTGAACAGAGCCATCTGAATAATTCTTATGACCAAAGGGAGTATGAGTTGATGTTCGAATGTCTACCTGATAAAACTCAACAAATGTGAGGAGAAAAGATCAAGTGGCAGCCTTGCAAATATAAGAAACAGATGTCTGAAGATGAAAACCAAAAAGAAGCAATAACAGATCTAGTGATGTGCAGTCCCCATAAGCAGTACTCGCAACCATCTGTGGGAGCAGGGGAAGCCATCCAACCATCTGTAACTGCATCACTATGTGGCTGACAGAAGCTCTAGATAAGCTTCCAGGGAGTGTGAGGTGGTGTGACTTTCAGAGAGGCATGCATACCATTAAGCACCGCACACATATTCAGAAAGGTGCACAGACTGGACCCACAAAGGCCTAGTTGTTCAGCTGCTAGGCACCATTTTTTATACTAGCCATGTAGCAGTAGTGGAGATCCCACTGGACATCAGTTTTTAAAGTCTCCAGCACTCTACTTCTGCCACCAGTTTGTGATCATAGAAAGGTCAAGGCCAGGGCCCCTAGTTTTATCTACTGTGGGATTTTGAGAGAGCGCAGGCCAGGCTTTCTCTGGGTCAGTGCCCTGATTGACCACAGTGAAATGCGACCTGTGACCTCCCACAGTGCACACAGGCTGGAGTTTGCCAAGGAGGGTTCAGAGGAACATGTCCCCTCCGGACAGTATTTGCCTCTCCAGTGGGCATAATCCCAAGAAATCTTCAGGAACAGGGTTCCACCAGATGGATAAACCACAGCTCTGTATCTATAAAGTACTCTGTGGCTAAACCAACATGTTACACCATGTGCCTAGGTGAGTACCTAAAAAGAGTCCTGTACCCAAAAGGCATCATTACAAACTGGTCCTCCTATTTCTTCCTGGCAGGGTCAGAGTACGGCCTCCCAAGGCAAAACCAAGGAGTAATCAATCTGGAAAACGAAAAGCTTAATATGTGAAAAAGGAGACTAAAGAGCATCTGCTTGCTGAATAGAATATTGTACCCTTTAAAATATGATTTTCTGGTATAAATGTCCCCAACTTTATGTGACCACGTTTACAGTACCACAGATATAGCCTGGATCGTGTCCTCCCCTCACAAAGGTGCATAAAATGCAGTTTAAATAGCTATTCTTGTTTTCACAGTAAATGGTGTGGGTGATATTCAGTTTTGGGTCTGATATACTAAAAGTAAATGAGCCATAAGAGTGGAGGAGTAGGCCCAAACAACTCACACACCAAGTTCTTAATGGAAAAAAATAAGGGAACACAAGGGCTGGCATTGATCATTACCATATGTATTTGCAAATAGCAGCATAAGAAATTGTGTAAATTGTATTCATTTGTTGTGACAACAGTGTGCAAGTATGCAAATGCACACTATAGTCATCCCGGAAAACATGAACTTTATGCTATGTTGTACTTACATAAAAAATCAAATAAAAGTAGCTTACTGGTTTAAGATACCCCTTCAAACAGTATTAAACCCAAAACCAAAAATGTAATATAGTACAGCTTAACAATCCTTAGATATAGTAGCTGCATTAGTTTTCCTTTTTACAAGGCTTTTTCCTCTCTGTTTTCATATGACCTGTATTAGAGTGCCCCCACTCTGCATGAAGGAGCACAGGGGGCACCTTTGGACAGAAATATTGTCAGTCTGGGGGAAGGGGAGCATTAGATGTACTAAAAGATTTAGATACACTAACACATTGAAGCCACACATCTAAGGATTGATACGCTGCAATATAATAAATGTTTGCTTTTGGGTTTAATACCACTATAAAACATTAGATAAATCCTATTTGATACTTGGTGTTGCTACTACTGTAACTACTACTACCACCGGCTGGTGTATATCCAGATGCTGAAGCTTAGCAAACAACCTTTATTACTGAACCCAACATATGTATGCAGTTATACTTTTGCACACCTATGCAAGCATAGTAAAACTGAGAGACTTCTCCATTGCTGGTTAACAGGTGCATTGATGTGGCAACACAAGTACATATTCATTATTATGATATACTGCTGCAGGGCGGCTCGGCTGCGCAAAATCACGTATATCTACGTGATTTTGTGCACCGCGATCTCGGCGGCGCATGCACGCCCCCGGAGCTGAGCTCCAGCAGTGTTTAGACACAGCAGGAGGCGGGCTACGGGAAGCGCAGAGGCAATCACTGCCGGCCTTCCGCAATCGTCAGAGAAACTGACAGAAGACCCGCTTGCTTATATAAACAAACCAGGCGAGTCTTCTGTCACACAGGCAAAGGGAGATCAGGAGTTTCAGCTAAACTGAAACCCCGATCTCTCTGTGCCTGTCACACAGCCATTCCCCCACACAGTCAGTAAGCATTGTTAGGCATATATTAACCCCTTTCATCACCCCTAGTTGTAACCCCTTCCCTGCCAGTGTCATTTATACAGTAACAGTGCATATTATTTAGCACTGATAACTGTGTTAATGACACTGGTCCCCAAAAAGTGTCACAAATGTCAGTTAGGGGTCCAATCTGTCCGCTACAATGTCGCAGTCCCGCTAAAAATCGCAGATCACCACCATTAATAATAAAAATAAATAAATAAAAAGTCCAAAAATCTATCCGGTAGTTTGTAAACGCTACAACTTTTGCGCAAACCAATTAAAATACGCTTTTTGGGATTTCTTTTTACCAAAAATATGTAGCAGAATACAAGTTGGCCTAAACTGATAAAAAAAAATTGATTTTTTAAATTTTTTTGTTGGGAGTGTTCTATAGCAGAAAGTAAAAATTATTGTTTTTTTCAAAATTGTCGCACTTTTTTGTTTACAGCGCAAAATCTAAAAAACGTGGAGGTGATCAAATACCACCAAAAGAAAGCTCTATTTGTGGGGGAAAAAAAGACAATTGTATTTGGGTACGACTGCACAATTTTTCGTTAAAGTAACGCAGTGCCGAATCGCAAAGAATGGCCTGGTCATTAAGGGGGTAAAACCTTCCGGAGCTGAAGTGGTTAAATTAGACTTTAAGGGTTAGTAAAACCTGGAAACATTCTCTATGCCACAGAAACCCTTTACATTACCAGATAAATACAATTATGCCTCAAGCATCATTTCCTTCAACATGAATCTTCATACCTAAAACCCTAAAAAGCAACATCAAATAAACACTATTTAATTTCTAGGCTATCAGTAGAAGTCCTGGTAATGTTTTAAATACAGTGTATCAACTGATATAAGTAGAGCCAGTGCATTTTCTCTGTGTACCAAGCTGGTTTTAAAATATCAAGGAACACAAACCTTAAATATATAACAATTATTAAAAGTAAAAACAAAAAGTACACAAAAAATAATAAATACGACTTAAAATTCACACTGACCTGGTATAAAAAGAAAAAAGTTTCCGTAGTAGAGTATTTGATGTAGAACCCACAAAACAATCCCATGGACAACAATACTTGTAATTAGTGAATAAAACGTTTAGAAATGCATATATAGATGCTACCATACGTTCATTAACAAAAAAGTTTGAGAAAGACTTCAACATCTCTTCCCACAACACGGTGATACCAAAGACAACTTCAAAAGAACATTTCCTATTGTTTACCTGCTTTCATTTGAAAGGAGGATGTCATTGGGGTGGGAATAGAGTGAAATGCAATGACACAATACACAGTAGCCACTGCAAAGGCACATCTGATAACCCTCAGGTATGAAAGAATAGTTCCTACTACCAGGTTATGAATTGATACATTGTTTCACGAGACTCTAAGAAAAACACCTAGAGCCACCCATACTCTGCCAGCATTATTTTTTTTCTTTTTTTTTGTGTTTAAATTCTCTTTATTCATCGTAGAAAAAAATTACAAATTGAGTACAACACAATAAAAGCCAAGACAACATTTATGAAAAAAAAAAAAAGGAATAAAAATTTATATCTTATACACAACACAACATAACTACTATACCAAAACATATATAAAAGGTGAATATTCTAGGACCTTATTCAAGTATCATAACAACCAATTTATTCCACAAAGAGGAGGAAATAGACAACAGAAGAGGCGGAGGCTCCCCACATCTAAATGCAAAAAATCTGACTGATCTTCTCCCAGATAGGTCTAGGGGTTACCAGGACTTTCTACCTATTCCTCGCCTCTTGCATCCTCAATCTTCCACCCTCTTTCTTCTCCCCCTCAATCATCTTCCATCCACCCCTTACTTCATGTGTTGTGACATAACCAAAAAACAAACCAAAAACAATCCAATTGTGATATTTAGGGATAAAAACCAGGGGAAAATTCTTTCATCTTCCTCTATGATTCTTCCCTTTCTTTCCCATCTCTTCCCACACAATACTCTCTTCCCCTTTGTCCCTCCTTCCCTCATGATTACCCCTTAATTTTCCCACCCATGCCTTTAGAATTTTCAAGCATAGTCAACAAACAGAAACTTTAAGGGCCATTTACATTTTTGGAGTGCTTTATGTTGTGTGTTACACTGAAATTTATACTCTACCAGCACACCACAATGTCCATAAAATTAGACGTGCCATAAAATTTGTAATGAACTGCAATGCACTATGGAGTGTTGCCATTCATCGTGATGTACTGCCAGAGATGTATAGTAACTAAGTAGAACTACTTCACTACTGTACTTAAGTACCGAAAGGCGGTATCTGTACTTTCCTAGAGTAGAATTTTTTTCTCCTACTTCCACTTTTACTTCACTACATTTTTTCGATGATTTCAATACTTCTACTCCGATATTTTTTTTTTTGTGCTGCATAGTTTCTCGTTACAATTATAAAAATTACCACTGCCAGAACAGTAGATGGCATGTTTCATGAAGCTCAAAACATGTGTATTATCAGCGCATACGAAAATAAATGCTACTGTATGTATAAATAAAAGCTGCATTTGAAATAATAAAAAACAATATGATGTTCAAACTTTTGACTTCTTTCTTTAATAACTACATAACACAGTACTTGTACTTTTACTTTCAGTACTCGAGTAGCAATTTTTTTTTCAAAATTACTGGTACTTTTACTTTCAGTACTTGAGTAGCAAAATTTAAAAAAAAACTACTTGCAATACTTAAGTACCAACAATGTTGAATACTTTAGTAATTCTACTCAAGTCACTTTTTGATCAAGCACTTCCACTTCTACTCAAGTCACTTTTTGATCGAGCACTTGTACTTTTACTCAAGTATGAGTTTTGAGTACTTTATACAACTCTGTGTACTGCAGCACTTTTACGTTGACTTAGTGTTTGGGGCGCTGTTCAAAAAGAAAGGCACTTCAATGCAGCAATGCATGTAAAATGCGTTGCCGTGAGTATGGTAACAGTTGTATTACCGCAAAGTAATACTCTAAATGGGTCTTTAAAGGATATTGGTGCTGCAGAATACTTTGCTCCATATACTTCAATTGTTCTTCTCCATTTTATCTATGCAATAGTGTAAATGGGCACTTAAAGGATATAAAGTTTCTGCTGCAGATATGCACTGTTTCGTACTTAGTAAGTTAAAAAAAATGACTTTCTTCCTTGCCCCTCTTCATTTTATCTATTCAGAGATCCGGTCATTTCACAATTCTAACATTTGCTACTTTTCTGGGTTCTTCCCTAAACAGAATTTCCAAATCATACAAGGTTTGGCACAGGACAGCCCACCCCACTGTGGACAGAGAACCTAAATAAAGGAGAATTGTACATAAAAAAAACATAATTATTGTTTTAACATATATAGGTAAGCTAAGTAACTATGCAAATATCATTTCCAGTGCTTTCATTACAGTTTCTGATCATGTTCCAATGCAAACACTCTTGAATTAAAAAAATGTGCACGCATGCATACTTGATAGACAATGTGACTTTTTGGTTTATCCTTTTTTATATTATCTATATACCATGCTGACTACTGTTTTCACTGTGTTCCTCAGCATTGGTGAGAGGTGATCAAACCTGGGAACTTTAGAAAGCTGGTAAGCCTGAGACTGAGGTAGGGTAAGGGCAGAGCAAATGCAGAGCAAGGGGAGACAGTCAGGGACTCCAGACATGCTTTAGAAGATTTCATGCACACGTACAGCAAGAGAGAAATCCAAACCAAAGCAAAATTTGGTTACCCTTTATCCTTAAAGTAGCATTAATTATTTTAGGTACACTTGCACACAGTTTTTGAAAGAACTCGGCAGGAAGGTTGTTCCAAACATCTTGGAGCACTAACCACAGATCTTCTGTGGGTGTAGGCTGCCTCAAATCCTCTGTCTCTTCATGAATTCCCAGACAGACTTGATAATGTTGAGATCAGGGTGGCTCTGTAGGGGCCAAACCATCACTTCCAGGACTCCTTGTTCTTCTTTACACGCTAGGGATAGTTCTTAATGACAGTGGCTGAATGTTTGGGGTCGTTGTCCTGCTGCAGAATAGATTTGGGGCCAGTCCCACGCCTCCCTGGTATGGCATGATGGATTAGTATCTGCCTGTATTTCTCTGCATTGAGGACACCATTAATCTTGACCAAACCTCTAATTCCATTTGCAGAATTGCAGCCCCAAACTTGCAAGGAACTTCCACCATGCTTCACTGTTGCCTCAAGATACTTATTATTGTGCCACTCTTCAGCCCTTTAGCGAAC
Organism: Pelophylax lessonae; assembly: GCF_965119305.1. Classification (NCBI taxonomy): domain Eukaryota; kingdom Metazoa; phylum Chordata; class Amphibia; order Anura; family Ranidae; genus Pelophylax; species Pelophylax lessonae. Next base: position 432,418,009 of record NC_138770.1, on the reverse strand, counting down.
AAACTGCCTCCTGCTACAGCCAAATATTTCACATTTTGACTCAACAGTCGAGGGCACCTGCTGCCATTTTTTGCACCCCCAGTTGCTATGGCCAACCACTGACTCTGCGTTCCGTAACGTTGCCCGTTTCTTGGTGCTTCTTCAAAAGAGCTTGAACAGCACATCTTGAAATACCAGTCTGCTTTTAATTATTTTTACCTTGAGAGACATATTGGTTTGATTTAGATTTTTCTTCTGTTTGCTTACTGTGCATTTTGTAAACTGATAAAATAAACAATTACAATATATATTGTTGAAAGCATTATTATTTTACAGCATTTTTTTTCACACCTGCCTAAAACTTTTACACAGTACTGTATATATATATACACATATATATATATATATATATATATATATATATATATATATATATATATATATATATATATATATATATATATATATATTATATATATATCTTTTTATTATTATTATTTATTTATTTGAAGCATTTCATACAGCCATTTACTAGTGTTTAAAGGTGCTTTTAATGCACTGTCACAAAGGAATAAATATTTCTGCCAGCTAGCACCTTTACCGCATTCATGTCTCTCCCCTAAACATAAATAAAAAAATCATTATGTATCAGGAGCCAGCACAGAAACTTTCCTCTTCTCTACCTCATGCACTGCTGCTTGAAGTTTGGAAGGAAAGTTAAAAAGACAGCGCTGAGGAGAGGGCCATCAAGTTTAGCATTCCTTTCTCAGTGGCAATAGGGGGCAGGCTGTGGCTGGGGACTGGAGAAAGGCTGCTCCAATCTCCTAGTGCAGTGGTCCTCAACTCCGGTCCTCAGGGCCCACTAACAGGCCAGATTTTAAGTATTACCTTGGGGAGATGCAGACTAGAGTACTGCAATCACTGAGCAGCAAATGATATCACCTGGGATGTATTTGAGTTATCTTGCAAACCTGGCCTGTTAGTGGGCCCTGTAGGCCAGGGTTGAGGACCACTGTCCTAGTGGACAGAAGAAGCAAGCCTAAGCCAGAGGAAACTCCCAGAGACCCAGCAAGCACATTGATTATTTGAAGCCTCCAGGTGAGATCTGGAGAGTTTCCAGGTATGAAGGTAATAAAGGAGTGCTACCATCAAGAGAAATTATGTATTTATTCACTCACAGGAAATTATATGAAAAATGTTAATACAATAAATAACAAAATGGATCCATATCAATTTGGATCATTCGTTATGTCATTACAAAAGGTCCTAGAAAAGTGAATATACATATATATATATATATATATATATATATGTATATATATATATATATATATATATATGTATATATTCAAGTACAGCGCCGCATTAATAGATGACAATGAAAAGACAATGAATGAACAGAGTCCATAAAGTCCGTGAAACCAGATGCTGAAGTGCAGAAATTAATATAAAAGAATTCCAACACCATGAGTGAAGACACAATCCTGACGATCACCACGTGCACAGATAAGGTGATTCCCTTACCAGAACTTTAGACCCCCTGTTACGGAAGGTCCACCAAGCATAGGGCATGGAAGCAACCACCAGGGCAGGGTCCACTCCAAAATTCAGCACCAGGTCCACCACGGAAATTTCATTCAAAGCAATACAACCTCATATGCTCAAAGGCCAAAGTGTTGAATGATGGTATCAGCCCCCATGCAGACACGCCTCCAGCCGCAGCCATCTTAACTACATGCTTGAATCAAACAGATGTCATGTGAGTGTTCTATCTTTGTTTGTACTTCAATAAATGTACATACTTCACTATGTAAGCCTCACTTGTTTTTTGGAGGGATACCATCATTCAACACTTGTGGCCTTTGAGCATATGAGGTTGTATTGCTTTGAATGAAAGTTCCGTGGTGGACCTGGTGCTGAATTTTGGAGTGGACCCATCCCTGGTGGTTGCTTCCATGCCCTACGCTTGGTGGACCTTCCGTAATAGGGGGCCTAAAGTTCTGGTAAGGGAATTACCTTATCTGTGCACGTGGTGATCGTCAGGATTGTGTCTTCACTCATGGTGTTGTAATTCTTTTGTACTCATTTCTGCACTTCAGCATCTGGTTTCACGGACTTTATGGACTCTGTTCATTCATTGTCTTTTCATTGTCATCTATTAATGTGGTGCTGTACTTGAATATACATTGCTTTTGGTTTGATAACACCTTTGTACTGGCAGCCTATACATATGTTTGTGTACTGAGCACAGCTATCTTCCATTTTTCATTTGCATATATATATATATATATATATATATATATATATATATATATATATATATATATATATATATTGTTGTTTTGGTATCATTTATTTCGGATTTGTTACTGTTGTGATTCCTTACATCCAAATCTCAGAATAACAAAAATGTTGTCTAAATTCCAATCCCAAAACAAATCACACTTGTCTACTTTCCTGTCAGTCACTATAAGGGCCTGGTTGAAATGTTAAGGGAACCCAACACCATTTTTTTCCCATTTTTGTTTTTTTAATAAATGTGTACTGACATTTACAAAAATAAAAAAAATAATTTGGGGCTCCCATTAACCGCCTTAGCGGTAAACCCGAGCGTGACTCGGGGTAGGAATTTTCTGCTATTAGCGGTATCCCCGAGTCACGCTCGGGGTCAATGGGCAGAGCGTGCAGAGAGCGCAGCGGAGCTTCTCTTACCTTATCCTGGCGATCCAGCGATGAGCTCTCATTGCTGTGACCGCCAGCGAGATCTCCGCCGCTCGTCTGTCGGTAGGAGGACTTCCTAGTTCCGTTCCCTGCAGCAGCAATGCTGCATGGGAGCGGAACTAGGGAGGGAAATTCAAAAAAAAAAAAAAAAAAACGTTGCACATAACACATTTTATATTATATATATGCATATATATATATATATATATATATACCTATATACACACACACACACATATATATATATATATATATAAAATTATATTATTGATTCGATTATAATTCATGCGTTATGCAAATATATATATATATATATATATATATATACATATATATGTATATATATATATATATATATATATATATATATATATATATGTATATATATATATATATATATATATATATATATATATACCTATATATACACACACACATATATATATATATATATATCTATATACACACATATATATATAATATATAGCGCATGAATTATAATCTAATCAATAATATAATTTTATTATATATATTATATATTAAATAATAAAATAATATTATTGATTCAATTATAATTCACTTGTTTGTGTTTCAAATTTATCACATCTGGGATGTCTACTAGAGTCTTGTTTTGGTCAGGTTTAAGTCAGTAATTACTAAGAATTGTAGGCCTATAATACATAACGCCAAATTTCCATGAAAAGAATTGTACCGCTTTTGGAACAGAATTCCTGACAGAATCATACCGCCAGGGAGGTTAACCACTTAACCCCCAGGACAATTCTGACATTTCTCTCTCACATGTAAGCAGAGGCCCTCCAGAATAACATGGTGGGTGTTGCAATTTTTTTATGTCACAGGGTATTTGCACAGAGGTTTTTCAAATGCAATTTTTTTGGAAAAAATACACTTTAATGAATTCTAATGAACACAAAAACATTTTAATACCAATTGTTTTTGGTAAAATATAAAATATGAAGTTAGGCAAGTGAATCCATACCAAACATGTCATGTTTTAAAATTGTGCACGCCTGTGGAATGGCATGCAATGGCGACAAACTACATTAAATTATCTATAGGTGACGCTTTAAAATTATTTACAGGTTACCAGTTTAGCGTTACCCAGGAAGTCTGGAGCTAGAATTCCTGCTCTTGCTCTGACAGTGGCGGCAATACCTACCAACTGCTGTGTGGGACCTACATGCGCATTCGCATTTGTGCATGTGCACAGGGGGTGGAGGTTTTTTTTATTTTATTATTCAATTTACATAAAGAAGTCAATTTATTTAAATTTTTTACAATGTATCTTTACATTTTTCGATCAACTTTTTTTCTCTCCCTTGTTAAAGCATGGGCCGTAACAGGTCCTCATTATAGAAAGATCAGTGGTCTTTTAAACCCCCTATCTCTCCTCTGGCCTCCAAAGCATCAAATGCTTTACAAGCTGGTAACAGCTTGTTAACAAAAAACTGAAACTGGAAGTGATAGTCACAGAAGAGGGGCGGGAACTTCTGTTCCTGCCTCTCTTCTCAGTGAATGCAACCCATCAGACAGGAGAGCCCGGTAAAGGTGGTGGCGGAAGGTGGTTGACCTCCTTCTGTTGACTGTACAAGTGATCCAGTGGCTGTATAGTCACTCAGATCAATTTTACATAAAAGAGAATGGCTGGCTTTACAAAATGATACCAGGATCATGTTTGTGACCTCAACCATCATCCCGGTATAACCACCGCAATACAAGGTTGTATATATATATATATATATATGTATAGAGATATTGAGTTAGTAAAAATCCTGCCCAGACCCTTACTTGGGTATGCAGACTGGGTAGCCAGGGAAAAGAAGACAGGGATTTTGTGGTCCCTTTTACTTACCAGACCAGGCTACATGCCTTTCAACATTGGGGAGGCAGCTTGTAATAAGGGATTCAAAAATCCTTACCCTCTTTGTAAAGCACCCTTGTCCCAATGTTAAGGGACAAGGACCTCTTACCCAACCCATTGGTCAATATTGTCAATTTACATTACCACAGGCAGGGAATCATTACGTAGTGACAAAAGCATTATTTGTAAACCTCATCAAGCATCATGTCATTGTGAGTAACAGTGTATAGCAAGTAACATCACTGAACATCAAGATCGAGGATTTAGGATGGATTTACTTTGCTGGAAATCAGTTTTCATGTTACATTACATTGTGGGACATAAATAAAATGTATTTTGTGCATTTTTGTGTTTTATTTCAATTAAAGCGGTAGTATCCCGCTTTTTTACACTTTTACCTACAGGTAAGCCTATAATAAGGCTTACCTGTAGGTACAAATAATATCTCCTAAACCGGCATGGTTTAGGAGATATTTACAGTGCATGCAGCCGCTCGCGCGAGCGGCGCATGCGCTCTGAAGGTCCGGGGGGACCTTCAATCTATTTGCCGGGAGCTTGCCGGAAAATCACTCCCGCGCGCATGCGCGGGAGTGACGTCATCGCGGCTCCGGCCAATCATCGCGCCGGAGCCGTCTCTTCCAGCCAATCACCTCGCCGGAGCCGCCGAACCCGGAAGAGACGGCGAGGGATCATGGCAGCGCCCGCAGCGATGTCCGGGGGTCCGTGTCGGGGCTTCGTTCTAAGGTAAGTAATACATAATGAGCTAGTATGCGATGCATACTAGCTCATTATGCCTTTGTCTTGCAGGTTTTTTTTTTTTTTGATCTGTGGGTTTACAACCGCTTTAAATGATTTTTCAAGGGTCCTGAATGGTGGATACGTATCACCACCATCTGTGGAGTAGGAAACAGTGGCTTGGATTTACTCAAGGCAAATATACTATGCTCCCTACAAGTGCAGTTGCACCAATTTTCCCCAGAGCTTGGTAAATATGGTAAATCTTCACTTTGCAAATAATACCCAATCAGGTGCAAGGAAAATGTAAAAAAAAACTGCATTTTTTTCTTGCACATTATTGGAGGATTGAACTCAACTGAGCTTTACCACATTTACCAAGCAACTGCTCTTGCAAAGTGCACAGTGTATTTGCCTTTAGTAAACCCACCCCAGTGTGGTTGAGCTATGGGATGTTCATCTGCTAAGATACTTCTAGACTTCTGTGACCCTTTCTGAACCTCTGGAACTTCAAAACCTTACTGTGGGACAAGTTTATGCTGGCAGTGGGCCAACGCTTTGTGTAGTACAAGAGTTTATAGACTATTTTGTTAATTTTGCTGAAGATAAACTGTTTTGCGTGCCCTTTTTGGAGAAATAAAGACTGTTTTCATTTTACAAAAGACACGGCTGGCTAGTGATCCAGACCTCCGAATACCACAATGTGTGTATGTGTGTGTGTGTGTGTAACTGTTTTCTTTTCCAACTCTGTTTATTGCTTTCAAACAGTTGTATAAATGTAACCAGAATTAGGATTACTTGACTTGCAGGACTCTTTTTCCTACTCAAGATGGCAGCAGCAGATATGCTTATTGTTGGGATTGAATTTTTCCTGCAGAACGCTGGGAAATGTAGTGTGGGCAGGGAGTGGAGCCATTACCACTGCTTGGAAAATAACTATGGTACCCAAGTGTATCGGAGAGCAGGAGGAGTGGACAAGAGGGAGATATAAAAATAAAAGCTGAGGAAGCACTGGAGAAAATTGGAGGTTGCTGCCAACCAAAGAGCTGCTGAGAAGTAAGAAGTGCTGTTCATGATCCGTGGTGGGGGAGAAGGGCAAATCAAGTGCAGTAAAAGTGGAAGTTAGAGCGCTGAGACAAACCATTTAAGACTGACAGTAGTGCTCACAATGGACGGATTTTAATAATTTAGTTAACACATTTATCTCAAAAGGAGAAAATAGTTGTTTCTGTACCTGCTTAGAAAGTGTTTGCTGGCATTAGGCTTTAATTTGTAAGTCATTTATGCTAATTCCATATAAATCTACTGATCCATCTAACACTGCCCTCTCCAGTCAGTGCTGCTGTCCAAGGGGATCTTTGTTGCTCCTCCATAGATAGAGAACACATCCTAAAACAGGAAACGTGGCTGGATCACCAGGTGAAAATAAAGAAAAAAACAAATAAAAAAAAAAAGAAAACAAATGCAGCTACCACTTCTAAGAGTTGGTAAACAGCAATATATTAATTTTTGTTTTTTGGGTTTAATACCGGTTTGAAGAGGAGGAAAATGGCACATTAGCAGTACTTAAAAAGAATGGCTGCTGTGCGCTCCAGAGCAGGCGGAGGAGAAAAAGACTGCATTAGTAGTCAATAAAAATGGATACTAGGGCCCTTGAGGAAGAGGTGTATTAGCACACCCAAAATACTATGCATCCTTGAGGACGGGGAGAAGGAGGAGGAGGAGAAAAAGGGCCAGGAACTTTCTTCTAGATTATATGAGAGGGGTTTAAGCACAAAGCAAGTGGCTAAATTATCTTGTAAACAGGTACGTTTTGTAAACACGTAAGGTGTAAAATAAATGTAGATAACAGCCACAAACACAACATACAGTCTATGGCAGCCAAGAAGGGAAACCAGACTGCCTCTAGTCTTTAGAGAAAGTTTTGGGAAACGTGCGGCAGCATACCGCCACAGGATTAAACACCTAATCTTTGCTACTTCCTGGCTCCCCCCCCTGCACTGTGGAGGGGTGGGCAGCTTCTCTTAATTTTTGGAAAACACCCCCATCACAATATCAGCGCCACATCCCTCAGCACTAGTATCCCTCCTTCTCTTATGGTGGGATTGTACAATATATAACAAAAATGGGGAAAAAAACCCAATCGGAATCACAGTGATGGGTAAGTGTGTGTAAATGAACAAACAAAATTTTCAAATAACACTCAATGTGACTAAACAAATAAAACACTGAAATAAAAGTCCATTAGATATTGTGATCCAAAATGTGAAAAATGGTGAAGAGAATCCAATTAAAAATCAAGGTGATGATGTAGTGTTCCCTCCACCGGGTGAAATGCCTCCTTACCTGGCGGAAAGAAGGTAAGTGCCTGATAATGATATTCTAATATAAATAAAGCTAGTGTTCTAATTCCACCTGCACACGTGCACGGTCACCCGGGTGATAAATATATGCAAGCCTCTTACCAGATGTAAGAGACAATCAAGTCTCTAAATATTCTGATCATGAGGATGCTTCCTTAACACCGTAGATGGATGAAATCATTCCCACTTCCCGATTTCATCCATCTACGGTGTTAAGGAAGCATCCTCATGATCAGAATATTTAGAGGCTTGATTGTCTCTTACATCTGGTAAGAGGCTTGCACATATTTATCACCCGGGTGACCGTGCACGTGTGCAGGTGGAATTAGAACACTAGCTTTATTTATATTAGAATATCATTATCAGGCACTTACCTTCTTTCCGCCAGGTAAGGAGGCATTTCACCCGGTGGAGGGAACACTACATCATCACCTTGATTTTTAATTGGATTCTCTTCACCATTTTTCACATTTTGGATCACAATATCTAATGGACTTTTATTTCAGTGTTTTATTTGTTTAGTCACATTGAGTGTTATTTGAAAATTTTGTTTGTTCATTTACACACACTTACCCATCACTGTGATTCCGATTGGGTTTTTTTTCCCCATTTTTGTTATATATTGTTCAATATATGATTTTTCACATATAAGAAAAGCGCACCATCACCTTTAAACATATACACGTCTTATCATCTGGTTGCAGCCTTTCACCCAATCAGCGCACCCCTTTCTTTTCAACATCTTATGGTGGGATTAGCAGAAACAGAGGGGAGCATAAAGGGTACATAAGCTGTCCTCCAAATAATGGCTGATTTGCGCCCTTGAAGAGGAGGGGGAATAGTCTACAATAGGAATTTATAAAAAATGGCTGATATGTAAATCTGTGGGTGAGAAGGAGGAAAAGGTCACATTAGCAGGCTAAAAAACATGGCTGATGTGCACCCTAGGAGAGCAGAGAAGGAAAAAGCTGCATTGGGAGTCCATAGAAATGGCTGGCATGTGTGCCTGGAAAGAGAATATTCTTAGCACTTAAAAATGTGTCTGCTATGCTCCCTTGAGAAGGAGAAGAAAAAGCTGCATTAGGAGTATTAAAAAAATGACTGATATTCCCCCATGAGGAAGAGGATACAGTAAAAACAGGCTGAAAAGCTCTTACTATCCACTTTCAGTTCAAGTGCTTGCATACTCTCCTGACTGGCTAATTTCTAACAAAAACATAACTGTAGTCTATACTAACAAAATGTTGGCATTTTATGGGGTATTAGGGGGAATATGAGGTTGTGATCTGTTAGTAAGATTTCACCTCACTCCTAGGTATTCAAACCCATGTATCAGGCTCTCCACAAGCCACATTTTTCCCAGTGTATACAGCAGCCTTTCTCAACCAGGGTTCAGTTGAACTCTAGGGTTTCTTCAGAGGTTACTAAGGGTTCCTTGAGCAATGAGCAATTTCTGCCTCTCACATGAGTAACTGCTGAAAACAATGACCATTTTAACTATCAGTAAGAGGGGATTCTTTCCAAAGATCACAAATGTAAGGAGCATTCCTCCCAGTACCCATCACACTAATGTACCATTAGCTGCATATATAGTAATTATTAGCAGGAGTTTCCTGAGGCCAGAGAGCTTTTTCAAGGGTTCCATCATGTTAAAAAGGTTAAGAAAGGCTGGTATAGAGATACAACAACCTAACTTCATAAGTGGACTTTCCAATCCTTATCCCTCCTGCAGCAGATCTCAATTATTATAAGTAAGCTTCATAGAATTGCCAGGGAATTGCTCTGTACATCTAAATTTCTGGGCATTACAAGATACTGTTATGCTGCACATTGTAGACATTTAGCATCCTAGGCCACCTTTTGGTTGTGCAACTGTTGGACAAAACTATAAAAAATAATAGATGCCCCTGTTCACCCTAACTCCTTGCTTTGGAGTGAAAGTTGCAGGATACAGGCCTCTGCTCTCCTAACACCAACACAATTTATTTAGGAAACATGCTAAAGATAAATACTATTTGACCTCTACAAAATTGTTGCTGACCTCATTTCTGTGTACACCAAATATACCTGGCAGTATAAAAACGCAGACAATACAACCTTGAAAAGCAAGCTCTCTGTTTAGATTTGGAGATATTTTTGACAGATGCACCCATTGACCTGTGTCGTTTTCCGACATGATGGATACATTTGGACTTCCCTCCTCAGTCTTTTACAGCTATCTTCAATAATTCAATAATAGCTTCTGATAATTCACTCTATCCCTCACTAAAGATCTTAGATTTGATCAGCTCACTCCTTTTGAGAGGTTTTGTGCGGAGGGACCCTGCAGGAAAGCCATGATTTCTAATATTTACAAAACGCTGAACATGCTTCTTAGGGACCCCTTCCCTAAACATCCCTTTATGTTGAGATGGGTATAAGTGCTGGGATGAGAACTCCCTCTAGAGATCCAGCAGGTGCTCTGGTCTCAGTCCCACATAAGCTCAATATGTACGACAAATGGGAAAATTAGTACAAAATTCAAATGTTGGTAATATACCACAAAACCAAATATCCATCAACCAATAATTTGTGCTGGAGATACCAAACAGCAGTAGGTACACTATACCATATTCTGTGGACATGCCCAGGTATCACACCTTTCTGAGGGGAAGTCAGTGCCTTGCTCTCTAAATTAAGGGGATCCTCCATACCCCTAGATCCACTAACTCACCTTTTAGACCTTACAATCTGGGGAGTAGAAAATAACCTAAAGAAAATGCTCCCCCATATTCTTACAGCAACCTGCTGTCTGATAGATGGAAACAAACTACTCCATCATCTATACATAGTTACCTAGTTAGTCTGGTTGAAAAAAGGCACAAGTCCATCTAATTCAACCAATAAAAGGGAAAAAAAAACACATAACCCTATATACACAAGCCTATACCCACAGTTGATCCACAGGGAGGCAAAAAACCCCAGCAAAGCATAAAACAATTTGCTCCAGCAGGGGAAATAATTCCTTCCTGATCCCCCGAGAGAAAATCGGATATTTTCTGGATCAACTTTACCTATAAACGTTAGTATCCATTTATAATATGCCCATTTAGGAAAGAATTCAGGCCTTTTTTTTAAGCAATCTCCTGAGCTTGGCAGAACCAACTCTTGAGGGAGTTTATGCCACATTTTCATAGTTCTAACTGTGAAGAAACCTTTCCGTATTTGAAAATTAAATCTATTTTTCTCTAAATGTAAACAGTGCCCCCTTGTCCTCTGTGATGACCTTAAAGTTAAAACCCCAACACCAAGTTCACTATATGGACCCCTTATGTATTTATGCATGTTGATCATATCCCCCCTTAATCTCCTTTCTCAAGAGAGAATAAATTCTGTTCCTCTAATCTTTTCTCATAGCTGAGCAGCTCCATGTCTCTTTTCAGTTTTGTTGCCCTTCTATGCAATTTCTCCAGTTCCCCAATATCCTTTTTGTAAACTGGTGCCCAAAACTAAACTGCATATTCTAGATGAGGTCTTAATAATGATTTGCACAGGGGTAAAATGATATCTATCTTTCTGGCATCTTTTAATACAAGAAAGGACTTTGCTCACTTTGGAAACTGCAGCTTGGCATTGCATGCTATTATTAAGCTTATGATCTACCAGAACACCCAGATCCTTCTCCACCATTGATTCCCCCAGTTGTACTCCCCCTAGTATGTATGATGCATGCATATTCTTAGCCCCCAAGTGCAACTTTATATGTTTCAACATTAAACCTCATGTGCCACATAGTTGCCCAAATAAACAGTACATAGAGGTCGGCTTGTAAGTTGGTGACATCCTGTAAGGATGTTATTCCACTGCATAGCATGGTGCCATCTGCAAATAATGAAATGGCACTTTTAATCCCAGACCCTATATCATTTCTAAATATATTAAAAAGTGAGGGCCCCAACACTGAACCTTAGGGTACACCACTGATAACCTTAGACCATTCAGAGTAAGACTCATTAACCACTGCTCTCTGAATTCGGTCTTTTAGCCAGTTTTCTTCCCATTTACAAACTGATCTTTCCAAGTCTGTAGACTTTATCTTGCACATTAGAAGTGTGTGGGGAACTGTGTCAAACACTTTTGCAAAATCCAAGTATACCATATCCACAACCACCCCTCAGTTCAAGGTTTACTTACCTCCTCATAAAAAGAAATCAGATTTGCTACATCCAATTAAATACATGAGTTCGATGGAACACCTTATGAATAGATTGTGGAATACACTTGATACATTTAATACAGTATGAGCTGCATGGGATTCTCCCTTGACCCTAAATACACGCTAACCTTTTTCTGTATCCTCATGATGGGTATGTGCGCTGGATGATTCCTTCTCACTTTCATTTTCCTTGCCCTGATATCTTCAATGCGCTTACCTCTCTCATTAAAATGTTTCCTTCTTTTTCTTCTTCTTTTTCTCAAATGACTCCACTAGCCTTCTGCATTCTGGTAATTCAAGTATACCACATCCAAGTATACCACATCCACAACCACCCCTCAGTTCAAGGTTTACTTACCTCCTCATAAAAATAAATCAGATTAGCTACATCCAATTAAATACATGAGATTGATGGAACACCTTATGAATAGATTGTGGAATACACTTGATACATTTAATACAGTATGAGCTGCATGGGATTCTCTCTTGACCCTAAATATACGCTAACCTTTTTCTGTATCCTCATGATGGGTATGTGCGCTGGATGATTCCTTCTCACTTTCATTTTCCTTGCCCTGATATCTTCAATACGCTTACCTCTCTCATTAAAATGTTTCCTTCTTTTTCTTCTTCTTTTTCTCAAATGACTCCACTAGCCTTCTGCATTCTGGTAATTCTGCTTATTGCATAAGCTAACAAAAGGATGATTATTCAGAAAAATATATTTGTCACCCATTCCTATTTTTTGCTGCTTACAAATGTGGAGTATGTACTAAACTATTTAATCAATATTGTATCCAATCTGGGAGGCTCGTGCACTACATAGCTGTTGATAGACCTAAACGAGAATGTACAATCAGATTTTAACATGTGGGGTGATCTCAAGTCTAGTAAAGGCCACTGTTACAGTTACAGTAGATGAAAAGTAGCAGTAAAAATATGACTGGTGTTCAAATCCTTCTCTGCGCTAAATAAATCTAGTTTTTGGATGAACATCTACCAAGTAGGTTTCATAATATTTTAACAATATATTTAACATTTTTCTAACATATTTGCCATACTCTGCCAACATGTTTTATAAAAAAACTTGCCACAAGGACCACGGAACAAACTGGATGATTCTCAGAATTGAGTTTTATATAAAAGGTCATCATTCATTCTGAAATCCATATGTTGAAAAGGTACTTTGTTTGGGTACTCATAGACATATAATGAGGATGCCATATCTTTGCAGTGAGCAGAAACTGCCAAACACTTTTAGGCAACAAAAATTAGGGTGAAATGCATGAATATATCTACCGGTGGATATGTGTCCTGTCCCTATAGCGGTGGGGGTTATGCAACCCCACTGCTTAATGTGCTGTAGTATATTATACGTGCTATATACCCATATACCATGTGTATAAAAAATTGTATCACAAAAAAATGTCACAGAAAATATATGTAGCAGCACAATGTGTACCCATCAATATATAAAATACAAATATTATCTAGGTATCTATATACCATCCATAAAGTGCATTACTGGTGCTAACTAAATATAATAAATAATACCTTAGTGCGATAAATTATAATATAAATATCCAAGTTTAAGAAGATCAGAGATTATACACCAAAGGTTTATATACAGTCCATATTATTGTGCTGGATAGAAGAAAGTGCAAAAGTGCAGTATAGTCCTTTCAGTGCAAAGAGTGCTGATGCAGTAGTGGTGTGACCCTCCACTTCACCTCGGGTGCCAAATGGTAAGGTAGCTCACTTACCAGATTCCGTGGATTCCTGTTGGCGTACGCCAGCAAGAATCAATATGCGCTTGGTCTCATATGCTCCCGTTTCCTATTGGTAGGTGGAGGTCCTCTGGATATGGCTTGTGGCTCAAGATATAAGAGAAAAAAGGCTCCTCATCTTACAGAAGGTTAAAAAACTCCCTTTATTTTAAAAACTCTTCACACGAACATTCAAATAAAAACTTTTAAAAGCCACTCCAAATCGTACACTCGGAACAAAGTAAGTAAAGCAAAGTCTCCACTCGTGCTCTTTCAGACTTATTCAGCCTCACGGCTGCTGTTCAGGGTCTGTGGGTGAAGTTCGCGCCTTACCGCCGGACCCGGAAGTGGGAACTTGGCGTGCGGTTCACCGATGGGCTCAGAGCGAGGCAGCGTGCGTATCAACTTGACGCGTTTCGTCAGAGATGTGACGTCTTTGGAAGTTTTTATTTGAATGTTCGTGTGAAGAGTTTTTAAAATAAAGGAGTTTTTTAACCTTCTGCACGATGAGGAGCCTTTTTTCTCTTATATCTTGAGCCACAAGCCGTATCCAGAGGACCTCCACCTACCAATAGGAAATGGGAGCATATGAGACCAAGCGCATATTGATTCTTGCTGGCGTACGCCAACAGGAATCCACGGAATCTGGTAAGTGAGCTACTTTACCATTCGGCACCCGAGGTGAAGTGGAGGGTCACACCACTACTGCATCAGCACTCTTTGCACTGAAAGGACTATACTGCACTTTCTTCTATCCAGCACAATAATATGGACTGTATATAAACCTTTGGTGTATAATCTCTGATCTTCTTAAACTTGGATATTTATATTATAATTTATCGCACTTAGGTATTATTTATTATATTTAGTTAGCACCAGTAATGCACTTTATGGATAGTATATAGATACCTAGATAATATTTGTATTTTATATATTGATGGGTACACATTGTGCTGCTACATATATTTTTTCTGTGACATTTTTTTGTGATACCATTTTTTATACATATGGTATATGGGTATATAGCAGGTATAATATACTACAGCACATTAAGCAGTGGGGTTGCATAACCCCCACCACTAGAGGTTAGCACAGTTTTTCTTCAACTTATATAACAATACTTTTTGAACTTGCGGCTTACCATTTTGGTAATAATATCCAAGAGGCGCGAGTGTATACATATATACATTCCTGTTCCTATAGCATTACCATGCAGTTTTAGCAGAGCCAAATATGCATGTTAATGATGCTCACAGCAAACAGAGAAGTCTTAGTGTGGTTGAGTTGTCCCATACTCAAATGTTGATGACCAGCCTTAGTTGTATTTATGGCTCATTTAATAAAGTGTATTTCACCAAAATATTTCAACTAGTTTTATCTGGAGGTTACATTGTCCTGGTATTGACTATGCATTCTGCATTAGCCACTTCCACATCTCATTAAATATGCAGCTTCACTTTACTTTGAAAATGTCTTGTTTCAGAAAAGCTGAAATGAATAGTCTGTAAAGTGCTTATTCTTATAATTTATTTATCTCCAAACTTCCATACTATGTGTTACTACACACAGCTAGACTGTGTCTCTGCAGTACCCATCTGTCATAGATTATTTCTGCTCTATACTTCTTGGTCCGTGGTCAAGAACCACTAAGACTGCATGTGCTAAGGATCTAGTTTCATAAGCACAAAGATCATTAACTGACTTAACTACCATTGCTTACGCTGGAAAATCCTTGAAAAATACAGACGCAATCCATACTACCCATTAATATGCTGCAACTGCAAAAGCAGTGTATGCTTTTTAAAAAGAGTAACACAAAAATAACAGGTGCAGTGCTTAGCTTTAGACCTCCAGGTAAGGTAAGAGATTTTGAGTACAGACATGTAACACCGATTCAATCATCAATTTATTTTATCTCAGCATAAGCAAACAGCACAAATGGTTACAGAAAACAAACTAACAAACATTATTCCTGTTTTTTAAAATCCCAAAAGCAGTCCCTTATAAAATAAAGAGGAGTAAAAGATGCCTTTGGTCCCCTTTGAATGCTGTGGTTTCATCCACTGACCCATTCAACCTGTAGTGATGTAGGGGCTGAAGCATGAATCCATATTTAAACAATGGATATTTAACATTTCTTCTGGCAGCCAAACCGAAATGCAAGAAATCCCCCCCAGAAGGCCAAGCCAACTGACATTAGATCTAGACAAATGTCACCCAGAACTAGCAGCCAACACTACCCAACTTGCATATGGCCATATACGGTAGAAAACTAAACAATACATAGTTTAGCAAAAGGTAAAAGAAAAATATTTGTTTATCTAGTCTTGAATAGACTTTATTTTAACAATTAAACAAGAAAAATACAGGACGGCCAAATAGCTTACCAGCAGAACAACGTTAACCCTTTCCCATCTTGATATAGTGTCCCTTTAGTTGGGCTATTATGACCAGGGGGCAGAAGGTCTGCCTTATCGCTTGACCACTGTGATTGGCTGTCACAGTGGTCATACAATTGTGAGCTGGTTCTGCCAGCTTCCATCCATTACCAGAGACCATGTGCTGTCCTTGCAAGCTCGGACATATATGTGTGGTGTGTGGGCGTTAAAGCCCACCCTCTTTGCTACTGCACATATGTGCCATGTGGACGGCAAGAGGTTAAAGTCCCATTCACATGTGTGCATTATAGAATCACAGGCAGAAATGTGTGATTCTGACCAGCAGAGCTACTTTTAGATTTTCCTGAACTTCAAGGCCTGTTTCAGCTTGTATAAGAGCAGTGTGAACAGCAAGCTTTTACAAAGCATTTGCAGAACTTTCAGCAGTAGGTCCTAATGGGGTGATGTTTACCACTTTAAACAAGCCGCTAGCAGGCTTCGGTACTACTTGAAGCTTGTCAAAGTCTGCTGAAGCCAGCTAGCAGCTTGTTTAAAGTGACAATCAGCATTCCCATAAGGACCTGTGTTTAACATTTCCAAACAAGAGCTAAATGGCTCTTTAAAGGCCTAAAGAAAGCTGCTGAAAGCTTGACGAAAGCTTTGTAAAAGCTTGCTGAAAGTTTAATAAAAGTTTGCTGTTCACAAAGCTCTTTTACAAGCTGAAGCCATTGCGAAACAGGCTGATCACTGATTGATTTCCTATCAGCAACCTTGTTCTTTCACCTTGTTTAATCTATTGACCTTTCTCTTTCAGTCGCTGTGCTGCCTATAGCTCCATAGTCTGTAAACTGCAAGCCTTTTCACTTATAATTTAAGCATATGGTTTACTGCTATGAGCTTCTACACTGTGGGGTTGATTTACTGAAACTGGAGAGTAACAAAACCTGGTGCAGCTTTGCATGGAAACCAATCAGCTTCTATGTTTTTTTTTTTTTTTTTCAAAGCTTATTTGAACAAGCTGAAGTTAGAAGATGATTGGCTACTAGGCAGAGCTGCACCAGATTTTGCACTCTCCAGTTTTAGTAAATCAACACCTGTATGCAAAACTGCATCAGATCACTCAATCAGCCAATCAAAACAACTCCCCCCGCCCCCAACTACACACACAAACACACATACAATAAATACACACATGCGCACACTGTGTTAAAAACCCTCTAATCCCCCCTCCCTTTTTTTTGTACTAGCTTAACCATATTCTCGCTATATGACCTGTTGTCCATTGGTTTTCTTTTACTTTGCATTTCTTATCACCTTCACCTGTTTGTACTTATACTGTTAGAATTCGAAAAAATTTGAATTTGAAATTTAAAATTTGAAATGTAAAACAAATTGTACCACACCTGCTTACTACCTTCTATTCCCAGTGCTGCCCTTCAAGGATGCCAGGGAAAAGCTAACTTTTTAAAAAAAGTTGATTCTTGCACACTGCTTGACAAGATCCACCTGTCATGTAGAGCACTCAAGACTGGCAAATGACCACTCGGGAACCAACAACTGCATTGGTAGGGGGTAGAGGAAGTGCCATATCTTCACTATTATATAAATTCAGCGTTAGCCAAGAAATGATCAGTAGGCTACAGAATTACAAGGCAGCAGAAAAAAATGTGTTGCACTGTCTCGGAATTATAAATTTAACAGATAAACATAAAATCCCACATATTAGGGTTGGTTTACTAAAACTGGAGATGGTCAAATCTGGTGCAGCTGTGCATAGAAACCAATCAGCTTCCAGATTTTTTTGTCAAAGCTTAATTGAACAAGCTGAAGTTAGAAGCTGATTGGCTACCATGCACAGATACACCAGATTTTGCACTCTCTTGTTTTAGTAAATCAACCCCAAATTGTAAAAATCGATTTACTATATCAAACACATAGTAATATTCAATCAATATAAATTACAGTGTAGAATTACAGTATTCATCAGTGATAAGACAAAGATCATTCATGTGTAGAAAAAACATGCTTCAGGTGAGAGATCTTAGTGCAAAATATTCTACCCAGTGCTCCTCCACCTGCACACAGAAATGCTTACCAGAGCAATAGACCCCACATTCACAGATGACATAGGGTGCTTTAGCACAAACCCCAGATGGATGGCTGGATCAGCCTAATTCCCCTTTCAATATGCCAAAATCAGTTTCCAAAGGACAATAATATTCAGCAGGAAACAGAGAACATAACTCCAAAGTGTAGTACCATGGACACCATTTATTACAGTAAGAAATATCGGTACTCACAAACAAAAAGACGAATGCAGCATAACACACAAAATGCTCAGCTTTCTCGACAGGCACCAATTTAGTCACTAGGGATGTCTTCCTGGGGCAGCAGCAGTGATAGGTGACTTCCTTGGCTCTACGCACAAGACAGAGCCCCCTGCTGGACTACAAACTTCACACATGAAACAGCATCCTCTGCCCATGTTAACCGTTAATTTAATATTAAACTCCAGTTAAGTTAAATAAATTCATCTTAACCACTTCTGGACCGGAAGATATTCCCCCTTAATGACCAGGCCATATTTTGCGATTTGGCACTGCGTTATTTTAACGGACAATTGCCGGGTCGTGCAACGCTGTACCCAAATAAAATTGATGTTCTTTTTTTCCCACAAATAGAGATTTCTTATTTCTTTTGGTGGTATTTGATCACCTCTGCGATTTTTATTTTTTAAACAAAAAAAGAGCGATAATTATGAAAGAAAAAAAAAAAAACATTTTTCACATTCTGCTATATAACATTCCCAAAGAAAAAAATTAAAAATCAAAATTTTTTAACATTTTAGGTCAATTTGTTTTCTGCTACATATTTTTGGTAAAAAAAAATTGCAATAAGCATATTTTGATTGGTTTGCGCAAAAGTTATTGCGTGTACTAACTATGGGAAAGATTTATGTCATTTTTTTTTGATACTAGTAATGGCGGCGATCTGCGATTTTTAGCGGGACTGCGACATTGCGGCGGACAGATCGGACCCCTGACATTTTTGAAACTTTTGGGGGGACCAGTGACATTACTACAGTAATCAGTGCTAAAAATATGCGCTGTTACTGTAATAATGACACTGGCAGAGAAAGGGTTTAACACTGTGGGTGATCAAGGGGTTAAATGTGTGCCTAGGGGAGTGATTCTAACTGTATGGGGGGTGTAGCTTGTGAAATGATCACAGAGACCTGTGATCCTATAGAGATGGATCACAGGAGCTCTGTGATCATTCCAGAGAGAAGAACGGTCAGCTGTGTTCACAACGGCCGACCGTCCTTCTCTCTTAGCGAGGAGTGATCGCAGGTGTCAGGCAGCAATCGGAGCCGCCTGCCCCGTGCATCGGAGTCCCCAGCGGCGCGCTCATCTCCTAGCTGCAGGCGAGCAACCAACGTAGCCCTACGTCCCCCGTAGCACCCCCAGTGGGAGCATAATGTGCCGGGGGGGACAGGGCCACTCCATTGGGACATATGTGTCAGATTCGAGTGTATACACTACGGTAGGGGAAGATACATTTAGTTGTGATACATCCAGTTTTTCCAAGATAGGTTGAACTTATGGTAGGAAAGTGAGTTAAATGCCAGAGATATCTCTAATTGATAGTTGTTATTTACAATATCTATGACTTCAGAGAGGTTTGGAGCCTCCGTGGTTTTCCACTTTCGGAGTATGAGCGACCTAGAGGCTAGGAGGATGCGTAGGACCATCTGTCTATAATCGGTCGGTATATTTCAATGCCTATGTTCAGTAGGGCAAGTTCTTTTTTAGGCGAGGATAGCATACTGGTGCAGGAGGAGATGCACTGGAAGACTCGGTTCCAGAAACTGGTGAGCGAGGGACAATCCCATAAGATGTGGGCTATCTCGCCAGCAGTGAAGTGGGAGGGTAAAATCTTTGCTAATCTATAGGGGTTGTAGTACCAACGGTTCGTGAGAGTGGGCTTGATTTTTTTTCAGGTGCAGACAAGTTTAATTTCAAGTAAAATGTATTCATTTTGAAGTCTCCAGCTAACAGCAACTTCATAACGTGCCTGATATAATCTTTGATCGGCAGAAAAACCTCTCTGTGTGTTATTTTGAAATGTATTTTATTTGGTTAATACAGGCCTGACTTTCCCCCTTTCCCATGAGAACAACTTAAGGCCCGTACACACGTACCGATCGTCGGCATACAAACGTCGGTGGACGAAGGATCTGCCGATTGTACGCGTGTTAGTATGGTGCCTCCGACAGATGTCTGCGCACAATCCGCGGACAAAAGTCTTTCGTGCAAACATGAAAATATTTGTATGCCGACACCAGAACGGACGATTGTTCGCCTGTCAGTACACAATTCGGCCGACAGACCGCAGATTTGCAAGACTGGGCATGCTCAGAAAATAGAAAACACAGGGAAAGTTAACCATTACATGACATCACTTCTGCAGTCGGCGGACAAAATTCTTGTGCTGTCCTTGTGCTGTCTTTGCACTTTTCAGCAGACACCGACATCCCGGGGAGAAAAGAGGAACATTTGTAAGCCGACCATCGGTACGTGTGTACGGGGCTTTAGTGGTCAATGAGGGCACAAAGCTCTATGGACAGGGAACCGGAAGTGAAATTGACCTCATTCCTACAGTCAGGTCTCTATTAGCAAGCAGGCACAAATAAGAAGATTTTTAGGCAAATAAATATAAAAATTGACATCTTGGGCTGTCTGTTCATAGGCAGGACCTTTTTTAAAGTGGTTATAAAAGCAAGTTATAAAAGCAATGTTTTTTTTTTTTTATCTTAATGCCCTCTCTGCATTAACGTAAACCTTCCCCTTGTAAAAGATCCAATGCAGTTTAAAATAGAAATGAAAGGAAAATATCTGTGTATACATATAAAGAAACATTATAAATACATTTTTCCCCCCTTTTTTTATCAGTGATAGCATACCCTCTCAGTTGCAGTGAAAGGCTGTGGGCTGGGGGGGGGGGATTTGTGCCAGCACAAGTCTACAATAGGCTGAATTCTCAGCACAGCTAGAGAAATTACCATACTGTGATCTCATGCCTAGTGTGGTCAGTTTTTGACAGCGGAGAGACTGGCAGGAACACCAGGCATTTCACACAAAGGAAGCAATACAAAGAGAATGGTATACCTTTTCATACAAGTACATTGTACAGAGGGGCATATATCAGGACTATGAAATGTTTGGTTTACATACACATTCTTTAAAGGTAAAAAAACTTTCAAATGCTGCTCCCCCCAGTCCCCCCAAACAGTTACCGGAGCCCGATCTCAAACCAGCATTGTGCCTACCTGCAGCAGCTCTTTCCCCCTCTGTCTCTTCTTACAGAAGACTCAGCAGGAGCGGAAGTCAATGTGTCCTGCTTCTGTCAGTCAAATCCTGTGAGGAGGCAGGGTGGAAGGGGGCAAGACTCAGCCTTGCTGTGTGTGTCTATGGATACACAGAGACCGGCTGGGGGTGACGCCTGCAAGAGTGCTCCAATAGCAAATGGCTTGCTACGGGGACACTCGGAGAAGAGGAGGAACCAAGATCACTGGCAGGGGGGCTCCTGAAGAGGAGGTTCAGGGACGTTCTCACTGCACAGAGCAAGTATAACATGTTTATTATTTTATTTTTTTTAAAGGAAGGAAGCTTTGCAACCACTTTAATGTTTCAAATGGTCTATTAATTTGCTTTAAAGTTCTGTTATTTAGGGGCTAACATTTTTTTGCTAGTGTTGTTTTTTTTTTTTTTTATATTTAGTGCAGTAAAAAAAAAAGATCCATTATTAAGAAAACTGAAAGATGTGGCTTCAATCACTATCCTGCAATTGTAATGTAGCTTAGGAGTCAGAGCTTGGCCGATTCCATCTGAGGCTTCTGACACATGTCTCTTATTGTGTGATGAGCAACCTTTCATTATTTTTCATGTAATGCTTGAATAAATTGACAGCATTATGAAACACACAAGCCAGGTTAGCTTTGATTCTGTTTCATGAATGTAGTATTTTATATTTCATACCTTTATTTAAACTCTAAGAATCCTCACCGCTTTCCTTAACCCACACTACTTGTCTTTTAGATTGTTTGTTCTGCAAGACACCCCACAGGACTCGTTGTTACAATCTTAATGTAAAACTGATGGTGTTATATTTTGTCAGTACTTATTCTGACAAAAACGCATTCTGTACCATTTTCCAGGACACGCTCTTTGAATATATACTACGGTTTTCCTCTGTTTATCTGCTGATTTTACAAGTTTTACATGTGACTACAATAAATGTAAGTGAGTTTTAAATACTGCACCATGAGCCTCTTTCCTCTCTTTTGGTATTGAAACCCCTTTGGTGGATCTGCTCATCTGAATGTTTGACCATCCTCTACATGAGATCCCTTTGTCATAAAGAACCTTGCTGGATCCCTGTGATCTGTATTGATGCCTTCTTAATGAGAGTATCTGGTAAGCAGCCCATTTATCTACAGGTGATTTCTTGCTATACACAAGGAACTTGGTGGTGGTCTTTCATTAGAAACTGGTCTGGTGTTTAAAACATACTACACTATATCCAATTTTCTTTCCCATTTTTTGAGTTCACTTTTGAAGCTGTTGAGACTTGATCCTTTTGAAGTTTTTCCATCGGAAGTGAAGAGAAGTTTGTTATAAATTAACAGCATACTTCGACACTGTGGACAACACGGGGATATGTACCATGTGTGGTGGAGTTGTCCGAAGGTCCGGCAGTTTTGGATCCGGGTGATAAACCTGATCCACTCGGCGACGGGCCAGAGGATCGACAGAGACGTCAAGACGGTGTTGTTCTCGGACTTGCCGGTTGAGATCCCTAGAAATACCCGTTCTCTGATATTCTTTATTCTCCTGGCAGCAAAAATTACTGTGGCACGGGCTTGGAAAACGCCCGTGCTGAATATAGTACATGTCAAAACCAAAATGTCGTGGATTATGCTTAACGAGAAGTTGGCCAGCATCCGTATGGACAGGCAGCGTAGATTTGACCGAGTGTGGAGCCCCTGAGTGGAGTACTTACAGGCTCCGTAGTTGCGGCTGGGCGGCTTGGAGACCGGTGCGAGGGGACATGGGGCGGGTGGCTATTTGCCTTTGTCTTCAGTCTAATCTTCTCTTGGTCTCTTTTCTTTCTGGCTCTCTCCTTCTCTCTTCTGTTTACCTGATTTCCTGCATGGGTAACTCTTTTTCTACCCATAGAGATGTGGGCTGTTCTTCTCTTCCTTTTCCTTTTGCTCTTCTGTTTTTCTGTTCCTTTACTCTCTTGGGGGTCTGGCTGCTGGAAGGGCGTTCTTGGCTCAGGCTCCGGAACCCTGGTTTGGGTTTTCTGGTAGGGGCCAAGGAAGCTTTCTACTATTTGGCAGTGGTTGGCAGCCGGTTGGTCTCCCCTTCTGGGGGGGGGGCTGGGGGGGCTTCACCCTTTCGTGGACACAGTCTGTGCCCATTGGGGGTGTCTGGGGGGGGAGCCCTCTGCTGGCTGATATCCTATTGGAGTTTGGTGAGTCTTCTGGACTCTTGATGTGTCTCCTGTAGAGGGGACTACGGTTGTGGCAAATTACTGTATTTTGCTGTTTATTTTACCACTGTCTGCCTGGTTGCTAATACTGTTTGGAGCCATATTTTGTTATGTATTGTCCGGGTATGGAGTGCCTTTTTCGCAAGCCAACCCCCTTTTTTTTCTCTTGCCTATGTTTTCTACAGTTTCTATTTATGCTGTATTACTGTAATATGTTGTTTAAAATTAATAAAAAACTATTGAATACTAAATTAACAGCATACTGTTTTACTTTCATCTGGTAAGCAGCCTGTGTGACCATCATTGTCTTATGATTTTAATGTGATTCTGGGGACGGTCTTTCAGTTTTAATTATCATTTTTCTGGTGAGCGACCCTTTTTTATCATTTATTGAGGGGCCTTTCTAGCTCTTGGTGGCGGCTCTTTGCTCTTAATTTAAAAAGTTGGGATATACTGCACCATAAGATGTTTTCTTGTTTATTTGCATATTCCCTGCCATCTACATTGATCTGATTGAGCCAAGCTGGATCATTAAGCCAAGCTGGATTAGTGAGATTTTGCATCTACTATACCTATCGACAGGTCTATTTTATCCTTTCATCTGGTAAGCAGATTGGACTGTCCCTATTTCTTCAAAAGGACTATTACCTGAGCGCCGCAAACCCATAACATAATTTATTTGATCTGAGTTGTCTTTACCAGAAATTGCTGGCAGCCACCCATCTTTGGACTTTATTATTGAAACCTGAGCGCGGATTTCCTTTTCATTATTCATTCTGTACCAATGTTAGCAGTGATTTTGTTATTTGAAAAACTCAATAAAATTTAGTTGAAAAAAAAAAAAAACTAAGAATTAGAAAAGTTCTACAAATTGATACCTCTAATTTCTGTGATTTTGTGTTAATTTATGGACTACATGTACAATATTACCAACACACAACTGAAAATGTCTTACATGTAAAATTGTCTGTGATTAGTACAGGGATGAATTTTCCAGATCATATTTTCCATTTCCATTTTTTATTCTTGAAATCATAGGTGAAATAGTGTTGATTGCAGGTTCATATATACCTGTCCACTTCAGTGTACATTACATGCAAAGTGTTCATTTTGATATGGGCTTCCAACTCACCACAGTGAACAGAAAAACATACCTGCAGTACTTTTCATGACACAAAGCATGGCGCTTTGTTATAGTGCATTGTGGAGATGAGCCAAGGTGCCATTCATTTAAAATGCCATCTCAATGCACTTCCACAATTCACTGCAATGCATAATAATGAACTGCCAGGTTTTGTGGTGCTCTGTGTCAATCACATACCATATTGCAATGGCGTAAAAGCTTTAGTTGTAATGCACCACAGAGTACCATAACATGGTGTGCATTGCAGTGTGCTGCAAAAAATTCAGAATGCACTACATTTTTTTGCATTGAGGTATGTTGCTTACTTACACAATGCGTCTTTACACACCAAAAAGTGGAGCGAGGCATTGTTGTGTTAACAGGCCCCCTAAAGTGTACGTCCACCCAGTTTTTTTTTTGGCTTTGGATAGAATGGGGAAGGATTGAAAACCTGGTCAAGGTTTTGTTTCTGTAAATTGTAGAGGTAGGTGAAGAATGCCATGTGTGTCTGGAAAACTCTGGGCAGTAGAAGAACAATGGCTACTTTATTGGTGAATTATGGAAAACATAGGCATTTCAGGGAAATGTGACTCCTCCTTCTGTTGGACTGTTGGAACGGTCTATGTCCTGATATAATATCAGTGTTCCAGAATGTCAAGAATGTCAGAATTCAGTGTCAAAACCACTTTGTTTGGCCCCACAACCAACAAATCTAACTGCATCAAAACCCAGAAGAAAGGGAGGGGGGGGGGGTCAGCCATCAGAACAGGTTATTTATGTTTTATGTCATACATCAATAAAGTAACTGTTATACTCTAACCAGTTGCAGTTTCCAACACATATTAGTCATGCTACTCATGCACGGTGCTCCTCACCTCTTCCAACAATCTTCACATGCTTAAAAGGACCCACTTTGGGGATCCTCCAAAAGTCAAGCTTCCACCGATCTAGCCACCACCAACAAGGTCTAGCACTATCTTACACATACACTACAAAGTTTGTGTTTCTCTCTATATTATGACTGGGTAGTTTCACCTTCTCTATTTCAGTGGTCCTCAACCCTGGCCTCAACCCTGGCCTACAGGGCCCACTAACAGGCCAGATTTTCAAGATAACTGAAATACATCCCAGGTGATATCATTTGCTGCTCAGTGATTGCAGTACTCTAGTCTGCATCTCCCTAAGGTAATACCTAAAATCTGGCCTGTTAGTGGGCCCTGTAGGCCAGGGTTGAGGACCACTGCTCTATTTGACCTGGTAAACATTATCACCAACATAGAACATGGTGAGATTAAATCTTTCAGTGGAGACACCTGTCACAGAGACAACTAAGTAGGGAATTCCCCTTTGTAATGATTTCCTCTAACTTCCTGTTGCATCTCTAGGACATGAAACAAAGAGAAATCTCCACAAAAGGCCACAGATAGCAAGAGTAAAGAGAACAGTTGTGCCCTTAACTCTAATCAAAACTTAAAAAGTTTTGGCTGTATATACTGTATATTTTAGGTTCTTGCACACTGCTGCCAAAAACCATAGCGTTTTTAGGCATACAGGTTTTTTTTTTTTCTGATGTAAATGTGGACCATTGTTTTCAATCTGCCTGTATACACAGGCGTGTAAATATCCTATAGATCAGGGGTCTCAAACTGGCGGCCCTACCAGCTGTTGCGGAACAAGTCTCAGCATGCCTCTGCCTATGGGAGTCAAGCTTGTAACTGTCAGCCTTGCACGGCCTCATGGGAATTGTAGTTCTGCTGGAGGGCCACCAGTTTGAGACCCCTGCTGTAGATCAGTTTAAAAAAAATAGAAAATTGCGTTGCCGGTAAGTATTTTTTATTTTATTTCTTTTTTTTTTCCAAAAGCTTTATTAGAAACATATAAATACAACTCAATGTAAGTACAACACAAAGTAGATACAATGGTCACACATGTAGCAATGTGCAATGTGACAAAGACATTTTTCAAAGAGTAACATACACATGATCTAAGCGTGCTACTGCACAAGCATAAAACTTATGGTACAATCTCCATCTCAAAAGAGATGGATATTTGTATAATGTGGCAAGCATTTTGGTCCAGACTTGGAGTGAAATCATGTTATGGGATGGAGAAGGGAGATCATGATTTAATAGGGGGACTCCTTCTTTCAGCAGTCCGTGGATACAAAAAATGCAGGTGCAGGGTTACCAGTAATCAAACAAATAATATTCTGTTTGGAAGTAAGTGTTGTTTGGCAAAAGCTAGGATGTGGTGGAAGTTCAGATTGAAAAAAAAAAGGGGGGGGGGCTTGAAGCAAGAGGGAGGTAGAAATGAGGGGGGAGAAATGAGTAGAGGGGTAAGAGAGAAGGTCTGTAAGGTAGAGGAGAAGGAAAGGGGGTGCTAAAAGAGGCAGGATAAGGGGAAGAGGGAAGAAGAGAGAGGCAGGGGTCCCAAATTTCTCCCTCACTGGGCGTTATTAGCAATGTGTGAGTAGGATAAAGGTAAATGTTTGAGGTAATGATCCATTGTTACAAAGCTGGTCAGTATTTTTAAGCACATATAGGCGTATGCGTGCAAATACATGCATTTAAGCGCATACGCCAATCCCTTGATTAAAATAAAGCCAGAATATTTTTTGTGCATGTGAATGCGTATGCACATATACAGTACGTTTAAGTGCTATACAGCCCATCCTTTTATCCTTTCTGCCAGGAATGTCTGATGTTCATACATCAGTACAGTGTGCAAGTACTGTTAAAGTGGTTATAATCCTTTACATATACCCAATGAAGTCACTAACCTCAGATGATAAACAGAGATGAAGCAAATCCTCCTACTACCTGTTTATCTGAAGCCATTTGTCCTGTACAGCCTAGTAAAACATATAAAACTGATTTTTCACAGAAATACAAAGCAGGCGCCAGGGAAGTGATGTTACACATTGTACAGCTCAGTGAGGAAAGCTCTGAAAGTTGATTGGATGTAAGGGACACCCCCCTCTACACAGTACACAGGAACAGAGCTGAGGATTTCAATCACAGGCTGTGTGTTGGAACTTCATATCCCTTCACCTTTTTATTTTTTGGTGTAAAGAAAATCTGTTAGAAATGATTCATGTAGATAGCAGAGGAATGAGGCAGCAGAGAGAAATCACACTTAGAACTTTGAGCTGAGACAAGTAAACACTCTAGATTCTACTTATGCCTAAACTTACTTAATACCTAAACTTATACTTATACTTACTACTATACTTAAAGTGATGGCAAACCCCATACATGAAATATGAACAAAGAACATCCTTCCAGAATCTAGAAAGATGTTCTTTGTTCATATTTCATGACTAGGGTTTGCAATCACTTTAGGTGTAATACCATAATACAATATTGACAATTGAATAATGACACATAGAAGCTAACTGGCTTTCAAAAAAGTTTTAGGAGTACAGAGTCTTAGCCATTTACCATACAGGGCGTGCAAAATTATTAGGCAAATGAGTATTTTTGAGGATTAATTTTATTATTGAACAACAACCATGTTCTCAATGAACCCAAAAAACTCATTAATATCAAAGCTGACTATTTTTGGAAGTAGTTTTTAGTTTGTTTTTAGTTTTAGCTATTTTAGGGGGATATCTGTGTATGCAGGTGACTATTACTGTGCATAATTATTAGGCAACTTAACAAAAATCAAATATACAGTATACCCATTTCAATTATTTATTTTTACCAGTGAAATCAATATAACATCTCAACATTCACAAATATACATTTCTGACATTCAAAAACAAAACAAAAACAAATCAGTGACCAATATAGCCACCTTTCTTTGCAAGGACACTCAAAAGCCTGCCATCCATGGATTCTGTCAGTGTTTTGATCTGTTCACCATCAACATTGCGTGCAGCAGCAACCACAGCCTCCCAGACACTGTTCAGAGAGGTGTACTGTTTTCCCTCCTTGTAAATCTCACATTTGATGATGGACCACAGGTTCTCAATGGGGTTCAGATCAGGTGAACAAGGAGGCCATGTCATTAGCTTTTCTTCTTTTATACCCTTTCTTGCCAGCCAAGCTGTGGAGTACTTGGACGCGTGTGATGGAGCATTGCCCTGCATGAAAATCATGTTTTTCTTGAAGGATGCAGACTTCTTCCTGTACCACTGCTTGAAGAAGGTGTCTTCCAGAAACTGGCAGTAGGACTGGGAGTTGAGCTTGACTCCATCCTCAACCCGAAAAGGCCCCACAAGCTCATCTTTACTTTCAATAGATTTTTATTGAAGTTTTACAAAATACAAGAAATTAAACCATAGTCGTGTTCAACATGAATTAACCGCGACAGGATCATGAATAAGAGAATGCACTGGAACATGGATATAAAAATTTGCATACATGTAGACAGTATAAGTACATAAGATACTGCATAGGTACCAATATCAGAAGTCACATAAAAGACCCGTGACCATCCATTATAAGTGCATTTTACAGAACGAGAATCCAAACTTTAATTAAAGGTAGGGAGGGGAGGAAGGAAAATTGCCTGTAACGCAGACATTAACTAGGCGTAGGGGAGAAATATGGGCTTTGCAACCATGCCTGCCACTCCTTATAGAATTTTGGACCCTGGAGTTTAGAGTAAGCATATGCCTTCTCCATAGAACATTGTAAGTTGACTAGCCGGATTGCTTCCGTGTGGGAAGGCGCAATGGGCTTTCTCCAGTGACGTGCTATGACCGTTTTGGCCGCCACTAGTATATGTACAGAGACTGTTCTTAGGGAGGGTGGGAAGGTATCCAGACCTAACGAGAGTAAGGCCAGGGCAGGGTTGGGGGGCCTGAGGATGCCAGTGGTGGTGGACAGAACCTCAAACATCTTTCTCCAGAAACTGGATATGCCTTTGCAGGACCAGAAGATATGTAATAACGACCCTACTTGATCGCAATTGCGCCAGTACAATGGGGTCTGGGAGTCAAAGATTTTTGAAAGTCGATACGGTCCCACAAGCTCATCTTTGATGATACCAGCCCAAACCAGTACTCCACCTCCACCTTGCTGGCGTCTGAGTCGGACTGGAGCTCTCTGCCCTTTACCAATCCAGCCACGGGCCCATCCATCTGGCCCATCAAGACTCACTCTCATTTCATCAGTCCATAAAACCTTTGAAAAATCAGTCTTGAGATATTTCTTGGCCCAGTCTTGACGTTTCAGCTTGTGTGTCTTGTTCAGTGGTGGTCGTCTTTCAGCCTTTCTTACCTTGGCCATGTCTCTGAGTATTGCACACCTTGTGCTTTTGGGCACTCCAGTGATGTTGCAGCTCTGAAATATGGCCAAACTGGTGGCAAGTGGCATCTTGGCAGCTGCACGCTTGACTTTTCTCAGTTCATTGGCTGTTATTTTGCGCCTTGGTTTTTCCACACGCTTCTTGCGACCCTGTTGACTATTTTGAATGAAATGCTTGATTGTTCGATGATCACGCTTCAGAAGCTTTGCGATTTTAAGAGTGCTGCATCCCTCTGCAAGATATCTCACTATTTTTGACTTTTCTGAGCCTGTCAAGTCCTTCTTTTGACCCATTTTGCCCAAGGAAAGGAAGTTGCCTAATAATTATGCACACCTGATATAGGGTGTTGATGTCATTAGACCACACCCCTTCTCATTACAGAGATGCACATCACCTAATATGCTTAATTGGTAGTAGGCTTTCGAGCCTATACAGCTTGGAGTAACACAACATGCATAAAGAGGATGATGTGGTCAAAATACTCATTTGCCTAATAATTATGCACTCCCTGTATATAGTGATACCCTCAGTGACCTGTGGCTCAGAAACCTGGTCAATGACTGATCCAGATAAAGTGCTCAAAAGATTGGACAGTTAGATAATTAGGAGAACTATTAGTTTGGCAAATGAGAGAGAGTGATGAATAATTAGAATAAGCAAAAAGGAGTTTACGGATCTGTACAACACACCGGATGCATTAAAGTTAAACTTATTACATAATAAGTAAGGATGGCTAGACTGCAGAAATGCTTTAGAAAAGGACATACAGCAGATGGTCAATAGCAGAGATGTGCACAATGGGAAACTTTGTTTTGTATTCATTTGTTAAGGTAATCATTTTGTTTCGTTATATTCGTTATGTTAGAATAATTATTTTTGGAATTTGTTTTGTATATTCGGATTTGTTTTGTATATTCATTGTTCCTGTTGTTGTTGTTTTCCTTTGATTCTGAGCTCAAAATGCTTTGATTCAGGTATAATTAAAGCGGTATTAAACCCCAAATCAAAAATGTATTATATATTGCAGCTTAACAATCATTGGATGTGGTGGCTGCATTAGTTTTCTTTTTTTTGGCTTTTTCCCTCTGTTTTTATCTGGTGACCTGGGCAGTAACACACCACCTATATTAGAGTGCCCCCCTCTGGGTGAATGAGCACAGGAGGCACAGCAGAAAGCGGAATTGTTAGTCTGGGGGAGGGGATTGGTAAATGTATTAGCAGATTGAATACACTAACTAATTAAAGCCAAACTCCAGTTAACACTTTATAATCAGTTACAGCAAAACATTTTTTTCCTTTTAGGGTAAAGGTTTCACACGATCAAATACAATCTGATAATTTTATACACTCTTGTCAGTGTTAAATGGTTTGTCACATCCATGTAAACTGATATATTCTGTTGGAGAGCTTGAGCTTTTGAAAAACAACAGACTAACTGGCTGGATCACCAGATGAAAATAGAAGAAAGAAAGCCTAAAAAAGAAAACAAATGCAGCCATCACATCTCAGAATTGGTAAGCTGCAATATAATACATGTTAGCTTTTGGGCTTGATAGGGCTTTCATTTAGATTCATATGTATTTTCCCTGCAAGTATAAACACTTTTACATAGTTACATAGTAGATAAGGTTGAATAAAGATAATAGTCCATCCAGTTCAACTTGTGTAGGGGTATGTGTGTCAATGTGGATAATCATTACCCATAACCCTGTATGTTGTGTTCACTAAGATGCACATCCAAGAGTCTTTTAAAAATATCAATACTCCCCGCTGACACCACCAATTGTGGAAGAGAGTTTTACATCCTGACAGTGAAAAACCCCCTACGCAGCTTAAGGTTAAACCGCTTGTCCTCCAATCTCATTGTGTGGTACCTTGTCCTCCTTCACTCCCTGAGACTGAATATTGTTTTTCCTATGCTGGGATCATCATTGAGGTATTTGGATACGGCTATCATGTCCCCTCTTGTTCCTTGTAATTGAGGTCCTCCAGTCCCCTTATTAATTTTGTTGCCCTTCTCTGGACTCTCTCCATCTCCAGCACATCCTTTTTGAGGACTGGTGACCAGAACTGGCCAGAATATTCCAGATGTGGCCGAAAAAGAGTTTTATAAAGTGACAGGGTTATCGTTTTATCCCTGAAGTAAACTCCCTTTTAATGCATGCTAATATTCTGCTGGCTTTGCTTGCTGCAGCTTGACATTGCATGCTATTGCTCTGTCTGTCTTCTCCCAGGACCCCCAGATCTTTTTCCATCCTTGATTCCTCCAGAAGTTCTCCTAGAGAAAAGTTTATGTGTTCACCCCCTGGGGGCATTACCTTACAGTTCTCCACATTAAACCTCATTTGCCATGTAGTTGCCCACCCCATTATTTTGTTCAATGTTTACATCCTGATGTAAAGTTATTGCCCTGCTTTTTTTTGTCATCTGCAAAAACTGAGATTGAGCTATATATCCCTCTAGAAAAAAAAAAAAAAGAGGGGACAAAATGTACCCCTACTAAACAAACAGGACTTTACAGGAAATTGTGTTGTCGCTGAGATGAGCACATACACGTATGTATCATAAAAAAAATAGGTTTTATTGAGCTATTTATCCCATCTTTTTACCATTTATTTTGCTCTTTTACATAAAAGGATTGCATAGTTCTAAATGTATAATTAATGATGTACTGTATATTGCCTTCATACCCAAGTCAATGTATATATTCTTTTTTTTTTTTAGACACATCCCAATCAGCCAAGTTACAACCCTATAGCTGGTCAAACATTGATCAAAATTCAGCAGGGACTGACCAAATTTAGATCAGTGTAGGACTGTCCAGAGGTCAGAATACAACGTTCCAGTGGAGGGGACTCCTCTATCAACACTTATTTGTGTGGATCAAAGAACCTGTTAGTTGTGGATGGAGAATGGAGGAATCTGTTGTTTTAGTCTTGCTGAAAAAATTAAAGTTGGGTACACACAGGTAATTTTTTTTTTGTATCCACAAGAGAAGTGTTCTCTGTGCATAAACAGTGCTTGCCTATGTGAATATTAGCAGTCTAAAATACATTTAAGTAATCCAACACAAAACAACTGATAAAAAAATAAAAAAAGTTCAAATGGTGATAATAAAGTGCTTAATTCCAATATGATTGGGTGACATCCAATATATAAAGTCCTTTCAACATGCAGACTTGTGCCGTGTAATGTTCGCAACAAATGGTAAACACTCTGAGTGGACTCAATCACCACGTGAAAGTGAAGTTGGAGATCCCCACTCACTGGATGCTGTTGACCCTATTTGTCATAGGAAAAAAGAGTCAAATATGGCTTAGGTGGTCCCCATGACCAGAATATTTCCCCCAAATATTTTCCAATGTCCTCTCCTTGCAGTGGTCAATGATTCCAGGGGTAGGTTCTAGTGGCAGAGAAAAAAGAAGAGCAAACTCCTCATAGCGTATTAAAACCTCCATAAAAGGCTAGTATACGCATTTCGTCATCGACGTGACATCCTCAGCTTCTGAGGGCATCATGTTAATGCCGAAATTTATCAAGTTCGAACGCATGGTGCGTAAGGTCAAGTGTAGGTGGAACGCACACTGATACCAAGCGGGTACTTGTTTCCACCACACAGTGAATGCCTGCATTGTTGGGATTTTAAGCATTTTTGTATGCTAGCCTATTACAGAGGTTTTAAACTACTCAAAACATTTTTACGCTATGAGGAGTTTTTTTCTTTTTTCTCGCAAATGAGGTTTACTGTCAATCTTTGGGGAAGCTAACTGCATATACCATATATTCTTGGGAAGCATACAACCGGGGTAGTCAATAATCGAGATTGATCTCTGTGTTCTGGTAGCTCATAGACTTAAAGCGGTAGTAAACCCAAAAACAAAAATGTAATATATTGCAGCCTACTAATCCTTAGATGAGGTGGCTGCATTCGTTTTTTTCAGGCTTTCTTTCCTTTATTTCACCTGGTTAAAAGCAGACACCTTTGGACAGCAGCATTGTCTGTCTGGGGAGAGGGTAGTGTTAAGCAGGCCATACAATTTTCTTTCCTTCCATCACAGTCAGTGTTGATTGGGGAATCCCTCCGGCGGCATTACTGTGTTCTGCCGGCGAGAAGCGTGGGCACACAATGATTAGGGTTGCTGGCTTATAGCCTATGACACTAATCATTTTAGCAAAACCTGACAGGCTGGTTGTATACAACTCAATCGATGGATCGGCTTGTGAATAACTAGGATGCTCATACATGGATTCAAATTCAGGTGGTCCCTGCTGAACCGGCGAGTTTTAAACCACATATAGCTGGTTTAGACTAGCAGATTTAGATGGACTTACCGTAACTAACAAATTGAGGCTGAATTATACAAATTGAAGCTGAACACTTAGTAAAAACTGACCATTGTAAGCTCCCTTGTCAGTTTTAAACTGTTTGTCTCATCCCTTTAAAGTAGTAGTAAACCCCATTTGGTCATTTTCCATTACAGGTAATCCTCTAATAAGGCTTACCTGTAAGTAAAATAAATATCTCCTAAATGTGCACCGTTTAGGATATATTCACCCTGCATGAAGCCAGTGATATCACTGGCGCATGTGCTCTGAGGGTCTGGCATACCTTGACGGAACTTCAGAACATTGTGCCGGAACCGAGGGCTCCAGACGCACATGTGTGGGGGGTGACGCCATCACGGCTCCAGCCAATCACATAACCAGAGTGCGCGAACCTGCAGAAAAGACAGGAGGAACATGTCAGCCCTCTAAGTGGTGACAGTACAGCGTTTGAAGGCTTTGTTCCAAGGTAAGGTAGTGTGATGCATTCTAGCACATTATGCCATCGCCTTGCAGGTTTTTCTTTTACAGCATTCACAATTTACAACCGTATTAACTGCCACTTTTGTTGGACAGTTTGGTCTGTTAAAGGAACCTGAAAAAGTCACAGACTTACTGGCAGGACCACCAGGTGAAAATAAAGGCAAAAAGACTAAAAAGAAAAAACAAATTCAGCCACCATATCTATGATTCGATGGGCTGATTTTTTTAAATACTGCTTTAATAAAGCAAGCAAAACACATTCTTGTAATAAAAGAGGTTTACACTTCAAAAAGCAAAAGACAAATTCTATATTATTCTATTCTATATAGCAATATTATATAATAAAATTCCTCATCTGGAACTTGCAGACAGTGCAGAGAAGGGCAACCAAATTGATAAGAGTCACTGAGGAGCTCAGCTTTAAGCAAAGATTAGCTGCACAGACATTTTAAGTGTTTAAATTGGATTGAATTCATTTTTAATATTTAGTGCAAACTCACTTAACCATCCATGTCTCCATGCTTTATTTTGTTGAGAAATCACCTTAAAAAACACCCCTACCATTTCTGGCTGTGGTCATCTTGAGTAAGGCCCCTTTCACACATACGGTCCGTTCAGTTCATCAGTTCAGTTACGTCAAAATGTATCAGTTTTCCATCCATTTTTCATCCGCTTTTCTTCCGTTTTCATCTGTTTTTCATCCATTGAAAAAACTGACCATTTGTCCGTTTACATCTGTTTTTCGTCTGATCCATTTTTTTGATGGATGAAAAATAGGGCATTCATCCGTTCCAAAAAAATGGACATTGACGAAAGCGGATGAAAACGGATGTTAACTGATGATCACCTGTCGTCATCCGCTTTTACATAGAGAAGCATTGCACACAACGGACCTATGTAAGAAAGGGACCTAAGGGCAGATTATCCATGTAGCATTTAATTCCTGGAATCCATTTAGGTAATTAGGAGAGTGTACTTAGCTAAGAAGCCCCCCCCCCCCGAAGACTACTAGGATGTATGACATCATTATGCCTAAGTCTGGAAACCAGAAAGTAACTGAATAACAAATTTAAAAACAGTTTAAAGCAAGTAAATATAATATACCCTGTTCTATCTATTTACTAATCCTTGCAGCATAAGGATTAGAAATAGTCAATGTTGATTGAGAGAGTTTAGTTCGGCTTTAACCACTTGACGCCCTTAGGACGTACCCGTACAACCTTGGGTTTCAGAGGTTATACCGGGGTCATGATTGAAGCTGCAGTCATGACCCCAGTAGGTTCTTTTTTTTCAGCAGGCGATGCTGAATAATGTAAAAGTGATCTGAGCAGATATACAGCCACTGGATCACTTTTATATATGAAGAAATGCTAAACTGGTAACCTGTAAAGGCTTTAAAAAAGCATGGCCTAAGGAGATTTTTAAGTACCATAGTTTGCCACAGGAGCAACATGCTGGGCACCTATTTGCTCAGCGTATAATCATCTTTTATATTTTACTAAACAATATTGTGTTTTGCACATTAAAATTAATTAATATATTTTTATTAATTAATTTTTTTCCCCAAAATTTTGCCTTTAAAATTTCGCTGCGCAAATATCATGTAAAATAAAAAAAATGCAGTGTCAATATTCCGATCGCTCACTTTCCTGAATAGGGATTAGGAATGTCGGGTCCTGAAGCAACAACCAGCTGGAACTAGATACAACACAGATCAAATGTATATGTTTTCCAGTACACCATGGATGAACGAATAGTTTCTAAAATCTTTTTTGCAGAATGATCACATCACAAGGGACATAGTGCAATTCTTTGAAGCCACGCAGGACCCCTTCGTCAGGCGTGTGATGATCAAATGCCTGACGAAAGGGCCTGCGTGGCTCCGAAACATTACATTATGTCCCTTTGTGATGAAATCATTCTGCAATAAAGATCCGTAGTGTGCTGGAAAACATAAAAAATTGCAACACCTAGCATTTTATTCTCTATGGCCTCTGCTTAAAAAAAATATATATATATATATATATATATATATATATATATATATATATATATATATATATATAAAATGCTTGGGGGTTCTAAGCAATTTTCTAGCAAAACAATGCTGATTTTTGAATAAATGTGAGAAGTGTAAGAAGTGGCTTGGGCAGCAAGTGGTTAAGGGGGTATACGATCACCATTTATAAATACATAAATGGTCCATACAGTGATCTTGATGCCGAGTTGTTCACTTTAACCCCTTCATGATGGAGGGTAAAACAAATCCTAATGCCTGACCACAGTTTTGCAACGTTGCTATGTGTTTAATAAAACTGTACATTTCATTGCAAAAACTTAGTGTATCCAGGTAAACTATATTTTGTTGTTTTCAGGATAAATTGGGCTTTAATTTGATGGTAAATAGCAATGGATATTTCCTGTTTTTTGTTTTTATATGATTAAGGGAAAACTGACACAAATTAGTAACAAAATATCATTTTTTTAAATTTAGCTGTATATTTCTAGCTATTAGAGCCTGTTCGCCTGACAAGTAGCGCTCCATGCTGTGCAATAGAACCGTTCTAATCAGAGCGACTCAAGTTGCTCCAACTTAGAAAAAGGTTCCTGCACTACTTTTGGGCGAAGTCGGAGCGACTTGCATTGACTTCTAATATGAGAAGTCGTTTGCAAGCCGCGATGAAGTCGTGCTGCACGGGCAACTTCAAAGTCGCCCAAAGTCGGGGCGAATTTGAGTTATGGAAGTGTGAACCAGCTCTTATCATAATCTACGGCCATAGAACAACAACCCATAATAAATTATCCTGCTCGTTACAATCACAGCGATACCACATATGTGTAAATTATTTGCTGTTTGTACCCACAGTAGGGCCCAGAATAAATCATGCACATTTTTTTAATCCTACTGCCACAGATGCTAATTTTAAAAATGCTTTTTTTTTTTTAAATACTACCTAAAGTACACTGACCTTGACCGTTGACTCTAATCATGACCTTTGACCCTAACCTTGACCCTAACCCTTTTCCCTGACCTAAATCAAACCCTGATCTAGCTATTTTTCTTTATTATTATTTTTTGTTTTTTTTTACACACACTTGTTTTTGTTTACATATTTCTCCTCTTGCAAGAAGAAAAAAGATACAATGTATCATTCTCTCCATCAGGTGCTCAGGAACTGTGCCTCCCAGTTTCTGATCATTAGTATGGGACCCCGGGCTCTTGGTGAGCACTTTCCAGCACAAACACAAATACGCACATATACAGTCCTACGGATAAAGACCCACTTCCATGAGGCTGCATATATGTGTACAATCGGCAGGAAGAGTTTAAGGTCATTAAAAGGAAAAGGGGCACTCTTTGCGACTGGAAAAAAATTGATTTTTTTTAGTCCTGAAGGAGCATATTGGATTATTCTTTGAGTTTTTTCTTAACCTTCAGGAGAAGGTGAACTGTGGGTATAGGGCTCGCTATACTGTATAGAGGTTTTGAATTAATTTATTCATCATTTTTTTATTGGTTTAACTACGTGTGAAGGCAATGATGAGCACATACACGTATGTATTGTAAAAAAATAGGTTTTATTGAGCTATTTATCCCATCTTTTTACCATTTATTTTTCTCTTTTACATAAAAGGATTGCATAGTTCTAAATGTATAATTAATGATGTACTGTATATTGCCTTCATACCCAGGTCAATGTATATATTCTTTTTTTTTTTAGACACATCCCAATCAGCCAAGTTACAACCCTATAGCTGGTCAAACATTGATCAAAATTCAGCAGGGACTGACCAAATTTAGATCAGTGTAGGACTGTCCAGAGGTCAGAATACAACGTTCCAGTGGAGGGGACTCCTCTATCAACACTTATTTGTGTGGATCAAAGAACCTGTTAGTTGTGGATGGAGAATGGAGGAATCTGTTGTTTTAGTCTTGCTGAAAAAATTAAAGTTGGGTACACACAGGTAATTTTTTTTTTGTATCCACAAGAGAAGTGTTCTCTGTGCATAAACAGTGCTTGCCTATGTGAATATTAGCAGTCTAAAATACATTTAAGTAATCCAACACAAAACAACTGATAAAAAAATAAAAAAAGTTCAAATGGTGATAATAAAGTGCTTAATTCCAATATGATTGGGTGACATCCAATATATAAAGTCCTTTCAACATGCAGACTTGTGCCGTGTAATGTTCGCAACAAATGGTAAACACTCTGAGTGGACTCAATCACCACGTGAAAGTGAAGTTGGAGATCCCCACTCACTGGATGCTGTTGACCCTATTTGTCATAGGAAAAAAGAGTCAAATATGGCTTAGGTGGTCCCCATGACCAGAATATTTCCCCCAAATATTTTCCAATGTCCTCTCCTTGCAGTGGTCAATGATTCCAGGGGTAGGTTCTAGTGGCAGAGAAAAAAGAAGAGCAAACTCCTCATAGCGTATTAAAACCTCCATAAAAGGCTAGTATACGCATTTCCTCATCGACGTGACATCCTCAGCTTCTGAGGGCATCACGTTAATGCCGAAATTTATCAAGTTCGAACGCACGGTGCGTAAGGTCAAGTGTAGGTGGAACTCACACTGATACCAAGCGGGTACTTGTTTCCACCACACAGTGAATGCCTGCATTGTTGGGATTTTAAGCATTTTTGTATGCTAGCCTATTACAGAGGTTTTAAACTACTCAAAACATTTTTACGCTATGAGGAGTTTTTTTCTTTTTTCTCGCAAATGAGGTTTACTGTCAATCTTTGGGGAAGCTAACTGCATATACCATATATTCTTGGGAAGCACACAACCGGGGTAGTCAATAATCGAGATTGATCTCTGTGTTCTGGTAGTTCATAGACTTAAAGCGTTAGTAAACCCAAAAACAAAAATGTAATATATTGCAGCCTACTAATCCTTAGATGAGGTGGCTGCATTCGTTTTTTTCAGGCTTTCTTTCCTTTATTTCACCTGGTTAAAAGCAGACACCTTTGGACAGCAGCATTGTCTGTCTGGGGAGAGGGTAGTGTTAAGCAGGCCATACAATTTTCTTTCCTTCCATCACAGTCAGTGTTGATTGGGGAATCCCTCCGGCGGCATTACTGTGTTCTGCCGGCGAGAAGCGTGGGCACACAATGATTAGGGTTGCTGGCTTATAGCCTATGACACTAATCATTTTAGCAAAACCTGACAGGCTGGTTGTATACAACTCAATCGATGGATCGGCTTGTGAATAACTAGGATGCTCATACATGGATTCAAATTCAGGTGGTCCCTGCTGAACCGGCGAGTTTTAAACCACATATAGCTGGTTTAGACTAGCAGATTTAGATGGACTTACCGTAACTAACAAATTGAGGCTGAATTATACAAATTGAAGCTGAACACTTAGTAAAAACTGACCATTGTAAGCTCCCTTGTCAGTTTTAAACTGTTTGTCTCATCCCTTTAAAGTAGTAGTAAACCCCATTTGGTCATTTTCCATTACAGGTAATCCTCTAATAAGGCTTACCTGTAAGTAAAATAAATATCTCCTAAATGTGCACCGTTTAGGATATATTCACCCTGCATGAAGCCAGTGATATCACTGGCGCATGTGCTCTGAGGGTCTGGCATACCTTGACGGAACTTCAGAACATTGTGCCGGAACCGAGGGCTCCAGACGCACATGTGTGGGGGGTGACGCCATCACGGCTCCGGCCAATCACATAACCAGAGTGCGCGAACCTGCAGAAAAGACAGGAGGAACATGTCAGCCCTCTAAGTGGTGACAGTACAGCATTTGAAGGCTTTGTTCCAAGGTAAGGTAGTGCGATGCATTCTAGCACATTATGCCATCGCCTTGCAGGTTTTTTTTTTTACAGCATTCACAATTTACAACCGTATTAACTGCCACTTTTGTTGGACAGTTTGGTCTGTTAAAGGAACCTGAAAAAGTCACAGACTTACTGGCAGGACCACCAGGTGAAAATAAAGGCAAAAAGAC
Organism: Pelophylax lessonae; assembly: GCF_965119305.1. Classification (NCBI taxonomy): domain Eukaryota; kingdom Metazoa; phylum Chordata; class Amphibia; order Anura; family Ranidae; genus Pelophylax; species Pelophylax lessonae. Next base: position 432,377,276 of record NC_138770.1, on the reverse strand, counting down.
TAAAAAGAAAAAACAAATTCAGCCACCATATCTATGATTCGATGGGCTGATTTTTTTAAATATTGCTTTAATAAAGCAAGCAAAACACATTCTTGTAATAAAAGAGGTTTACACTTCAAAGATCAAAAGACAAATTCTATATTATTCTATTCTATATAGCAATATTATATAATAAAATTCCTCATCTGGAACTTGCAGACAGTGCAGAGAAGGGCAACCAAATTGCTAAGAGTCACTGAGGAGCTCAGCTTTAAGCAAAGATTAGCTGCACAGACATTTTAAGTGTTTAAATTGGATTGAATTCATTTAATATTTAGTGCAAACTCTCTTAACCATCCATGTCTCCATGCTTTATTTTGTTGAGAAATCACCTTAAAAAACACCCCTACCATTTCTGGCTGTGGTCATCTTGAGTAAGGTCCCTTTCACACATACGGTCCGTTCAGTTCATCAGTTCAGTCACGTCAAAATGTATCAGTTTTCCATCCATTTTTCATTCGTTTTTCTTCCGTTTTCATCCGTTTTTCATCTGTTTTTCATCCATTGAAAAAACTGACCATTTGTCCGTTTACATCTGTTTTTCGTCTGATCCATTTTTTTGATGGATGAAAAATAGGGCATTCATCCGTTCCAAAAAATGGACATTGACGAAAGCGGATGAAAACGGATGTTAACTGATGATCATCCGTCGTCATCCGCTTTTACATAGAGATGCATTGCACACAACGGACCTATGTAAGAAAGGGACCTAAGGGCAGATTATCCATGTAGCATTTAATTCCTGGAATCCATTTAGGTAATTAGGAGAGTGTACTTAGCTAAGAAGCCCCCCCCCCCCCGAAGACTACTAGGATGTATGACATCATTATGCCTAAGTCTGGAAACCAGAAAGTAACTGAATAACAAATTTAAAAACAGTTTAAAGCAAGTAAATATAATATACCCTGTTCTATCTATTTACTAATCCTTGCAGCATAAGGATTAGAAATAGTCAATGTTGATTGAGAGAGTTTAGTTCGGCTTTAACCACTTGACGCCCTTAGGACGTACCCGTACAACCTTGGGTTTCAGAGGTTATACCGGGGTCATGATTGAAGCTGCAGTCATGACCCCAGTAGGATCTGTTTTTTCAGCAGGCGATGCTGAATAATGTAAAAGTGATCTGAGCAGATATACAGCCGCTGGATCACTTTTATATATGAAGAAATGCTAAACTGGTAACCTGTAAAGGCTTTAAAAAAGCATGGCCTAAGGAGATTTTTAAGTACCATAGTTTGCCACAGGAGCAACATGCTAGGCACCTATTTGCTCAGCGTATAATCATCTTTTATATTTTACTAAACAATATTGTGTTTTGCACATTAAAATTAATTAATATATTTTTATTAATTAATTTTTTTCCCCAAAATTTTGCCTTTAAAATTTCGCTGCGCAAATATCATGTAAAATAAAAAAAATGCAGTGTCAATATTCCGATCGCTCACTTTCCTGAATAGGGATTAGGAATGTCGGGTCCTGAAGCAACAACCAGCTGGAACTAGATACAACACAGATCAAATGTATATGTTTTCCAGTACACCATGGATGAACGAATAGTGTCTAAAATCTTTTTTGCAGAATGATCACATCACAAGGGACATAGTGCAATTCTTTGAAGCCACGCAGGACCCCTTCGTCAGGAGTGTGATGATCAAATGCCTGACGAAAGGGCCTGCGTGGCCCTGAAACATTACATTATGTGCCTTTGTGATGAAATCGTTCTGCAATAAAGATCCGTAGTGTGCTGGAAAACATAAAAAATTGCAACACCTAGCATTTTATTCTCTAGGGCCTCTGCTTAAAAAAAATAAAAATAAAATATATATATATATATATATATATATATATATATATATATATATATATATATATATATATATATATATAAAATGCTTGGGGGTTCTAAGCAATTTTCTAGCAAAACAATGCTGATTTTTGAATAAATGTGAGAAGTGTAAGAAGTGGCTTGGGCAGCAAGTGGTTAAGGGGGTGTACGATCACCATTTATAAATACATAAATGGTCCATACAGTGATCTTGATGCCGAGTTGTTCACTTTAACCCCTTCATTATGGAGGGTAAAACAAATCCTAATGCCTGACCACAGTTTTGCAACGTTGCTATGTGTTTAATAAAACTGTACATTTCATTGCAAAAACTTAGTGTATCCAGGTAAACTATATTTTGTTGTTTTCAGGATAAATTGGGCTTTAATTTGATGGTAAATAGCAATGGATATTTCCTGTTTTTTGTTTTTATATGATTAAGGGAAAACTGACACAAATTAGTAACAAAATATCATTTTTTTAAATTTAGCTGTATATTTCTAGCTATTAGAGCCTGTTCGCCTGACAAGTAGCGCTCCATGCTGTGCAATAGAACCGTTCTAATCAGAGCGACTCAAGTTGCTCCAACTTAGAAAAAGGTTCCTGCACTACTTTTGGGCGAAGTCGGAGCGACTTGCATTGACTTCTAATATGAGAAGTCGTTTGCAAGCCGCGATGAAGTCGTGCTGCACGGGCAACTTCAAAGTCGCCCAAAGTCGGGGCGAATTTGAGTTATGGAAGTGTGAACCAGCTCTTACCATAATCTACGGCCATAGAACAACAACCCATAATAAATTATCCTGCTCGTTACAATCACAGCGATACCACATATGTGTAAATTATTTGCTGTTTGTACCCACAGTAGGGCCCAGAATAAATCATGCACATTTTTTTAATCCTACTGCCACAGATGCTAATTTTAAAAATGCTTTTTTTTTTTTAAATACTACCTAAAGTACACTGACCTTGACCGTTGACTCTAATCGTGACCTTTGACCCTAACCTTGACCCTAACCCTTTTCCCTGACCTAAATCAAACCCTGATCTAGCTATTTTTCTTTATTATTATTTTTTGTTTTTTTTACACACACTTGTTTTTGTTTACATATTTCTCCTCTTGCAAGAAGAAAAAAGATACAATGTATCATTCTCTCCATCAGGTGCTCAGGAACTGTGCCTCCCAGTTTCTGATCATTAGTATGGGACCCCGGGCTCTTGGTGAGCACTTTCCAAACACAAATACGCACATATACAGTCCTACGGATAAAGACCCACTTCCATGAGGCTGCATATATGTGTACAATCGGCAGGAAGAGTTTAAGGTCATTAAAAGGAAAAGGGGCACTCTTTGCGACTGGAAAAAAATTGATTTTTTTTAGTCCTGAAGGAGCATATTGGATTATTCTTTGAGTTTTTTCTTAACCTTCAGGAGAAGGTGAACTGTGGGTATAGGGCTCGCTATACTGTATAGAGGTTTTGAATTAATTTATTCATCATTTTTTTATTGGTTTAACTAGGTGAACTTGTGCCTATGAAATATGTAACTACATAGGTTAACATATGTAACTACATAGGTGTATCTTAAAGTTTGCTTGTTAAAAAATCTAATTCCGTACATTTAAATATATAATGCATAAAAAGAAAGACACTTCCTAGATTTTATCATACAAAAGTAAGACGTCAGAAATATGTGTAAATAAATTACTAACATTTGTAATACATAAACATTTCAAAAAATGGTAATGCCACTACTCATGTGCAGAACTTTATAAAGTGAACTGATGCTGCTAAGTACTGTGAGGCTCTTCCGTACAGGATAGACAAAGCCCTCATTTATTATGTATAAAGTCTTGTGCCCATGTCAGCTCCTGATTAATAATTAAAATTAATCTCATTATGGAAGATTTCATTACAGGATAATTTAATTAAATGATGCATTGGCTTCCAGATGCCGTCTTTTAAATAATGCTGATGATGACACAGGGATTTGCAGGGTTTCAACCCAGACTGTTGAAAGTACATTATTTAGCAGATTCTTTAAAATTATTAACAAGGAAGGTAGTGGTTCTCTCTCATTATAGTAAATGACACTATAGTTGCATACTACAGGGGCTTAGCTTAAACACATCCTATAATAGCGGTCACATAAAATGGTACTGTATACTAAAGTAACAATACTGTGATTTAAATGTAGTGTGTAATGTCACTGAAAATAGTACCTTTAGACATCAACTTTTTTTTTCAAAATTGTTTAAAGTGTAATTTATCCCACATAGTTAAAAGCTACCAATAAATGCTGTGTTACATGCTGTTCATACTCACTCAGTAACTATGGGATTCCTTCATTTTATTCTGCAAAAACCTGGTTGATCCTGCTGTTTTCTATCTCCCCCTTCAGTCCATGTCCCCACTGCAGTTGGGGATTTTGTTGAGCAGTGTTGGCAGCAGGTGCATATGCTCAGTTTTTAGTGCATTTCTACCCTGAGCATTTGCTTCTTGATCACATCTGAGCAGAACATGTGACTTTTAGAGTTACACATGTGAGCGTATACACAGTGGTAAATGACAGCTTATTTCCTCCCTCCCCCTAAATGCCCACTAACCAGATAAACACAAAGGGTTGGGATATTACACTGATTGATGAAGGCTTTACCTTACCTTTATTTATATTGTTGATTTGTTTTTTTCTCTATCCCAAAGGCTTTTTTTTAAATATGTGATCAGTAGCAGAGGACTAGAAGCTCCTCCTGCTACTGTTTCCATGCAGAGAGGCTGGGAAAGAGCTGGGTCATGTGACAACTGAATATCAATTTGGAAAATTCGATTTTTTTAAAATTACATACTTTTACCTTAAAACTAACCCATGTATTTATTCTGGTGCTGTCTCCACAGTAACTCTTTTCCACCACTAGATGTGGTAAACACACACATGTTAAATGCACATTGTTTACATTAAAACCTTAAAACTTAAAACTACAAAACATCAAAAGCAGAGACACATAGAATAAAAAGATATTGTTGCAATTTTTTAAGTCACAGCATATTAGTGCAACTAATATGAAATTCACTGTACAGTAAAAAAATTTAAATAAAATTAGTCTTATTACACACAAATGCATTGTGACAGTGCAGGGCCATGTCACTGTGAAAATGGTTATAGAAAGGACACAAGGTTTCCATGTATACAGAATATTGATTATGAACAGAGAACTATTTTTACAGCTTTTGCCAGATTTTGGTATTCTTGGATTGGGCTCTGTAGTTTGGAGATTTCAAAGTTCTTTGGGAGGGAATCAATCTCCAACCCAGTGCCCAGCTCTTGCCTGAAGACCAGAAAGGTTTGTGTCCAGATGCACACAGCTCTTACATTGATAGGCTTGGGCACAGCTCTGGGCTCCCGTCAGGAGGCAGGTGTGGGCTCCACCCAGTGACAAGAGGCTCTGAATGCGGGTCAGCATGTATGTGTGTATAGGTCTGCATAGCGTGGCCGACAGGTACATTGTCCAGCCGAACATCTAACAAAGACAGTGTGGGTCAGTGTGTTGTGCTGTGGAACAGCTGTGCTGCAACAGAGCATTGTGTGTGACCAAGACACTAGTAAAGTAACATTTATGATGTTTACTTTTTCTGTTCAATAAAAATGGTCTGGGAAGACCTAAAACCACAGTTTGGGCTGGCATGACTCACTGAAATTGCTATTACCACTGAGAAGAAATTCCTGACAATATCACAGCATAGATAAAAAATTAGACTGAATCAAGTAAGTAGATAACCTATATGGCAAAATTTTAATTACCACAAAAAGGTGACAAAGTACGATACCCATCATTTTCCATAGGTGAAATCTTTGTAGCTCCTCACTCCAGCGCAAAATGATACATGTTGCACAGTTTTTCAAGTATCCATATACATGCAGATGACATCCTATTTTACATTCGGCAACCTTGTATTTCACTGTCAAACCTAATCTCTGATTTCTTCACCTTTAAAGAGCTGTTCAACTTTAAAATCAACTGGCTAATTTGGAAATAACATATCCATTCCCACTTCAGAAGTCAGATTATTGAAGCTGTATTGCCCTTCCATTGGCAACCAACTAACCTAAAATACCTTGGGATCCACTTAACTTCCCTATCTCTCTAGCTTATTTTGACATAACTTTATCCCGTTGCTGAACACTATTAAAACAGACCTTTGTCTGTGGTCCAACATCAGCCACTCCTGGTTTTTGCAAAATGAACGTAATAAAAATGGACATACTACCTGGGGTCCTATTTACTCTTCAAATGATATCATTGGGTGTACCTGTTGGTTTATTTTTTTACCTTTCAATGTCTTGTATTAAATTATGTGTGGAAAGGGAAACATCCCAGAATCTCCTGTGGCGTCCTTTTCAGAACTAAATGCACCTGATGCCTTGAACTTCCAAACTGTATTACAATGCCATATCCTTGACTAGAAATGCGGATTGGAAATACGCTAGTGGCTCCAAACTGTGGGACAAACTGGAATCTGATATATGTAATCCTGACCTTTCCATAATTCTTGAGAGCCCACTACAGCTGCACCATGTTATTAAGAACTCGGCCATTCTGCCATTGAGGGTCCTCCTCGAAACATCAACTCCATCCTTCATGGGTCAATGGCATTACATGCAACTATTGCAATTTGTCCACTCTCTTCCTTTACTCCTCAGGTCCTTGAGTGACTTGTACCCCATTAAGTTCATATTTCGCTCCAAAGCACCACTGCTTCACAGTGTCTTACTGTTCTACAAAGCTAACCTTGGCCTGCAAGTGCCTCCATACCAATCTAACCTCACTCGCTGGGAATCGGACTTTCAACTTTCAATTACAGTTCATCAAAAGGATAAAATCCTCCAATTATTCCATATCTCTTAAATATCATCAAGAATGGCTAAGTTAATTAGAAGGTCCTAATCAGATGGCATCACAGATCAGTAAAATTACAGTCTATGTTCCCTACCCATTCCTCTTTATGCTGGAGAGAATGTGGCGAGGAAGCCTCTTACTGCCATATGGTGGCATTGTCCACTTATCCGCCCATACTGGTGTAATGTGCTCCAGTTGACAGCCCACTGACAGTTGACAGTTATTTAATTGGACAATAACCCCCACATTTGCTGAATGCAGCTAAACCCCTTATTTTTAAGATGAGGAGGGTTTTTATTAGTTAAATATTCTCATGAATGTGAGCAGTCTTTGCTACGTGTTAAGCACTCCTTACCTTTTCACTTTATGTTGGGAATGCAGCAGTAAGTGCAACATATGGCACAGCACACAACATGTAGCACTCAGGATTATATAACATACAGGATTATGTATATTACATTATCATGCCTGCTATACTCTGTATTCTAAAATGCATGGTTAACACACCCTACCATTTTTATGTTACATACTTAGGGCTGCTGCACTCACTGTATGCTGGATTGTACATTACATACTGCATCCTGTATATCATATACTCCTAATAACTGTGGTCTAAATGCCAATATTAATGATATACAGACAAAATGTGCAGCACTATATTAGCAAATTACCATTCATGTAGAAAACGGTGCTAAAAAAAAGTCCAAAGAGGTAAGTAATAAACCCTGGATCCACAGAAGTAGTCTCAGCAAGGAAAAAGTCACCAGTGAAGATAGATGTGTAGTAGAACAAAGGGTGACTAGAAACTATTACTTCACACCCAAAGTGAGCATATAATTCTACCTACCAGATTACAAGGCCACTAGATTATAGGTGGTCTGTTAAGGCATACCAGGATGGATTTCTCAAAGATCGCAATGGATAAGGGACCACTCAGATGATTGAGAAGTTGAGTCCCAAAAAATATAAAACACAAAGCGCTCCCATAGTGTGATAAAAGATAACATTGTAATATAGAGTAAGGTTATTGCACTTACAGGCTCCAAAGCATGAATCGGCATGTGAATAAATAGTTGCAGTATTCCTGCAGGCTTGTCCTCATGCTAATCGGCTCCAGCAAGGAACCAGCCAATCGGGTATCGATAGCGTGATGATGCCACCGTCGTAGCCCGCACCCTACGCGTTTTGTCACAGCTAACGTCCTCTGGGGTTGGTTGTTTAAAGTGTGTATCTTTGCTCTTAGTGCCAGCAGCTCCTTGTACTTTAGCGTAGTGTTTATTTGTAGGGTTGAGCGAACACGGACTGTATTATTCGTGTTCGTACCGAATAATTGGATTTTTGTTACCCGAACACGGACCCGAAAACTTTACTGTATATTCGGGTAAAAATCCGTGTTCGGTCGTTTTATTTCCGGGTTTTGCATGCATTGGCTTTTCATGGCGGGCTTTCAACAGCCAATCAACAAGCGTTTAACTGGTGTGCCTAAGCCATCCCAGCCATGCCTACAAATGTATTAGTAGCTGTGATTGGCTGTCTGAAGCACGTGACCAAGTCTTTATAAGTTCGAGGCAGCGCCGCTGCGGCGTCATTCTGCTGTGTTAGTTCAGGGACAGAGCACACATCAACGTGCTGGCTGCTGATTAGGGACAGACAGAAAAAAAATAAACATTTGTGTCCGGATAGAATTGAGGGACAGGTCGGAGTGTGTTAGGCAGGGCGAGTTGTAGGCATTTTAGGGCGAGGCTGCTGCTGATTTTTAGGGTCAGTGTGTGTCCGGATAGAATTGAGGGACAGGTCGGAGTGTGTTAGGCAGGACGAGTTGTAGGCATTTTAGGGCGAGGCTGCTGCTGATTTTTAGGGTCAGTGTGTTCTACAAACTACAATCGATATTGCTGTGTAGGGTGGGGTTTGCAGTCACCCGAACTACGATCATCATCTTATCAATCCTTTTAGGGAGAGAGTCTGCTGATTTTTAGGGTCAGTGTGTTCTACAAACTACAATCGATATTGCTGTGTGGGGTGGGGTTTGCAGCCACCCGATCTACGATCATCATCTTATCAATCCTTTTAGGGAGAGAGTCTGCTGATTTTTAGGGTCAGTGTGTTCTACAAACTACAATCGATATTGCTGTGTGGGGTGGGGTTTGCAGTAACCCGATCTACGATCATCATCTTATCAATCCTTTTAGGGAGAGAGTCTGATGATTTTTAGGGTCAGTGTGTTCTACAAACTACAATCGATATTGCTGTGTGGGGTGGGGTTTGCAGTCACCCGATCTACGATCATCATCTTATCAATCCTTTTAGGGAGAGAGTCTGCTGATTTTTAGGGTCAGTGTGTTCTACAAACTACAATCGATATTGCTGTGTGGGGTGGGGTTTGCAGTCACCCGATATACGATCATCATCTTATCAATCCTTTTAGGGAGAGAGTCTGCTGATTTTTAGGGTCAGTGTGTTCTACAAACTACAATCGATATTGCTGTGTGGGGTGGGGTTTGCAGTCACCCGATCTACGATCATCATCTTATCAATCCTTTTAGGGAGAGTCTGCTGATTTTTAGGGTCAGTGTGTTCTACAAACTACAATCGATATTGCTGTGTGGGGTGGGATAGGAGATAGGCAGGTGTCAGTGGTCCACATCCATTTTGCTGTGTGTGGGCTGCTGTGAACACAATCTTTTTGGGGTGCAGTGAACACAATCTTTTTGGGGTGCAGTGAACACAATCTTTTTGGGGGGCAGTGAACACAATCTTTTTTGCCCACTGAGGAGGAGGGAGAAAAGTATTTTTCTATCAGTCACTGTGTGCAGCATTTTTCCTTCAGCTGTGCTGTGCTGACTGATCATACACTGCTGTGTTCAGTTCACTGATGCTATTATTGAGTGGTTTCAAAAATCATACACTTTTTTTCTATTCCACTATTCAATATACAGCCTTGGGTTAAAAAAAATTAAATTGTGGCCTGCAGCAGAGCTGAATGATATTTGGGGTTTTTGGGGTTCATCTCATACTTCTGAAGATTTGAGGGTGCTGCCTGTTCCAAACTCCTCCTACTCCTCATCCAGCCTTTTAGGGGTACAAACAATAGTAATTGGGGCCTAGTGTGGTTTTGTACGTGTGAGATACATACACTTTTTTGATCATATTTCCTATTCCGCTATTCAATAAAAACCTTTGGGGATCAATTACATTTCGGGATAGTCTGTGTTGGTACGTGTGAGATCCACCTTTCCAAGTTTTTGGGGTTCATCTCATACTTCTGAAGATTTGAGGGTGCTGCCTGTTCCATACTCCTCCTACTCCTCATCCAGCCTTTTAGGGGTACAAACAATAGTAATTGGGGCCTAGTGTGGTTTTGCACGTGTGAGATACATACACTTTTTTTGATCATATTTCCTATTCCGCTATTCAATAAAAACCTTTGGGGATCAATTAAATTGCGGGATAGTCTGTGTTGGTACGTGTGAGATCCACCTTTCCAAGTTTTTGGGGTTCATCTCATACTTCTGAAGATTTGAGGGTGCTGTCTGTTCCAAACTCCTCCTACTCCTCATCCTGCCTTTAGGGGTACAAACAATAGTAATTGGGGCCTAGTGTGCTTCTGTACGTGTGAGATACATACACTTTTTTTGATCATATTTCCTATTCCGCTATTCAATAAAAACCTTTGGGGATCAATTAAATTGCGGGATAGTCTGTGTTGGTACGTGTGAGATCCACCTTTCCAAGTTTTTGGGGTTCATCTCATACTTCTGAAGATTTGAGGGTGCTGCCTGTTCCAAACTCCTCCTACTCCTCATCCTGCCTTTAGGGGTACAAACAATAGTAATTGGGGCCTAGTGTGCTTCTGTACGTGTGAGATACATACACTTATTTTGATCATATTTCCTATTCCGCTATTCAATGAAAACCTTTGGGGATCAATTAAATTGCGGGAAAGTCTGTGTTGGTACGTGTGAGATCCACCTTTCCAAGTTTTTGGGGTTCATCTCATACTTCTGAAGATTTGAGGGTGCTGTCTGTTCCAAACTCCTCCTACTCCTCATCCTGCCTTTAGGGGTACAAACAATAGTAATTGGGGCCTAGTGTGGTTTTGTACGTGTGAGATACATACACTTTTTTTGATCATATTTCCTATTCCGCTATTCAATAAAAACCTTTGGGGATCAATTAAATTTCGGGATAGTCTGTGTTGGTACGTGTGAGATCCACCTTTCCAAGTTTTTGGGGTTCATCTCATACTTCTGAAGATTTGAGGGTGCTGCCTGTTCCAAACTCCTCCTACTCCTCATCCAGCCTTTTAGGGGTACAAACAATAGTAATTGGGGCCTAGTGTGGTTTTGTACGTGTGAGATACATACACTTTTTTGATCATATTTCCTATTCCGCTATTCAATAAAAACCTTTGGGGATCAATTACATTTCGGGATAGTCTGTGTTGGTACGTGTGAGATCCACCTTTCCAAGTTTTTGGGGTTCATCTCATACTTCTGAAGATTTGAGGGTGCTGCCTGTTCCATACTCCTCCTACTCCTCATCCAGCCATTTAGGGCTACAAACAATAGTAATTGGGGCCTAGTGTGGTTTTGTACGTGTGAGATACATACACTTTTTTTGATCATATTTCCTATTCCGCTATTCAATAAAAACCTTTGGGGATCAATTAAATTGCGGGATAGTCTGTGTTGGTACGTGTGAGATCCACCTTTCCAAGTTTTTGGGGTTCATCTCATACTTCTGAAGATTTGAGGGTGCTGTCTGTTCCAAACTCCTCCTACTCCTCATCCTGCCTTTAGGGGTACAAACAATAGTAATTGGGGCCTAGTGTGCTTCTGTACGTGTGAGATACATACACTTTTTTTGATCATATTTCCTATTCCGCTATTCAATAAAAACCTTTGGGGATCAATTAAATTGCGGGATAGTCTGTGTTGGTACGTGTGAGATCCACCTTTCCAAGTTTTTGGGGTTCATCTCATACTTCTGAAGATTTGAGGGTGCTGCCTGTTCCAAACTCCTCCTACTCCTCATCCTGCCTTTAGGGGTACAAACAATAGTAATTGGGGCCTAGTGTGCTTCTGTACGTGTGAGATACATACACTTATTTTGATCATATTTCCTATTCCGCTATTCAATGAAAACCTTTGGGGATCAATTAAATTGCGGGAAAGTCTGTGTTGGTACGTGTGAGATCCACCTTTCCAAGTTTTTGGGGTTCATCTCATACTTCTGAAGATTTGAGGGTGCTGTCTGTTCCAAACTCCTCCTACTCCTCATCCTGCCTTTAGGGGTACAAACAATAGTAATTGGGGCCTAGTGTGGTTTTGTACGTGTGAGATACATACACTTTTTTTGATCATATTTCCTATTCCGCTATTCAATAAAAACCTTTGGGGATCAATTAAATTTCGGGATAGTCTGTGTTGGTACGTGTGAGATCCACCTTTCCAAGTTTTTGGGGTTCATCTCATACTTCTGAAGATTTGAGGGTGCTGCCTGTTCCATACTCCTCCTACTCCTCATCCAGCCTTTTAGGGGTACAAACAATAGTAATTGGGGCCTAGTGTGGTTTTGTACGTGTGAGATACATACACTTTTTTTGATCATATTTCCTATTCCGCTATTCAATAAAAACCTTTGGGGATCAATTAAATTGCGGGATAGTCTGTGTTGGTACGTGTGAGATCCACCTTTCCAAGTTTTTGGGGTTCATCTCATACTTCTGAAGATTTGAGGGTGCTGTCTGTTCCAAACTCCTCCTACTCCTCATCCTGCCTTTAGGGGTACAAACAATAGTAATTGGGGCCTAGTGTGCTTCTGTACGTGTGAGATACATACACTTTTTTTGATCATATTTCCTATTCCGCTATTCAATAAAAACCTTTGGGGATCAATTAAATTGCGGGATAGTCTGTGTTGGTACGTGTGAGATCCACCTTTGCAAGTTTTTGGGGTTCATCTCATACTTCTGAAGATTTGAGGGTGCTGCCTGTTCCAAACTCCTCCTACTCCTCATCCTGCCTTTAGGGGTACAAACAATAGTAATTGGGGCCTAGTGTGCTTCTGTACGTGTGAGATACATACACTTATTTTGATCATATTTCCTATTCCGCTATTCAATAAAAACCTTTGGGGATCAATTAAATTGCGGGAAAGTCTGTGTTGGTACGTGTGAGATCCACCTTTCCAAGTTTTTGGGGTTCATCTCATACTTCTGAAGATTTGAGGGTGTTGTCTGTTCCAAACTCCTCCTACTCCTCATCCTGCCTTTAGGGGTACAAACAATAGTAATTGGGGCCTATTGTGGTTTTGTACGTGTGAGATACATACACTTTTTTTGATCATATTTCCTATTCCGCTATTCAATAAAAACCTTTGGGGATCAATTAAATTGCGGGATAGTCTGTGTTGGTACGTGTGAGATCCACCTTTCCAAGTTTTTGGGGTTCATCTCATACTTCTGAAGATTTGAGGGTGCTGTCTGTTCCAAACTCCTCCTACTCCTCATCCTGCCTTTAGGGGTACAAACAATAGTAATTGGGGCCTAGTGTGCTTCTGTACGTGTGAGATACATACACTTTTTTTGATCATATTTCCTATTCCGCTATTCAATAAAAACCTTTGGGGATCAATTAAATTGCGGGATAGTCTGTGTTGGTACGTGTGAGATCCACCTTTCCAAGTTTTTGGGGTTCATCTCATACTTCTGAAGATTTGAGGGTGCTGCCTGTTCCAAACTCCTCCTACTCCTCATCCTGCCTTTAGGGGTACAAACAATAGTAATTGGGGCCTAGTGTGCTTCTGTACGTGTGAGATACATACACTTTTTTTGATCATATTTCCTATTCCGCTATTCAATAAAAACCTTTGGGGATCAATTAAATTGTGGGATAGTCTGTGTCGGTACGTGTGAGATACACCTTTCCAATTTTTGGGGTGCATCTCATACTGCCGAGGATTTGAGGGTGCTTCAGTCTGCCTCCTGCCTGTTCCGAACTTCTCCTACTCCTCATCCTGCCTTTAGGGTACAAAAAATTGTAATCGGGGCCTAGATTGTGTTTGTACGTGTGAGATACACCGTTTTGTAAAATTTCTCCTATTCCGCTATTCAATATACACCCTGTTTGAGTGTAAAAAATTAAATTGCGGGATAGTCTGTACCGGTACATGTGAGATACACCTTTTTAAATTTGTTTGGCGCATCTCCTTCTACCGCCGAGGATTGCAGGGCGCTTCAGTTTGGCTCCTGTTCCCAACTCCTCCTACTCCTCTTCCTCATCCTGCCTTTAGGGTACAAAAAATTGTAATCGGGGCCTAGTTTGTGTTTGTACGTGTGAGATACACCGTTTTGTAAAATGTGTCCTATTCCGCTATTCAATATACACCCTGTTTGAGTGTAAAAAATTGAATTGCGGGATAGTCTGTATCGGTACATGTGAGATACACCTTTTTAAATTTGTTTGGCGCATCTCCTTCTACCGCCGAGGATTGCAGGGCACTTCAGTTTGCCTCCTGTTCCCAACTCCTCCTACTCCTCTTCCTCATCCTGCCTTTAGGGTACAAAAAATTGTAATCGGGGCCTAGTCTGTGTTTGTACGTGTGAGATACACCGTATTATAACATTTTTCCTATTCCGCTATTCAATATACACCCTTTTGGAGTGTAAGAAAATTAAATTACGGCATAGTCTGTATCGGTACGTGTGAGATACACCTTTTAAATTTGTTTGGCGCATCTCCTTCCACCGCCAAGGATTGCAGGGCGCTTCAGTTTGCCTCCTGTTCTTAACTCCTCCTACTCCTCTTCCTCATCCTCCCTTTAGGGTACAAAAAATTTTAATCGGGGCCTAGTCTGTGTTTGTACGTGTGAGATACACCGTTTTTTTATCCTTTTTCCTATTCCGCTATTCAATATACACCCTTTTGGGGTAAAAAACATTAAATTGCGGCATAGTTTGCATATTTGACTGTCAGATACACCCGTGCGATACTGTTGTTGTTTTGTTCCGCTATTCAATAAACACCTTTCTAGGGCAAGATCATAAATTACAGAAATATGAGGAGACCATCAAATAGGGGCCGTGGCCTGGGTCGTGGTGCTGCTGGTAGAGCTCCTGTTGCAAGGAGAGGACGTGGTCCATCTGTGCCAGCTACACGCACAAGTGAAATACCTTCCACAAGTGTGAGTAGGCGACAGAACCTGCAGCAGTATTTGGTAGGGCATAATGCGCCTCTAGACGTGATGAGGCCTGAAGAAGTACAGGCGATAGTAGATTGGGTTGCTGACAGTGCCTCCAGTTCCTTCACATTGTCTCCCACCCAGTCTACTGCAGAAAGGTCAGAGTTGGCACCTGCAGCCAATGTCCAACCGTCTTCCACCTCACCCCCTTGGAAATCAGGCAAGCAGTCTGAGCCCCAATCCATACAGCAGTCTCTTGTTCTTTTTTGAGGACTCTGTCAGCAGGGTTTCCCAGGGCCACCACCTGGGTCACCAACCATCTCCACAATGTCCCGTGGAAGCGTTCAGCTTTCCATCTCCCAAACACTTGAGAGGAAGAGGAAGTACCCCCCTACCCACCCGCGATCCCTGGCCCTGAATGCCAGCATTTCAAAATTCTTGGCCTTTGAAATGCTGTCATTCCGTCTGGTGGAGACGCACAGTTTTAAAAACCTTATGTCGGTGGCTGTCCCACAGTACGTCGTGCCCGGCCGCCACTACTTTTCCAGGCAAGCCATCCCTTCCCTGCACAACCAAGTGGGGGAAAAAATCAGGTGTGCACTGCGCAACGCCATCTCTGGCAAGGTCCACCTAACTACCGATACGTGGACCAGTAAGCACAGTCAGGGGCGTTATATCTCCCTAACGGCACACTGGGTAAATGCAGTGGCGGATGGGCCTGAGGCGGATAGCAATTTGGCGCATGTCCTTCCACCACCGAGGATTGCAGGGCGCTTCAGTTTGCCTCCTGTTCCTAACTCCTCCTACTCCGCTTCCTCATCCTCTACCGCCTCCTCATCCGGACAGCATAACACCTTCACCACCAACTTTAGCACGGCCAGGGGTAAACGACAGCAGGCAGTTTTAAAACTTGCCTATTTGGGGGACAAACCACACACCGCGCAGGAGTTGTTGAGGAGCATGGAACAGCAGACAAATGAGTGGTTGCTGCCAGCGAGCCTCAAGCGATAACGGGCGACATCTCATAGCAGCTCTGGGCCTAGCCGGTTTGACGCACATCCCTTGCCTGGCGCATGTGCTGAATTTGGTGGTGCAGAGGTTCCTTAAAAACTACCCCGATATGTCAGAGCTGCTGCAGAAAGTGCGGGCCGTCTGTGCGCACTTTCGGCGTTCTCACCCTGCTGCTGCTCGCCTGTCAGCGCTGCAGCGTAACTTCGGCCTTCCCGCTCACCGCCTCATATGTGACGTGCCCACAAGGTGGAACTCCACCTTGCACATGCTGCAAAGACTGTGCGAGCAGCAGCAGGCCATAGTGGAGTTTCAGCTGCAGCACGCACGCGTGAGTCGCTCTGCGGAACAGCACCACTTCACCACCAATAACTGGGCCTCCATGCGAGACCTGTGTGCCTTGTTGTGCTGTTTTGAGTACTCCAACATGGCCAGTGCCGATGACGCCGTTCTCAGCTTAACTATCCCACTTCTATGCCACCTTGAAAAAACTATTTGGGCGATGATGGAAGAGGATGTGGCACAGGATGAGGAGGAGGAGGAGGAGAAGGATGAAGAGGTAACATTTCCAAGGCTTTCAGGGCAGTCATTCGCAAGGGGCTCCGAGGGTGGGTTCCTGCACACACAAACGCCAGGGACACAATTGTCCAGCAGGGGCACAGTTCTGGAGGATGAGGAGGATGAGGAGGAGGAGCTGGAGGAGGAGATGGAAGCATGTTCACAGCAGGGTGGCACCCAGGCCAGCTCATGGCCATTACTGGTGCGTGGCTGGGGGGATACAGAGGACACGGACGATACACCTCCCACAGAGGACAGCCTTTTCGTTGCCTCTGGGCAGCCTGGCACACATGAGCGATTACATGCTGCAGTGTCTCCACAACGACCGCCGAGTTGCCCACATTCTAACTTGTGCTGATTACTGGGTGGCCACGCTGCTGGATCCCCATTACAAGGACAATGTACCGTCCTTAATTCACTCACTGGAGCGCGATCGCAAGATGCGCGAGTACAAGCGCACGCTGGTAGACGCGATGCTGCTGGCATTCCCACCTGACAGCGGGGCCACAGTGGAAGCACAAGGCAGAGGAGGAGGAAGAGGTCGCCAACGCAACCAGGGCACTGCCAGCACCTCAGAAGGCAGGGTTAGCATGGCCGAAATGTGGAAAAACTTTGTCAGCACGCCACAACAAACAGCAGCACCAGCAGCTCATATGGAACGTCTTAGCAGGAGGCAGCATTTTACGAACATGGTGGAGCAGTATGTGTGCACACGCCTAGACGTACTGAATGTGGGGTCTGCCCCCTTCAACTTCTGGGTCTCCAAGTTGGGCACATGGCCTGAGCTTGCCCTTTACGCCTTGGAGGTGCTGGCGTGCCCTGCAGCCAGTGTATTATCTGAACGGGTATTTAGCAGGGCTGGGGGCGTTATCACAGACAAGCGCAGCCGCCTGTCCAGAGACAATGTGGACAAGCTCACGTTCATTAAAATGAACCAGGCATGGATCCCACGGGACTTTTCCGTACCTTGTGCAGAATAGCGATGGATACTGACCTTACCCAGCCATTGTTCCATTTTTGCTCTTTCTCACTCTTTTGGGGTGTACCCTCATTTAAAATTTGTGAAAAGAAGCAGTGTTGGCTACCTCGTCCTCCTCAGGGCCAGATTAACGTAGGGGCTATTGGAGCTGCAGCTCCAGGCCCCTACCTTTATATAGGCCCCGGGTTGGCCATATTCACTGTTACCGCTCTTCTGTCACTTGTAAACACAGAAGTTTGGCTTCTATGCTCGCTTCCCCAGGCAGCTCCCTCAGAACCTCCCCACACAGCACGAAGGCCGGACAAGGAAGGACAGTTGCCGATGTATGGATGTGTTTATGGGCTTCAGAGACAGCATCCCATGTTGAATTAGGCATGCATGGCTGCACCCTTCCTCCTCTGGGTGCATGCCAAGGCACGGCCCTTAAGGCCCTTCAAAATCCTCAGCACCAAGCCCATGATGCTCTTAATCCAGCCCTGGTCCTCCTCCACCGCCGCTTCCACCAACACCGCCCATAGGTGTGCGCAGCCTATTGCATTAGGGTGTGCACCCCAAAGTTTAAATACACATGCATGTGTTTGCCTACATGTACATGGCCCCGATACATTACTCTCCCTGCTGGCAAAGTGAAATAGAGCAGAGCAGGTCCGAGGGAGATCTTTCCCATCTCCTCAATGGCAAACAGAGCGATAATGCTATGTGCCCTAGGTGATTAGGGTGTGCCCAGGCACATCCGGCACACCCTGTGCGCATGCCTATGAGACCGCCACATCCACCACCACCTCAACCTCCCTCCTACTCCATATGGGCCTCGTCCTTCAGAGATGAAGAACATTGTTTTATTTTTCTGTTTTTTTTTTGTTGTTTTAAGTTATTTCCCTATCCACATTTGTTTGCAGAGCACTTGCCATGCTCTTAACTAAGTTTTGCTGCCATTTGCAGCACTCTAGCCCTTTCCATTGGTGTTTTAGAGCCATTTTAGTGCCTGAAATTTCGGGTCCCCATTGACTTCAATGGGGTTCGGTGTCCGGGAAAAGTTCGGCAAAAGTCCGGGACACGGACCCGGACTTTTTTTTAAAGTTCGGCCGAACCCGCCGAACACGGACATCCAGGTGTCCGCTCAACTCTATTTATTTGCCATTTTGGTAATAGTAATGTTATACTCCTGACCAAAGCAACAGTTGCTAGCTTACAATTAGGGGTCCCCTAATTCACATTTATGCATACACATACTAGGGCCAATTTAGATTGGCCAATTAACCTACCATTAAAGAAGTTTTTTTTTTTAGGTATGCTCATACGAAGTGTTAGTTCTCTGTCTGTATTCTGTGTGTAGAAAAGAAAATGTAATGAAAGTGTTTCTGTTTTAAAAAAAATCATTGTGCTGAGGTTTATATGTGTCTTGGAAACTCTCATTTAGAGAGACCCTATCATCAGATCAAGCTTTTTTATATTGGCACTTTAATTTAAAAAAGTGTAATAGATACATGTGTGCGGATAATTACTGCTGCAGGAAAGCACCTGTTCCCGCAGCCACAACCACCCACTTAGAAAAACCCAGGAGCGGTGTGCAGGTGCCATTAATGTTAATGCAATGGAAATCGCTCCTGCACTGGAAACCACACTGCACTTCTGGTTCCTGTGTGGGCTGCGATTTCTGAAATGCTGCAGGGACCTTTTCCCTGAATTTCCTGTGAAAAAAGCGGTCCACAGAGCCACACAGATGTGAACCTAGCCTAACGCTCACCAAAGACATTACCAACTGATTGTACAATCTCTTTTAGATCTGCCAACAAGTAGTTCAAAGGTCTTCCTTCTCTAAAGCTGCTACACTGACCAGATCCACTTAATACCAAAAATTAGAGTTATTCATATAGAAGCTTGTATCCATTCTTTGCTTTATAAATTTTATATAACTTAAACCCCCCAAAGTTTTATTCGTAAGTAAAGCAGACACTTCATTTGAAAACAAGTGTTTGTAAACTGTTGCTACGCGCAAAATTTCTTGAAGTTCCATGCACCATTCAAACAATGACACCTGCACTTTAACAGCCTGCAGTGCTGTACATAATCTGAAATGTATATCCCATTTCATCTGAAAAGACATGGACCACAATTACCACTAAGACTAAAACATGGGCTATCAGATGTCTCGGTGAAACAAAGAAGTTTGAATCATCGCTGAACTTAACAATTCAAAGCCTCAGAACATGACAGGATGCATAGTTGTAAAGAAGAGCCTATGTATTGAATAAGTCATGAACTTAAAAGCCCTCACCCTTATTTTACTGCAGCAATTGGCCAGTAAAAGTATCTGGAAGCCATTTGGCTTTTTTTGAACAGTGCATATTTATCATTACTTTTAGATCAAGAATAATAGAATATTGAAACTTTTCTTTATACAAATAGTCACAGCAATAGATAAGTTGTTAATTTTGCGGAGCACAATCAGATATACAGCGCAAGTCAGCAAACAAAACAGAAAAATTGCATTAAAACTGAATATGTGTTAAGTCACCATCTTACGGCAAATTATTATGGCTAATTAATTTTTAGTATTCACCCATGACAGCCCTGGTCCCAAAGGTCTGATACCTGTGTGTGGCTGACTGTTGGTAATTTATAGCTACGGGTCTAAATTTAGAAATTTATTCCAAAACAAAAAAACAAGGTCAAAAGCCAGACAAGAACACTTTCAAACGTTTGGCCAAATCATAATCCAAGAGAAAGTAATGCGGAGATAACACAGGATTAGAAGTCAAGAACAATTTGAACAAATATTAAACCCACAGTATTAGAACATACCCCTCTGAAGACAAAATGGCCTTAAACACAGGCACAGACAAACAGACAGAAGTTATATAAAAAAAGAAGCAGCTAATCACTGCATTCACATTGTGATTGTGCCTGCCCAGGGCATAAACTATTGGAGTATGCCCCTATCAAGGCATTAATATATATATATATATATATATATATATACATAACTATATACAGTATATATATATATATAAAACTATATACAGTATATATATATATATATATATATATATATATATATATATATATACACGTATATTATATCTCTGCTGTTTGGGTAAATTCTTCTTTAAGCCCCCACTTTGCTGACCTACCAACAAAGCAAAACTCTCCTGATTTGCATAACACACCCATTACCCATGTTTCCCTGTGGCATAATTCTTAAAGCAGTATTAATCCCATAAGCAAACATATTATATTGCAGCTTACCAATTTTTAGATGCGATAACTGCATTTATTTTCTTTATTAGTCTTTCTTTCTTCTATTTTTGTCTAGTGAACACGCCAGAAAATGTGTTGTTTTTCAAGAGTACAAGCTCTCCAGCAGAATATAATAATTTACATGGATGAAACAAACCTTTTAATACTGGCAGGGGTGCTTAATTTAAAATGACCAGCTTTAATTTATTCATGTAAAACCTTTATCCCAAAAGGAAAAATACTGTTTGCTGTAACTGATTATAAAGTATGAGCCTAAGTTTGGCTTCAATATGTTAGTGTGTTTAACTCTGCTTATATGGTTACCACTCCCCTCCCCCAGACTGACAATACTGCTGTTCAAAGTTGCCCCCATGCTCATCCATCCAGAATGTTGTCTTGCTAATACATGTGGTGTGTTACTGGCCAGATCACCGGGTAAAAATACAGGGAAAAAATCCAAAGAAAAGAAAACTGATGCAGCCACCAAATGTAACGATTGGTAAGCTGCAATATAATATATTTTTGGTTTTGAGTTTAAAAACACTTTATTACAAAAAAAGGGCTTTCATTTTAGTAGAATGCACAAAATATAATGAGTGTTTACTATACAAGTACAGTACAAGCAGCACATCTATACAGACCAGGTAGAGCTAGAACTATCTAAAGTTTAGCAACCTCTGGACATGTCTAAGATGGTGACCGCAGCAGAGGCCAAGAAGCATTGTCTGGCTAATCTCCTGTTTCCCTGCAGATCGGCCAACCTTTCACTATCCTGGCTGTTGGCACTGTTGTCTACACTTGCTATGACCAGGGTGAGACAGTCTACTGTGTCCCGGAATGCACCTGCATCAGCTCCTGTGTCTGGAGGAGCAGGAGCGAGGCCTGCTTAGGCAACCAATATGGCGACTCAGATGGAGGACACAGATCCAGTGCTCCAAGAGCAAGACAACTTTTCCACCCTCATGCAGGCTATTGTCACATGTCAGTCCACCCTGATGGGTAAAATTGACTCCCTGCAACTGGGGCTCATTTGCAAAGATATGGACAAGTTCCAGACCCGGCTGATAGAGGCCGAATGTCCTGTGAGTGAGTCGGAGGATGTGCTGCATGACCTTTCCGCATCTCTACTTACTCTTTGCACCAAGGTCAAAGCATTGGAATTTTGGGCAGAGGATGCAGAAAACTGCAACCAGAGAAATGATTTCTGCATTTTGGGCTTGCCTGAGGGGAGAGAGGATTTGGACCCTGCGGCCTTCACTGAGTGCCTTCTACACACTCTGCTTCATCAGGCGCCATTTTCACCCTTCTTTTCAGTGAAGAGGGTCCATAGAATGTTGGCGATTTGGGGACCACTGGGAGCCCCTTCACGCACGTCTGTCTTTCGTGTACCTAACTTCAGGAACCAAGACCTGGTACTGAGGGAAAGATGGAAGATTGACAGCCTGCATTATGAAGGAGTGAGGCTCAGGATTTTTCCTGATTTTTCTGTGCAGACACAAAAGCTTCAGAAATCCTTTGAAGACGTGAAATAAAATCGAAACACTTACAAACAAACGTGGTATCTGCGCCTTCTATTGTATACAGGGTTCCCCTGAAGAAGTCACGTGGGCGCGTAGGGCTAGCACCAGAAGTGACGTTCTGAATGTGGAAGTAAGGTCCGAGATTCCCTGTATACAATAGAAGGCGCAGATACCACGTTTGTTTGTAAGTGTTTCGATTTTATTTGAATAAAAATACACATTTTATGGCAATATTGCACTATGTGAGTACTTTCCTTTGAGATTCGTGGGAGCTTGTGGAGGACGTATACCCTGATCTATTCATTTAAGGCTGACCAGCATCCCCTGAGCATACAACAAGGAAGGAGAGGATTACCATATCCCTATAACAAAGAGGCGCAATATTTTATAATCTGAGGTGAGCGGTTAGTACACCATGAGGGGTGATAGGCGCAGAGAAATGCCCCGTAATTCCACACGGTGTAAGGTGGAGGTTCAACACTTGGATTAAGAAGACCGTTTTGTTTGTTTTTTTACTGTGTTATTTGGGACACGTTAAGCACCTTAAAAGGACTGAAAGCACTGGATGTTGAGAGAGCATCACCCACTTATGTATAGATGGAGCACGGAGCACTTTATTGTCACATGAATTAATAGTGTTACTATATCTACAACTGTATATTATATATTTTTTATTCTAAAGCACTCGTGCACTTTATATGGTTATTCACAAGCAGTGATTCTTAGATATTTATTGTGAAAAATGTATTGAATACTTTATAGACACATTGTACACTTGGAGATTTTACTTGATTTGAGCACCATCACAAAAAATTTAATATTGATTTATAGTGTTTTAATTTCAATTTATTTATTTAATATTGACTTACACCACTCCCCTGAAGCGCGGTACCCCTCCCCCCCTTCACTACACTTTTTTACTTCTCCTGAGAAAGCCTCTAACTGTTTGGATAATCTTCCTAAACAGTGACTGCTCTTTTTTGCCTGTTTACTCTCTGGAATCCTTGTGGAGGGTTCGGCTAGAAGCCTTTTGTGCCTTCCTGCCCTCCCGGTTGTTATTTTGTGCCTCAGGGATCTAAATACTGCTGCATTTTTCACTGCCCTGGGTGGAAACCCCCCTCTGCTGCTATATTCCTACTGGCTGGTGGTTTACCTACTGGAACTCAGGATATGAACCAACTCACCTATTTGTTTGCCCTCCTGGTTCGCAGAATCACATATGATCACCTGTATCATTCCTACGGCTGAAGAGGACTCTTCTACTATGTCTATACAGTATCCTGGTGACCGTAAGGATGACCTTTCTTGGATGCTCTGTCCCTTTGCAGTTGTGAGGTGGGCACTGTCTGCCTATTTCAGACGAACTTGTTCTATGTACTTGGTTGTCTTCACTTAGTTTGGTGCCCCCAGTATTATCTGGGTGATTTTTGATCTGCAGAGATATAACCCATTTTTTCATTACAGGCTGCATATTATTGATGGACTTTTGCACAATATTTCTGAGGTACCTTTTGTATTACTTTCCCACACTGACTATTGGCCATGGCACATTTTAGGATTAAGGCACACCCAAGTGTGGAGGGTGATGCAGGGAGGGAGTGGAAATTTTGTTGGACTGCTTTATTGTTTGTTTTGAAGCACATGATGTCTAGATTGGAACGTTTGAGATAGTGAGCTTGGGCTCCTATTTTATCCACTGTTTGATGCTGTGAGAGTCTCCCTGGGTCCAGCTGTGGGATTAGTGCTTAGGTGGCTATTTAATTATACATTCCAATTACCATCCCTTATGGTGATCTCCTCGAATGTCCAGGGCTGAAATTCGAAATGTAAGCATTCTCTTATGTTTAATTTCCTGAAACCATATTGTCCTCATATCTGCATAATACAAAAGACGTATCTTATGGGTAGTCAGGTTCCCTCCCTAAATAAACCCTGAGTAGGCTCCTACTACCATGACACCTATTCCTCTTACTCTCAAGGAGTAAGCATACTGATCCATAAGGCTTTATCCTTTGTGCTTGGGGATGTCCATCTGGACCCAGAGGGGAAATATGTCATTGTTCATGTTATGTGTGATCACACTGAATTGCTTATCACAGAAATCTACAATCCACCACCTGCCAATCTTTTGCCACTTAAAAAGTGGTGTCTATACTGGCCCTACCAATAATGTTCTCTTGGCCAGAGACTTTAATATGCCTCCGAATCCTAACTTAGTCAAATGATACCCTGATGCAGTCATGGACTCAGAGCTGTCTCGATGGGCAAAGGCTTATGGTCTATATAATGGGTGGTGGTGGAGATATCCCGGTTAGAGGCAAAACATGTGTGCCACAGCTACATATTCTACACTGTCCCACATCGACTTGCTGTATGTGAGTGCTCCTCTGTTCTCCCGTATTTATGAGGTTTCCATCCTACTGCATGGCATTTCAGATCATACATCCCTGCTGTTAACGTTTGACAACTGACTCCCTTTCTGGCTCTGGGTTATGGTGCTTGTCACGGTATTGGGTAACAGATAATGGAGTTAAGCCACTGATGTCCTCAGACCTACGAGACTATTGGGTTCACAATACCAGCCCATGACCCCAGGTATGGTTTGAGATGCATTTAAGGCATATTCTAGGGGTCAGTACCAATTTACTATATCCAAGGTTAGGAAGCAGTCTCAGATCGAGCTAACTTAGGTAAAGGTCCAAAGCTCAGGTGCTCAAATCTTGCTATGAAAACAAATTTGTACGAGAATTAAAGCTGAAAGTCTGCACTTCAAATTATTTTGGATTGTTTCATTTTAATTTTATTATGGTGGCATACAGAGCCAAAAGTATGAAAACTATGCCTGTGTCCAAATATATATATACCTACAGTAACTGTATGTGCTGTTATTTCCTGGTGACTACTGTGCTTCAGTGTATGTGGAATTATATTGGTGCTGTTTTCCTAATAAATGAAGAAAATGTTTCTGTTTAAAATTTTTAGCAACCTCTACACTATATACAGTGGCAGGAAAAAAGTATTTTTCTTCTTATTTTCTTCTGCAATAATTTGCCAAAAATGTGATCTGATCCTCATCTAAACACAGCAATAGACAGATACAATGTACTTAAGCTGATAACACACAAACAGTTTTAATTTCTTGTGTCTTTATTGAACACACCCATTAAACATTCACAGTGCTAGAGGAAAAGGTAAGTGAACCTATAGACTAATTACTTCAGCGAAAAAAGTTGGGGTCAGTAGTTTGCACACCTGGAGTCCAATTAATGAAATGAGTTAGAAAGCATAGTTTAGAGGTACTTAGTAAGATAAAAGACACTGAAACATTTTAGGATTGCTGTTCATAAGCAGCATTAGCTGAAGTGAACAATGCCACAGAAAAGATATACGATCAAGAGTAGTTGATCTGCGTAGGGCTGGAAATGATGCAAAGCAATCTGAAAGTGTTTAGGCATCCCTCAGTCGACGCTTAGCCAAACTGTCTACAAATTAAGACATTTTAGTACTGTGGCTTCTCTTCCTAGAAGTGGGCACCCAGCCAAGATGACTCCCAAGGCACAACACAGAAACCTTAATGAGGTAAAGAAGAACCTAGGAGTAACAGCTAAAGGCTTGATGGCATCATTGGAAGTGGCAAACATCCATATTCATGAGTCTAGCATATGTAAGTCTTTAAACAGGTAGGGTATCCTGCAGAAAACCATAGAGGAAGCCACTGCTCTCCAGAAAAAAATAAACTGTGCTGCACTCCTAACATTTGCCAAACTGCAGCACTAATGGGAAAATGTTTTTTTGGACTGATGAAAACAAAAAGGTTGTTATCACTATGTATGGCACAAAAAAGACACAGCTTACCAACATCAAATCAGTTATGTATGGTAAATGAAACAACATGATTTGGGCTTGCTTCGTTGCCTTGGGGCCTGGACCACTTGCCCTTATCAAGGGGAAAATTAGTTCCAAGTTTAACAAAATATCCTACAGGATAATGTCAGGGTGGCTTGCCCACCAGCTGAAGCATAGCAGAAGATGGGGGATGCAGCAGGACAATAACCCTAAGCATCAAAGTTAGCCCAGATCTTAACCACATAGAGGGGGTTCGCTTTCTCCACTAGCTCTGTGAATGTTTCATGGATTGGTACAATTAAGACCCAATCAATTCTTTGTTTATTGTGACTTAGATGAGGATTTGGATCACATTGTCTGGCATATTACTGCAGAAAACCATTTAATTCCAAGGGGTTCACACACTTTTTCTTGCCATTGTGTATGTATACAGTACTGTGCAAAAGCCTTATTCAGTTGTGAAAAAATGCTGTAAATTAAGAAAGCTTTAAAAAAAAGAAGTGTTAATACCAAATATTGATTTCCTTTTTGATTTTTCTTCTGTTAATTTACTTTTCATTCGGTAATTGATAAAAAATGATCTATTAACACTTCTATTTTTTAAAGCTTTCCTAATTTACAGCATTTTTCCACACCTGCCTCAAACGTTTGCACTATCTATCTATCTATCTATCTATCTATCTATCTATCTATCTATCTATCTATCTATCTATCTATCTATCTATCTATCTATCTATCTATCTATCTATCTATCTATCTATCTATCTATCTATCTATGTTGTAGATAGGTAGCTAAAAAGATAGCCAAAAAGATTAGATAGATAGATAGA
This sequence comes from Pelophylax lessonae, assembly GCF_965119305.1. Classification (NCBI taxonomy): domain Eukaryota; kingdom Metazoa; phylum Chordata; class Amphibia; order Anura; family Ranidae; genus Pelophylax; species Pelophylax lessonae. Next base: position 432,350,358 of record NC_138770.1, on the reverse strand, counting down.
TAGATAGATAGATAGATAGATAGATAGATAGATAGATAGATAGATAGATAGATAGATAGATAGATAGATAGATAGATAGATAGATAGATAGATAGATAGATAGATAGATAGATAGAAAGAAAAAAAAAACCTCTCAAGCATTGTCCAATGTGTCCCATGCCATTACTAAAAAAGTAAAAACAGGTCAAGGGTTAAAATCTGCCAGTTAACAGCAACAGGCCCATTTACATTCATCTGACACCCTGAATGTGTTTTATTGTGAGAAACCCATAAAGCTTTCATTAGCATCGCTGCTAGCACTAAACTGGATTTTTCTCTTCCCAGACTAAGCCTTGGCTGTTTTTTTTTCTTGTGAGGGGACAGCAAAGTATGATACATTTGACCTTGATGAATTTTATATTTTTGTTTGTTCTTTTTTACCAGCAATGTACAGTATGTTTTAGTGAATGGGTAAGGTAACAAATACAAAAGATCTCTTTCCCACTTTTTTGTGGTCAGGGGCTAAATAACCCCAGTACCTATAAGGGAACTAGGTTAAGGTTATGAGTGTGGATGTATAATATTACTTTTTACCTTCTCCTTTCCAAACACCAGCCCGACACAGTACGGTATTTTTTTAAATTATTTATAACTAAAATGAGCAAACTGGTTCATTCCTCTCAAGGTTCACAGGCTATTAAAGTATACCCATTAGGGATGTGATTGGATTGGGTACGCAGGGTACAGGGTATTGTTGAACCTATCCTGAACCTAACTTGAAGTCTATATGGGTTTATTCCTGAAAATCAAATCGGGTGTTTTCAAAACTAACATGATGGATTTTCAAAAGGGGGCATAGGAAGCTGGACACCGCAATGTAGGACATGTACCAATGCAACAAAAAAGTAAAATACTGTACAGTGGGTACAGGTACAGTAAACCTTTAAAAACGACTTCGAGGGTGATGTGCTTGGAGATGCCTTCATGTTGTATGTGGTGTTGGAGAAAAATGCAATTTTACAGACAACATGGCCGACACCCTCTTTTGGTGAAATTTGCCTATGTAATTGATTTTTTTTACTGCTACATTATTGCTTAGCCTTAATACAATACCAGCACACCAATCATTATGTCTTGAGCAAAAAAAAAAAGAAGGTTTTTAGTTTTGGCTGCGATACCTGATTTTTTTTTTTTTTAATCCAGTGGTAAAAGAACTGATAATCTTCACGTACTGTATGTGTTTGTTAGAAATTGTCTACATGTTGCTGCAAATAGAAGGAGCTCTGCAGCCTAGGCTTTTTTTTTTGCTCAAATTTTTATTTTTAACATAAAGTACAAAAATACATTCGGAGGTTGCACCAAGAAGGATTTGTAAAATTGTTTAAGTAGATGAGGTATAAAATTTGTTTACAAAGGCATTGTGATTGCAAGACAATAGTAGTGCGGAGTCGTCACAATATAGGGTGTAAAAGGCTTAATGCTTTGTGATGGCTGCAGCTTAGTAGGCTGCTGTTTAGGTATAAGGTTCTGAGTAAGGTGTAGGAGAGAGAGGGGGAAAGATATAAAACGTGTTTATGTCTAGGGGAGGGGTGGGTAAGGGGAGCTGCACAGTTGTGGGGAAGAAGTAAGCCAGTAAAAAAACAGAATTTTTGTAAAATCTTACCTGTAAAATTCCTTTCTCTGAGTCCTCCGACAGTCGCCGCCTCTTCATATTCGTCACAATGGGTATTAGACTTTGCTCCGAAGGAGTAGCTAGGCAACAGAATATGTTAACATTAAAGCTTTTAACATATCCCACCCACAGGGTGTGGTCCCCTCAGTCAATACCCTCCTACTTCCTGCAACCATATCTCAGTTTCAGTGGAATAGCAGTAGAGTATACAACCAAACCCCAAAAGAGGGGCGGGGACGGCGACTGTCGGAGGACTCAGAGAAAGGAATTTTACAGGTAAGATTTTACAAAAATTCCGTTTTCTCTTACGTCCTCCGACAGTCGCCGCCTCTTCATATTCGTCACAATGGGGACGTCCCAAAGCAGTGCAAACATGAGGGGTGGGAAACGCAGCCGCGCCGTAAGGCAAAGCAGTCTCCACATCAAAGAAAGGAACCTTACCAAAGGAAGGACACCAGCTGGGCAACATGAAAAAAACTTGCTCAACAGGAGCAACAACCCAGGAAAAACAAATAACCCAGTGATAAAAACGTATCCCAAACAGCCAGGGGTCCAAAATAAGGGACCCTAAGGAACTGCCGCACTAAGAACCTTGCGGCCAAAGGAAGCATCTGCCGATGCCTGAACATCGACTCTGTAGAATCTTGTGAAAGTGTGTACGGTCGACCAGGTCGCCGCCTTACACACCTGGGCCACAGAAGCCCCATGACGACAGGCCCAAGACGTACTCAGAGATCTAGTAGAGTGCGCCTTCACAGGCACAGGAGGAACTTTTCCCTGCAAAGCATATGCCTGTTCAATGGTCTGTCTGATCCATTTGGCGATGGTAAAAGCCGACGCCGCCATGCCCTTCCGAGGACCTTCCGGAAGAACAAACAAAGAATCCGTCTTGCGAAAAGACTCAGTCGATTTAAGGTAAACCCTTATCGCCAGAACAACATCCAAAGAGTGCAACCTCACCTCCTTCGGATGTTTAGGCTTCGCGCACAGCGAAGGTAAGACAATATCCTCATTGAGATGGAATTCCGAAACTCGCTTCGGAAGAAAAGAAGGATTAGGTCGCAAGACCACCTTATCCAAGTGAATGACCAGATACGGAGACTTGCAGGACAAAGCCGCCAGCTCCGACACTCTGCAAGCCGAAGTGATCGCCACCAAAAAGGCGACCTTTTTGGACAACATAGACAACGAGATCTCCCTGATCTGTTCAAAAGGAGCACGTTGTAACACAGATAGAACGAGATTCAAGTCCCAAGGAGGCAGAGGATCACTCCTAGGAGGGACCAGATGCCGCACTCCTTGAACAAAAGTGCCAACCAAGGAGTTAGCAGCCACAGGACGTTGAAAAAGAACGGCCAGCGCAGACCCCTGACCCTTGATCGTAGCCAGCGCCAAACGCTGGTCGACACCCGTTTGAAGGAAGGACAACACCCGAGAAACCGAGTACGTGCGAGGTGAAAACCCCCTGGACTCACACCAGGCAAAATAGGCCTTCCAAGTACGGTAATAGACCTTCCCTGAGGAAGGTTTCCTCGCGTTGATCAACGTGTGAATGACCTCAGGGGAGAGACTCCTATCCTTCAGGACCTCGGTCTCAACAACCACGCCGTCAAAGCCAGCGACTGTAAAGCAGGATGGAATATCGGCCCTTGAGACAGGAGATCGTCTCGAAGAGGTAGACGTCATGGGGCGTCCACCGCCAGATTCACGAGGTCTGCGTACCAGGACCGGCGAGGCCAGTCTGGTGCCACAAGAATCACCGTGCTGCGTTCCGAGTGCAACCTGCGAAGGAACCTGGACAGCAATTGAATCGGTGGAAACGCATACATCAGCTTGTACTGATGCCACGGGACCACTAACGCGTCTGCCCGAGGGTCGCGCGTCCTTGCCACGAACCTTCTCACCTGTTCAGACGAGACGCGAACAGGTCCACATCTGGCAGACCCCACTTCGCGCACAACATCTGGAAGACAGCCGGGTGGAGAGACCATTCCCCCTGATCCAGGGTCTGGCAACTCAGATAGTCCGCCTGCCAGTTCTCCACCCCCGGAATGTGAACTGCCGTTATCGCCGGGACATGAGTCTCGGCCCAAGACAGAATGTCGGCTACTTCCCGAGCCGCTCGGGCACTCCTGGTGCCCCCTTGGTGGTTGATGTAGGCCACCGCCGTGGCATTGTCCGTCTGCACCCGAACCGGACAGCCCTGCAGCCGGTCCGTCCAGCGGCGAAGGCAAAGATTTATCGCACGCAATTCCAGAATGTTGATTGGAAGGGAGGACTCCCCCTCCGACCAAGTTCCCTGGGCGGACAGAACGCCCAGAACACCACCCCAGCCCGACAGGCTGGCATCCGTGGTTATCACTGTCCATGAGATAGGACAAAAGGACTTGCCCCCCGACACCATCAGGGACTGGAGCCACCACAGAAGATCCCTTCTGGTGCGAAGGCTCAACGAAATTAGAAGATCCAGAGATTGGGGTCGCCCGTCCCACCTGGACAGGATCTCCGCTTGGAGACCCCGCGTGTGAAACTGGGCGAAGGGAATCGCCTCGAAAGCCGAGACCATCAATCCCAGACATCGCATGCACTTCCGGAGGGACGAGCACGGACCTGACTTCCTCCTGAAGAGTCCTGAGCTTGTCTTCCGGCAGGAAGACCGTCGCCTGGACCGAGTCCAGGATCATTCCCAGGTAGGGAAGACGAACCGACGGACTCAGCGTCGACTTTGGAAAATTTATCGTCCAACCAAACTCCTGTAGAGTTTGCATCGTGACGGACAGGTCCTTCTCCAGACCCTGGCTGGACGCAGACCGAACCAGAATGTCGTCCAGATACCCCAGGACAGAGATGCCCTGATCTCTCAACAAAGCCAGAACAGGTGTAAGCACCTTGGTGAAAACCCGTGGAGCCGCGGCGAGACCAAAAGGCAACGCCACGAATTGGTAATGATCCTCCGCAATGGCGAATCGAAGGTACCTCTGGTGACCCTCGAAAATCGGGATGTGAAGGTACGCATCCTTCAGATCGATGGAAGCCATGAATTCCCCCGGAACCAGGGCAGCCACCACCGACCGCAGGGATTCCATGCGGAACTTGCGAACCCGCACAAAGCAGTTCAAAGCCTTCAAGTCCAGAATTGGACGAACCTTGCCCTCCTTTCTGGGCACGGTGAACAGATTGGAATAAAACCCCCGAAATCTGTCCCGATGAGGCACCGGAACCACCACTCCCTGAGCCCTCAGGTCCCGCACCGCCAAGTGCAGATCCCGCAAACGCTCCGGAGACAGTTGAAGATTTGAGCGAAAGAATCTGCTCTCCGGCCGAGAGAGAAAAACGATCTTGTAGCCAGATCGAACGATTTCCTGAACCCACCGGTCCCGCACGCGGGCCAGCCAGGGTTGAAGAAAACCGAGCAAGCGTCCCCCCACCCCAGAACTGGGTGAGGGCGCCCCTTCAGGCCGCACTGTTATGGGCAGCGGGTCCGGACTGACCGGACTTCTGTTTACCAGACCACGGCTTCTTTTGGGAGCCTTGACCCTTGAACGGTTTGCCCTTGTAGTGCGACCGAAAGGCACGAAAGGACCCCTGAGGAGGCCGAAAATTAGTATGCTTCTTACCAGGAGCCCCCTTAGCCTTGGGGAAGTGGGGCAAGAGAGTGCTCTTACCGCCCGTGATCCCCTTTATCAACGTATCCAAGGACTCCCCAAAAAGGCGAGATCCATCATAAGGCAGATTGGCTAAGGTCTTGCGCGAAGATTGGTCCACCGACCAACACTTCAACCAAACCAGGCGGCGAGACAACACCGCCGCGCTTTGTACACGTGCAGCCAACGGCACTAAGTCCAAGTCCGCATCACACAGGTACATGACACCCTGATGGATTTGATCCACCATATCCAATGTCGCCGGCGAGGCCGAATCAGCCACTAGGACGCGCCTAAGCACCTGCGTCCAACTTGCAACAGCCTGGGCTGCCATAAGAGAGGCAAACAGAGCTTTAAGCATCAAACCCGTAACAGAATAAGTATGACGGGCAAGAGACTCCATTCTCCTATCCGTGGCATCTCGGAACACCGGGGTATCCTCTGCAGGAATCGCAGTGGATTTGTTCAAAACCGCAATTGCGTGATCCACCGGGGGTGGCACACACCACCGTTCATCAGTGGCAGGCGTGAAAGGATAACGCAGCCTGAACCTACTTGGCACAGCAAAAGGTTTGCGTAAATTGCGCCATTGTTCCTTAACAGCGCGCTGAAAATCATCAGTGCAGGGAAAGACCTGCAATGTCTTGCGTCTTTTCTGCGTCCCATAAGCCGCCAGGGCAGCGGGAGGACACAGTTCATCCTGCAAACGCAGTGTTTGTTTTATGGAAGCAACCAATTCATCCATGATTGCAAGCTCTTCAGGCGAGCCAGGGGGAGAATTATCAACCCCTTCAACCTCAGCCTCCACCTCGGACCCCACGAGATCCAGGGAGGAACGGGACCCTGATAAGGAGACCCCAGCCATAGCCGCCCCATCACCCTCACCCTCAGAATCAGAGGAAATAGAAACTCTGGGTCTTTTAGTGGATTGAGCAGCCACCAGCATCTGCACCTGAGCAGCAAGGTTAGCCACCACTTCGGCTAAATCCCCCCCTGGGGGGGGAAACAGCAGTCCCCTGGCTTCCCACCAAGGTGGCAGGAAATTTGCCCTCCTGAGAATCCATTGCCCCAAAAAAATATGCCGGAGAATAAAGGGTTAACTGCCCCTTTAACAAGCGCGGCGAGCGCAGCCCACCGCACACACACACAAGCACAATGAGACCCCCACAGGGATAAAACTGAACACAGGCAATGGATATAGGAAGAACAGAAGGATAAAACCTGAGGAGACCCCTGCTGCTGCTGCCGCCTCGATCGGTGCACCCAGGAAAGAGTAAGTGATGAAATCAGGGCGCTCTATTAAAGCCTATGGAAGGCTACAAGAAAATGGCCGCCCGCAGTGAAAACATGCAGCTGGAGCGAGCGCAGGCAAAATGGCGCCATTTGCCCCCGAAACCGCCGCTCCCCCACTACTGTGATGCAGTATAACACCACCCATGTAAAAATACATGGCGGATCGCCGCAGCGATCGCTGTATTGTGCCCCAAACATGACAAAAACATGCCCCACAGCACACAGCCCTTCACACCTTACACAGGCTGACACAGACAGTGCCACACAGCCCCCCCCTGCCGCCCACAGCGTGCAGCCAGAGAGCGATAGGGAGCCAAACAGTGTGAACAGAGGCAGGTTACACAGTCCCAGACTGACACCCCCCCCGACAGACAGGTCCCCACATAGATACACTTACCTCTTAATGGCGTGGGGAACCCGCACAGGCGAACAAGCCGCTGCACATGAGGCAGGGAGAGTCGCATCCAGGACGCACAAAATCGGGGTTAAGAAACCGCACAGCGTCCAGTGAGGTAGCCACCTCACCAATCATCCCTGCACCGAACAGGGATGGGTCGTTCACTGTGCCAGGAGCGTTACCTGGCTGAACGCTCGATGGCAGGCTGGGAAGCCACTGACCCACGACCTGCGACAGGGGGATCAGCCCGAGACCCAGCCCGCACGAATCCTCTTCATCAGAAGAACTAACTAATGCTGACAAAAAGAACAGCTAAGTAAAGAGAGAGAAAAAACTCAAACAAAAAATCAAAAAAGAAGAGAAAAGCTGAGGCAAAATGCCCCAGCATAGAGAGATCCAGCTACTCCTGACAAGCTAGACATTGAAACTGAGATATGGTTGCAGGAAGTAGGAGGGTATTGACTAAGGGGACCACCCCCTGTGGGTGGGATATGTTAAAAGCTTTAATGTTAACATATTCTGTTGCCTAGCTACTCCTTCGGAGCAAAGACTAATACCCATTGTGACGAATATGAAGAGGCGGCGACTGTCGGAGGACGTAAGAGAAAACGAATTTTCCTCCTTCTCTTCTGCTAATCCCACCAGAGAAGAAAGTTTGTTAGGGTGCTGGTAGTGAACAGGAGGAGAAGGATTAGGGTGCTGATGCTGACAAGGAGGGTTGAGGTACTGACAGTGAGGAAGAGTTTTGGGGTGTTTGCTTCGAGCAGGAGTGTTGGGGTGCTGGAGATGAAGAGGAGTTTTATATGAGGCTTCAAAGGGCATTTTTTTTACTCTTTCTCGATACAAGGGGAAAGTCTGGAGGTCTACTGCCACCATGCTAGAGGGAGCTCAACATGTCTTTGGTGGATGCAATTAGAAACAACCTCTTTGCTGCATTTCCTGATGGTGCAAGTATTCTCAGCATTGGGGTCACAGCTGCAAATGGCGATAGGATGCATGCCCCTCCCCTTTATTAAAAAAAGCTAATTCATGCCTAAAGTGATAAGCAGAGGTGGTTTTGAAAAATCAAAGAGTATCAGCTGCTTGTCCCTATATTTGTGTAAATCATACATGTAAGAATCCCCTTGGGACTTATTGCAGTATAAATTATTAATAATGACCATATAAGTGTATATACTGAAATAGTAACTTTATTGTACGGACATTAAACATATTGCATTCCAAGATCTTCCTCTGAGGCAAAAAACAGAGGGGTATCTAAGTATTAAAAAATGCACAGTTGGTTACCTAAACATGCAAAGATTGCCATTACATTATATATACAAATTAAGGGGGGGGGGGGGGCGGATGCCAGGGAATAGCCCCTTATCTGTACACAAAGCTAAAAGCATAAGTGACCATTTGGTGAAGGGACTCTGTCAGGGCAGCCGGATTTTCTGTGGCTCCCACTGTGCTGTGCTGAAGGCTTCCACTGCCCAACCTAGAAAGTGGTACTAGTTCCAGTTCAAGCACATCAATGTACATGATTCAGCAGAACTATGCACTGCAATGGATCTAGCACTGCTAGTTGGGTTATGGTAGTCTCCAGAACTGGAAGTGAGTCTTGGAGTGTTGGCAAGTATAGAGTGCTCATGAATGGTTACCCTTAAGGGTATTGTAAAGTCTCGTTTAAAAAAAAAAAATAATAAAAAACATATTCTACTTACCTCCTCTGTGCAGTTGGTTTTCCATGGTCTTGAGTGGCCCGGATCCTCCTCGTCTCGGGTCCCTCTTTGCTGCTCCTGGCCCCTCCCTCCTGACAAGTGCCCCCACAGCAAGCACTTTGCTATGGGGGCACCCAAGCTGAGCTGCAGCTCCTTGTGTCCATTCAGTCATGGAGCTGGCATTCAGCCCCTATTTCTTCTGATTGGCTAACTGACTTTGATTGACAGCCGCGGGAGCCAATGGCACCACGGCTGTGTCTTAGCCAATCAGTAGGGAGAGTCCCAGATGCCTGAGGGACTTGTGGACATCCATGGATAAAGATGGACCTCAGATAAGTATTAGGGGGTGCTGGGGAGGCTGCCACACCCAGAAGGTTTTTTATCTTAATGCAAAGAATGATCTAAGCAAAAAAAAAAAAAACCTCTGACTTTACAACTTCTTAAACTCTCTACAATTGTCAGTTTTGGCCACCATGCTGGCCATGTATGAATGAAAAACCATTGATTTTTTTTGTTGTTTAATGCAATTTTTTGCTCAAATACAATCATTTAACACAACATTTCGGATGTATTTAGTTGGATTTTCTGACAGTTTATTGCATAATTAGTGACTGAACTTCCTATTAGTGTAACTGATTTCTGAAAGATAAGATGCTTTCAGAGAAACTATTGTTATATTGTTTCATCCTATTGTTACATAATGACCAGCTTTAGAGTGCAAAAAAGGGTATTTAATAACACATGAACCCCTTAGATAGAAGAGCATTGTGCAGATAAAATGTGATATACCACACAGTGATTAGAACTTTTAGAAAAATTAACATAGCAGTGGCTCTAATTGAAAACACACTACTACTCTTTAATAGGTGCTTAATTATTTTTACTGGGGATAATAAGGCTGATGTCAGATGGGCAACTTTGCTGATAGTGATCCAGCATCTGACTAAACCCCCAGCGGCAGAAACACTAATAGGCTGCCTGGTTGTCCCCATGGAATTATTCCCTTTGTAGCTGAGGTTCCACGATGTTATTATCATTGCAGGCTATAGAGATTCTGCAGTTTTTGGGCTAGCAACAGAGCAAATCCTGCCAATGATGATTTGTTTCTAGCAGCATAATCACTTGTCTGACATCAACCCAAAACCAATAGTTTTGGTTTAAAGCTGAATTCCAGGCAATAAAAAAAGTTTTTCCATGCAGTGGGGCTCTGCATGGGTCAACTGCTTGTTGGGGATTGTAGAAAGGAGATATATTTACCTAATCCCCCAATTCTCCCTGCAGAGGAGTGGTCCCTGTGGCTCCTGCCCCCCTGCAGTTTAGCGGTCTTGTGCAGTGGACCGTTCCTGATGTCATCATGCCCAAAGACCTGCTCTGGACGTGAGGACACCAGGAACAGGCCACCCCCGGATCGTGGGGGAATGCTGTTTGTAGGTGGATCGGAGGATCTGGTGTGTACAAGCTTTCTTCAATCCCCTGGAAAAAAAATTTGCATTTGACCCGTGCAGTTTGGGCACAGTCCCACAGCACGGGAAAACTTTTATTTCCAGAGTTGAGTGTTAATGTGTTTATTTCTTTCCTTTAAATTTTCAAGTTTTAAACTGATGTTTTATATAAAAAATTAACACAGGATGTAACCATAATGCTGTTTTTGTATAACATTTAGGATTTTCTAAACAGAAGTCACAGCGGTAGCTTCTGCTTTTGCAGCCATTTCTGGAAGTCCTAGAGAAGGAGAGGGGTCAAGTCACTCTTCTGAGTCATTCAACGGTGTGGTTTCATTTGGGCTTTAGATTTGCAGCTGTACACAACAGTTTGTTAAAAAAAAAAAACACAAGAAACCTAGATGCTGTAAATGAGAAAAGTTAATCTAGAGATTTAATTGTTGTCTGCAAATATGACATTTTACAGTACAGTATTAAAAAAAAAATAAGCCTGATATTATAGGGTAAAAAAAAAAAGACACACACATTATACATGTACATTATATACAAAAAAAGATAAAGTGAAGTCTCAAAGGAAGCAGCTGTTGCTGGGTGATTCAATCATAAGAAGTGTGGAGCTTAAAGAAAATGGTTCTGTGAGATGTCTCCCTGGTGCTACTGCTAGGCGAGATAGAAGACGTATTATTAATATTGTTAAGCAAGCAAAGCAGGAAGGGGACGTGGATGTTCTTGTCCATCTAGGGACAAATGACCTGGCTTGCAATGAAATGTCAGAGGTGAAAAAATCTTTTATCACACTTGGAAATGACATACAGCATTTTGCATCCACCATTTCATTTTCTGAAGTTCTGCCTGTGCATAATGTTCAGAATGATAGGCAGAGGCGCATAAAGGAGTTCAACATATGGCTTAGTAAATGGTGTCAAGAGCAAGGATTTGGCTTTGTTTCTCATGATAGCTCTACTTGGAATAGAAAGGAACTGTACAAAAAAGATGGTTTGCACCTTTCTCTCAAAGGAACAAATGTACTTAGTGAACAACTCCAAGAATTTGCGAAAGAGTATTTAAACTAGGAAGGGGGGGCAAAAGAGTGAAAATACAAGAGTCCAATTGCCCCCCGAAACAATGCCAGAACAGGTCAGAAGCACAGAGGTTAAGAAATGATAAGCTCAGAGTCCTGTCTACAAATGCTCGCAGTTTAGGTAAAAAAATCAATGAACTTGGGTCAATAATGGAATCTGAGAATGTAGATTTAGTGGCTGTTACGGAGACATGGTTTAATGAAAGAAATGACTGGGACATAACCATACCAGGGTACTCTTTATACAGAAGAGACAGAGTAGGCAAGAAAGGAGGAGGAGTGGCCCTGTATGTGAAAGATAGCATTAAATCTAACCTAATACAAGTTGGTGAGGCCAACATAGAGTCAGTTTGGGTTACGTTGCAGTTTGCTAATCATGCAGTAACTCGTGTAGGTGTGATATATAGGCCACCTGGTCAAGTTAAAGAACTAGATGATCTACTAGTTGAAGAAATAGCTAAAATGACAATGAAAGGAGAAGTTATCATTATGGGAGATTTCAATCTTCCAGATATAAACTGGAAAACCAAAATAGCAAGTTCTACCAGGAGTACAGATATTCTAAATTCCCTACTGGGGTTGTCTCTGCAACAAGTGGTTGAGGAGCCAACCCGGAGGGAGGCCATTTTGGATCTGGTATTCACAAATGGGGATTCGGTATATGATGTCATTGTAGGCGAAACCTTGGGATCTAGTGATCACCAGTCAGTGTGGTTTAATATAAGAACTGTGAAAGAGTCACACCACACAAAAACAAAAGTTTTAGATTTTAGAAAAACAGACTTTTCAAAAATGAAATTAGTCATAAATGAGTCCTTATCAGACTGGAACGGATTACATGGAGTCCAGGAGAAATGGGACTACTTAAAAGGTGCATTATTGAAGGCAACAGAAAATTGCATTAGACTTGTCAGTAAAAGCAAAAAAAGGAAGAGACCACTGTGGTACTCAGCAGAAGTGGCCCAAATCATTAAAAATAAAAAGCTAGCATTTTGTAATTATAAAAAAACCCAGAGCAATGAAGATAAGGAAATCTACAAGATTAGGCAGAAAGAGGCCAAGCAAGTTATAAGAACTTCTAAAGCGCAGGCAGAAGAAAAACTAGCTCAGTCTATGAAAAAGGGGGATAAGACATTCTTCAGATATATAAATGAAAAAAGGAAATTAAAACAAGGAATAACTAAATTAAAAACAAAGGACGGAAGGTATGTAGAAGAAAATAAAGGGCTAGCTGACTGCCTTAATGAATACTTCTGTTCAGTTTTTACAGAAGAAAAAGAAGGAGAAGGACCTCCACTTGAAAGGATGACTAATGAATCATTTGATGCATGTGTCTTTACAGAGGAAGACATTCTAAGATTGCTGTCTAAAGTGAAGACAAATAAGTCACAGGGTCCTGATGGGATACACCCAAGATTATTAAAAGAGCTTAGTGGTGAGCTGGCAAAACCATTAACAGATCTATTTAACCAATCATTAGTAACAGGAGTCGTCCCGGAAGACTGGGAATTGGCAAATGTCGTGCCCATTCACAAGAAAGGTAGTAGGGAGGAATCGAGCAACTATAGACCAGTGAGTCTGACATCAATAGTAGGCAAATTAATGGAAACCCTATTAAAGGATAGGATTGTGGAACATCTTAAATCCCATGGATTGCAAGATGAAAAACAACATGGGTTTACTTCAGGGAGATCATGTCAAACAAATCTTATAGATTTTTTTGACTGGGTGACTAAAATAATAGACGGTGGAGGTGCAGTAGACATTGCATATCTAGATTTTAGTAAGGCTTTTGACACTGTCCCACATAGAAGACTTATCAATAAACTGCAGTCATTGAGCATGGACTCCCATATTGTTGAGTGGATTAGGCAGTGGCTGAGTGACAGACAACAGAGGGTTGTAGTCAATGGAGAACATTCAGAACAAGGTCATGTTACCAGTGGGGTACCTCAGGGATCTGTACTGGGACCAATTTTGTTTAATATCTTCATAAGTGATATATTGCAAAAGGCCTCGATGGTAAGGTTTGTCTTTTTGCTGATGACACAAAGATATGTAACAGGGTTGATGTTCCTGGAGGGAAACGCCAAATGGAAAAGGATTTAGGAAAACTAGAAGAATGGTCAGAACTCTGGCAACTGAAATTTAATGTGGATAAGTGCAAGATAATGCACCTGGGGCGTAAAAACCCAAGGGCAGAATATAGAATATTTGACACAGTCCTGACCTCAGTATCTGAGGAAAGGGATTTAGGAGTAATTATTTCAGAAGACTTAAAGGTGGGAAGACAATGTAATAGAGCAGCACGAAATGCCAGCAGAATGCTTGGATGTATAGGGAGAGGTATAAGCAGTAGAAAGAGAGAAGTGCTTATGCCGCTGTACAGAACACTGGTGAGACCTCACTTGGAGTATTGTGCGCAGTACTGGAGGCCATATCTCCAGAAGGATATAGATACTCTAGAGAGAGTTCAGAGAAGAGCTACTAAACTAGTACATGGATTGCAGGAAAAAACTTACCAGGAAAGGATAAAGGACCTTAACATGTATAGCTTGGAAGAAAGAAGAGACAGAGGGGATATGATAGAAACATTTAAATACATAAAGGGAATCAACTCGGTAAAGGAGGAGAGCATATTTAAAAGAAGAAAAACTACCACAAGAGGACACAGTTTTAAATTAGAGGGGCAAAGGTTTAAAAGTAATATGAGGAAGTATTACTTTACTGAGAGAGTAGTGGATGCATGGAATAACCTTCCTGCAGAAGTGGTAGCTGCAAATACAGTGAAGGAGTTTAAGCATGCATGGGATAGGCATAAGGCTATCCTTCATACAAGATAGGGCCAGGGACTATTCATAGGATTCAGATATATTGGGCAGACTAGATGGGCCAAATGGTTCTTATCTGCCGACACATTCTATGTTTCTATGTTTCTATTATACATGTGTACACCCCTCACATTTATACTGTAACACAAATGCTAGTGTTTGCCATTTGTGTCTCATTGAGGAGATTTCCCTTTATCTACAGTCCTATAGACACAATAGGAAGGGAGATGAAAAACTTTCAAGGTAAGGTTAGGTAAGTTGTTATTTCTGGAACAATTGTCACAATTGGAAGACTTACCACCCATATTCCTGTTCAGGAAACTATTTAAAATGTAGGATTTCCCCTCACTTTCAGTCTTATTGACAATGGCCACCAAGTCAGATACCCAGGAGCTTTATCCTTCCACCCTCTATCCATCCTCTATCGAAAATGGAAAAAAAATGTTGTGGCTTTGGATACACTTTTAAGCTTCATTCATAAGGTCATAAAAAAATTACTGATGTTTTAACACGTGTTTTCTAGGAGAACATTTTCTGTGTAATGATTAGTAAAATACTTACAAACGCGTGTACATAACATGAGTTTATATGCGCAAGTGGGTAAAGCACATGTTAGACGCAGATTTTTGGATTTTGTGGTACGGACCTGAAAGTAGCTCATGTCTATGCATTTGGCCCCATAGCCAGATCCATAATTAAAAAAGGCTTCTATACGCCATTTTTTTCCGGGCCATGTAAAATGAGGTCTTATAGCTGCTAATCTAACAAAATAAAAAAAAATTCTTGAGATATAATTTGGTGTACTCAGCAATATATTGTATATATACTTTTATACCTGTAGCATAAATTGCAGCCTGAAAATGTATATACAGTATGTGATTGTGTGTTGAAAGTGGAACTTTACTCTGTCAGTCAACATCCTTATGTTGCTAGCATTTTTAAATAGGTAGGAAAATATATCATATTTACTTGTTTTAAACTTTCTTTTGCATTTCTTCAGTTACGTCCTGCTTTTCAGGCCTGGGCAAATAATGTCATATGTACCAAGAGTCTTCAGGTGGAGAGGAGGAACTTTCTTAGCTGAGCAAACCCTCCTGCTTGCATGCCTGAGCTAAGGACAGATGGACTCCAGGCAATAAATGCTACATGAATTATCTACCCTTATTTAAGACAGCCATGGCTAGAAATGCTAGGAGTTGTTTCTCAAAGTGATTTCTCAGCAAAATAAAGCATGAAAACATGGATAGGTGAGTTTGCCTTGAATATAAAAAATGAATTAAATAGCATTTTTGATGCTCATATGCAGTGTAGTTCAGCTTTAAGCTGCAGTGGTCTAACAAATTAAGTTGCCAGAGATAAAAGTATAACTGAATATTGCATAACATTCGTATCAACAGCGATAAAACAGGGAAGCATTTGCCATATTATCACATCAAAATTCAGCGTATGTTTTTCTATTATCAATTCTCTTGTGTCTTAAAAATCAATAGTTTTACCTATTGCTTGTGTTGCATATAAAAATATAACTCCCTAGATAAACAGAAATTTTAATATGAAATTAATATATTATTTTATAGAGGAAACAGAGCAGGCTAATGCACTATTAAAATACTTGGCAGAAAGCACTTAAATCCTCTACGCAAAAGCATTAAGAGGGGTCAGAAGTACATTCTTGGCTGCATACATCTCAAAATCTGTCAGACCAATCTTTTTCATTTATACAGTAGATTTCAAATCTCAGCCTTGGAGTTTATCATATTTGGCACAGTCTTCCAGTGAAACCAAACACACAGTCTTTAAGGTGTACCTATTTTTCATTTAGTGACAAAGCACTCTATTCTAAAGAGAGAACATGGTATATGGAAACTCTTGGGGGGAACTAAAGTCATTTCCGTCACTTAAATTAAGAACAGCTACACTCATGTTGCATTTGAGAGCACAGTACATCAACTGACATAGTGCTAGCAAGAAAAAAAGTAGAAACTCATTTAACTACTCATATATTTAAACATTATTAATAAAGTCATACATAGAAATTTGTCAAATTTGCAAAAGTTTGTTTCATACGTTAAAACTAGTTTTGCTACTTAAAATTTTCATTACAATGGCATACAGAATTTCATATGACTGTATAAGGATATTTATTTATTATTTATTTATTACAGGTATTTACAGTATATAGTGCCAACAATTACGCAGTGCTTTACATCTATATTGTACATTCACATCAGTCCCTGTCCTCAAGGAGCTTACAATCTTAGATCCCTAACTTAAGTGGGGTACACACTAGTAGAAAATCTGCTGCAAATTCCCGTCCGAGGTAAAATCGTACGATTTTCGGCTAGTGCCGACATTTTCAATGAAAAAAAAAACGGAGAGACAAACAGCAAAATGTTTATTGTCCGTCCCCAGCACAATCAATTTTCATCTAATGTGTATGTAGTACGTCCACGAAAAATCGGATACGAAAGACCGCACATGATCTGAAGTTGCTGACGACCCGAAAGTCTAGGAACAAACGTCAACTAAAAACGGTAATGAACGCTGAGCAAGAGAGAGAAAAATCTGAGGATATTTTGTTCGATTTGCGCCAAGTGTGTATGAGCCTTACACTCATACATACACATACTAGGGCCAATTTAGACAGCAATTGATTAACCGACCAGCATGTCTTTGGGGTGTGGGAGGAAACTGGAGATCCCAGGGGAAATTCAAGCAGGCACAGGGAAAACATGCAAAATCTAGGCAGGTAGTGCCATGGTTGGGTTACTTATAAATATATGTGAAACAATAGCAAGTTCTTTATATGTCATCCTGTACCCACTTTCTCTCATCAAAGTAAGGAGTCTTTAGGGGTCACCCAAAAAAAAATTATATGCTCTGCGGAGTGGGATGAAAGTGCTAAACTGTGATGTAAAAAAAAGTCCACACTATGATTTTGTACTGTGTAGCCTAGATACACCCTAAAGCTGAACAAAAAACAGCTTTTAGTGCACTTCCACCCCACTTTTCGCATTGCAAAGAGTTCTTTCCTTGTTTCATCAATGGGCTAATGAACAAGGACAGCTACTTATCAAATTCCTTGCTCTCCTGGCAGCCTTCTGTTTTGCTCTCTGATGCTCTCGGTATGTGGGCAGGTTCTTGGGATCCTCACATACAATGCAGGACCATTTTTAGTTGATTAAGAATATATTTCCCCTTTTTTTAGGGCATGGACTAAAACGCACTAATACCTTATTACCTCTGCTCTCCAGCTCTAAAATGTGGGCAAGCGGTCCTACCAGCAGCCACATTCCATCTTGATTACACTGCAGGGGCAATGACATCGGGAAGAGAGATGTCAACAAGACTTTTCGAGACCGGTAAGAAGAATGACTTCAAGGAACCATTCGCTACAGCTGGTTCCAGTGGCAAGGAAGTCCTTGGGACTGTGATTATAGGTAAACTTACCTTCTAGAAAAATGAGCAATATATTATTAATCAGATTGGGGTGGCAGGGGGTCATTTTAACTTTTTCTTTTTTTTACTGCCCCAATTAGGCTTTGAATTAAATTGATTTTAAGCACAAAGCATAAACTGTAATGTAGACCGGCTGTTATTTAAGAAAAACATTGTAATCTAGCATTAGCTAATTGACAGTACAAGGCAGGTTTAGCTGTGTCTCCCAGTGTGTAATCTAGATATATTCACCCAAAGATTTGTCATCAAATCAAATTGAAGTTAAAAAAGTATGCTTCTGTGAGATTCTAATGCCACAAAAAGCATATTACATAGTTACATAGTTGGCAAGGTTGAATAAAGACACCAGTATATCCAGTTCAACCTGTGGTGTGTGATTCTATGTCAATATTAAATCCCATATCCCTGTTTGTTGAGATCAGTAAGATCCCCATATCAAAGTTTAAAGCTTGTGGAAGGGAGTTCCACATCCTCACAGCTCTGACAGTAAAGAACCCCCTATGCAGTTTAAGGTTAAGCTGCTTCTTTTCCAGTTTCAATGAATGGTCATGTGTCTTTTTAATCTGCCTCCCACTAAAAAGTTTTTTCCCTATGCTAGATTCTCCAGTAAGGTATTTGTATATCGCTGTCATATCTCCCCTCAAGCGTCTCTTCTCCATAGAGTATACGTTTAATGCTTGTAGTCTTTCCCCATAGCTGAGGTCCTCTAGTCCCTTTATTAGCTTTGTTGCCCGTCTCTGGAATCCCTCCAGTTCCAGCACATCCTTCTTGAGGTCTGGTGACCAAAACTGGATGGCATACTCAAGATGCAATTGAACCAGCGTCTTGTAGAGTGGCAGAATTATCGTATTATCTTTTGTCTAAATCCCCTCTTTAACCACTTGCCAACCGCCCTATAGCAGATATACTGCTACAGGGCGACTGCTGTGCATATGATTATATATATATATATATATATATATATATATATATATATATATATATATATATATACGTGATCCTGCACTTCCAGGTCGCAGGCCCACATGCGTGCCACATGGTGGCTCGCTCCCGCTATGATTATTTACAGGGGGAACAGATTGGCAGGTACCGATGTACCGCCATCACCCGCCAATCATTTGGTACAGAGGCAGAACGGCAGTATGCAAGGCATGCATCCTGTGTTCCTGCAAAGCACCCCACACTGTATATAAAAACACAGGCTAGGCAAACAGTTGACCCTTTGATTGTGCCTGATGTTAATCCCTTCCCAGCCAGTGTCATTAGTAGAGTGAACGTGTATATTTTTAGCACCGATCACTTTATTAGTGTCACTGGTTCCCAAAAAAGTGTCAGCTAGTGTCCGATTTGTCCGTCGCAATATTGCAGTCCCGTTAAAGTCACTGATCACCATGATTACTAGAAAAAAAATTAAAAATAAATACAAATTCCATAAATATAACCCATAGTTTGTAGACACTACAACTTTTGTGCAAACCAATCAATATATGCTTATTGGGATTTTTTTTTACCAAAAATATGTAGCAGAATACATATTAGCCTAAATTAATGAAGACATTTGATTTTTTACATTTGTTTATTGGATATGTTTTATAACAGAAAGTTAAAAATGTTGTTTTTTTTCACAGATGTTGGTGTTTTTTTGTTTATAGCACAAAAAATAAAAATGCAGAGGTGATCAAATACCACTAAAAGAAAGCTCTATTTGTGGGGAAAAAAGGACATACATTTTATTTGGGTACAGTGTGGCACGACTGCGCAACTGTCAGTTAAAGTAACGCAGTGCAGTATCGCAAAAAATGGCCTGGTCATGAAGGGGGGTAAATCTTCCGGAGCTGAAGTGGTTAATGTATGCTAATATTCTGCTGGCTTTGCTTGCAGCAGCTTGGCATTGCATGCCGTTACTGAATCAATTACTAGAAAACTAGCAAGTAACTTGTGCTCATATTTTTAGCATCCAAATGCATTACTTTACATTTTTCAACATTAAACCTCATTTGCCATGTAGTTACCCAACCCATTCTTTTATTGAGGTCCTCCTGTAAGGTTTCTAGATCTTGGGAAGTTATTGCCCTGCTTAGCTTTGTATCGTCAGCAAACACTGAGATGCTATTTAAACCAACCTTTTTATAATTTATAATTAAATTAGACAGAATTGGTCACAGGACAGATCCTTGGGGGACCCCACTTACAACCTTAGACCATTCTGAGTGCTCACTATTTATCAGTACTCTTTGCAAACGCCCCTGTAACCAGTTTTCTATCCAGGCACATACCCTACAGTCCATGCCGACAGACCTCAGTTTGTAAAGTAAACGTCTATGCCAAATCGTATCACATGCCTTTGCAAAGTCTAGGGAATATCTTATCCACAGACCTACCTTTATCTAGATGGCAGCTCTTTTTCTCATAGATTGTTAACAGATTGGCCTTGGAAGAATAATGCAGTTTTCACCAGCAAGTTCTTGGATTTACTGTAGTCACTTATCATTCCCTCCAATAGTTTACAAACTATTGATGATAGACTGACTGGCCTGTAGTTTATAGGTATATATCTCAGCCCTTTTTTAAATATTGGTACCATATTGGATTTTTTCTAATCCACTGGTACCATTCCAGTAAAGTAAACTGTCCATAAAAATTAGGAACAAAGGTCTATCTATCACCTGATTGAGTTCCTTAAGGACTATCGGGTGTAAGCCATCTGCTCCTTGTGATTTGTTTATGTTAAGTATTTCAAGACTATTTCTGACATTGGCTTCTGTTGACCACAAGGGTACATTCTGTGAAGCATTATTAACATTAAAGTCCTAGTTACTATATTCCCCTTTTTCTTTGTGAGGAGGAGAATGCATTTAAAACTGTTGCCTTCTCATTGTGTCTTGCAACCAAATTCCCTTCATCATCTCTTATGGGGCCAATATGCTCTGACCTCAGTTTCTTACTGTTAATATATTTAAAAAATGTCTTGGGATTTTTTTTACTCTCCTCTGCTATGTGCCTTTTATAATCTATTTTAGCTGCTTTGATTGCGCTCTTACACTTCTTATTGCATTCCTTGTAGTGTTGGAATGCCGACAATGACGCTTCAGCCTTATATTTTGAAGGCCTTTTTTCTCTCTTTTATATAACTTTTTACATTATAGTTTAGCCACCGAGGTTTAATCTTAGCTCTTTTATATTTATTGCCCATTGGAATGCACTGAATAATACTTTTTTTAATATGTTCTTAAAGCACTCCAATTTTTCCTCAGTGTTCCTTGTTCATTTGCTATCAAGTAGCATAGAGCACAGTTTAGGAAAGTTGGCTCTTTTGAAATTCAGTGTATTTGTATTACCTTTGTGTTTTCCCGTGATTTCTACTGAATGTAATTACCTTGTGATAGCTGTTTCCTAAGTTGCCCCGTATTTCCACATCCGCGATCAGATCTGTGTTGTTTGAAATCAGAAGGTCTAGTAATGCTTTATCTCTTGTTGCTGCATTCACCAACAGACCCATGAAATTGTCCTGAAAGATATTTAGGAAATGGCGAGCCTTAGATGAATGAGCAGTTCCTTCCGCCCAGTCAATATCTGGATAACTGAAATCCTCATTTTAATAACATTGCCCAGCCTTGCCGCCATTCCTAACTGTGATAGGAGGTCAGACTCCTCCTCATCCTTCAGGTTAGGGGGCCTATAGTATACACCCACTAACATTTTTTATTTCCAACCACAAGAATCCAACCTCTTCCCTAGGTTCATACATTTTTTGAAAATTAATTTTGGTGAGCAGGTGACTTATCATTATGGGGTTTACTGATGAAACGCACACACAAGGTATGTTTCAGTATGGCGTGTAATGGGAATACAGTAAAAGCGGTTTTATTCTCACACTGATATTTTGAAATTTATATGTGATTTTCCCCCCAAAGGCGTGGCTTGAAAATAATATGAGAGCCATTGAAACACAGGGTACATTTAAATTAGGTTTATAAGGTTAACAATTAAAAATAATAATTTATTAAAATAAATGTATCTGCTCTACTGGATGTTTGCAGATAGAATGAAGGTTAGCAGGGCTTTGCAGCAGTACAATCAAATGAAAGCAATAAAACAATATAATGTATAATGTTAAAACAGTCTTAACACTGTATATAATAAATATGTGTTTAATCTACATCATTTTTTTAATCTGTGTAAAATCCACAATAAAAAAGAATGTAATGATTTGCAAATCTCATAAACCCATATTTTATTCACAATAGAAAACAGAAAACATGTCAAATGTTTAAAATGAGAAAATGTACCATTTTATGAAAAAAATAAGGTCATTTTAAAATTGATGGCAGTAAAATTTCTCAAAAAATTTGGAATAGGGCCATGTTTACATAGGTACATAGTTACATAGTTAGTGAGGTTGAAAAAAGACATAAGTCCATCCAGTTCAACCTATGATGTGTGTGTGTGTTTGCTTTTAACCGTACATTGTATACCCCTGTATGTTGTGGTCTTTAAGGTGTCCATCCAATAGAAACTATCAATGCTCCCTGCTGATACGACTGCTTGTGGAAGAGAATTCCACATCCTTACCGCTCTTACAGTGAAGAACCCCTTACGCACTTTAAGGTTAAACCGCCTTTCCTCAAGTTTTAGTGAGTGGCCACGTGTCTTATTGTATCTCCTTTCTCTGAATAGTTTGTTCCTTATGCTAGGGTCGCCAGTACAGTATTTGTACATTGATATCATATCCCCCCTCAATCGTCTCTTCTCCAGAGAGAATAGGTTCAGTGCTTGTAGTCTTTCCTCATAGCTGATGTCCTCCATTCCCCTAATTATTTTTGTTGCCCTTCTCTGGACTTTCTCCAGTTCCAGCACATCCTTCCTGAGGACCGGTGCCCAGAACTGGACAGCATACTCCAGATGTGGCCGGGCCAGAGTCTTGTAGAGTGGAAGAATAATCTCTTTATTTGATTTACCATGGTGTAGCATCATCCCTTCTTTTTACAACACTCTTTAAACGCCTGAGAACTGAGGAGACCAGTTGCTGGAGTTTGGGGAGAGGAATGTTGTCTTATTCTTGCCAAATAATGGATTTTAACTGCTCAACAGTCCTGGGTCTTTTTTGTCAAATTTTGCATTTCAAGATGCTCCAAATATTTTCAATTGGTGAATGATCTGGACTGCTGGCAGGCCAGTTAAGTACATAGATGCTTCTACTACAAAGCCATGCTGTTGTCATACATGCAGTATGCGTTTAGCATTGTCCTGAAATATGCAAGGCCTTTTCTTAAAAAAAGGGTGTCTGGATGGGAGCATATGCTGCTCTAAAACCTGGATATATCTTTCACCATGGATGGTGCCTTTTCAGATGTGCAAGCTGCCAATTCCATGTTCCATGTTGAACCCTATACAATCAGAGATGCAGTCTTTTGAACTGAGCGCTGATAATAAGCCTGAAGGTCCCTTTCCACTTTAGTCTCTGCCATAGTTGCCTAAAAGAATGTAAATTTTGATTTTTCTGACCACAGTACATTTTCCATTTTAAATGAGCTTTGGCCCAGAGAAGATGGCGGAGTTTATGGATTATGTTCAGATATGGTTTCTTCTTTGCATGATAGAGCTTTAAGGCGACTTTGTGGATGGAACGGCAAACTGTGTTCACATACAGTGATTTTTTGCAGTATTCTTGAGCTCATGTTGTTATGTCCGTCACAGAATATTGCTTGATTTTAATAGAGTGCAGGCCAAAGATCATGGGTGTCTAATATTGAGTTTTGGCCTTGTCATTTGTGCACTGGGATATTTCCAGATTCTTGGAAACTTCTGATGATATTATGTACTATAGATGATGATATATTTAACCCCCTTGCCAGCCACCCACCCACAGCAAATTTACTGTGAGCAAGCAGCAGCTACAGGCACTGCAACGTACCAGTACGTCATGGCGCACATGCCCATGACCACTGTGCCCTACATGGTGCTTGGTACCGGGCCGCTGTGAGTGGCTGGGGTATCATGTGATTGCCAATTTTAACAGTGTTAAATAAACTTGTACTGTACTATACTATACTAAGCTGGCGCCGCTCTCTCCTTTCTTGCATAACCAATCATAGCAATCACGTGATTACATGTAAACAAAACAGTCATGAATGGCCTCCCTTCATGACTGCTTGCTTACTGTTGTGATGCTATAATTGGCCCACAGCTATCACATGGTACCTGACACCCTGTACCATGTGATTAGTTGTAGCCAATTGCAGATCACAATAGTAAGCAAGTTATCATGAATGAAAGCCATTCATGACAGTTAAAACTATTGCTTATAACAGTGATCAATACTGTTTTATAAACAGTAACAGTGTAAAAAAAAATCCCTAAATACCAGGTAAGCATCACATCTTTTTTTTTTTTTTACATTTAAAAAAATGCATTTGCATCACACAGGTGCATAAAGCCTTACATAGTACATTGCCGGGATAATTTGGTGACATTAGACATAGCTTCAGTGTGCAGCTGCAGCTGGTATGCATTCAGGGATTTACTCTCATGCACATGTTTATGCATGTAAAGAGTATATCAATGTACACCTAGAGTACAGCCATTCATTACATGGTGGCTGTATTCTGCAGCTGTGTCTCCTGGGCACAGACGTATGCCCACAATTTATGTCATACAGTCTCATGCACCTATGTACGTGAGACCTACTGTATATGCATTTTCAAAAGCAACTAGTTCAAGTGTCTAAATTTGACTTAAAGTAGATATGTGTAACCCTTCTGCAGAACAGCACTCAAACTGACATAGGGGGCATCAACACTAAAAGCCAATAAGAATCTGCTTCTGTAGGAATGTGCTCACTGGGAACATGTAGACAAGGGGAAAAAGCAAAGCTAACTGAATAAAGACTCATCAGCATGCTGTTGCTCCATCACTGTCACAATAGCAGGTTGGGCAAATTTCGTAGTATATAATTTTGTTTAGTTATAACCTCTTTTTCAGCCTTTCTCAGCCATGGTTTCTTTGAACCCTGGGCTCTACAGCCTAATAATGTAAGAGGGCTTCTCCTACTGACCACTAATGTAAAGGGTAACTTTTCCTCTGATTCCCAGTGTAAGAGGGCACTTTTACAAAGGTCACCAATGTATAGAATAGCTTTTCTAAACCGGGGTAAATTATACCTTGGGTATCCTCCAGAGATGGTTACGTAGTTGGTAATAAAGACACTTGTCCATGCAGTTCAACCTATGTGAGTGTGTGTGCGTGTCTATATGTCACACCATTTCCCATACCCCTGTATATTGTGTTTGAGAAGAAACACATCCTAAGGTTTTTTTTAAACTATCAACACTTCCCGCTGACACTACCAACTGTGGGAATACCACATCCTTACTGCATTAACAGTAAAGAATCCCTTATGCAATTTAAGTTTAAACCACTTCTAGTGCAACTTCACTGAGTGGCCCAATGTCTTCTTAAGAGACTTAAGACAGATTTCTCCCTATTTTAGAAACACAATGTAGTTATTTGTATATTGTGATCATGTCTCTAAAGAGTCTCTTCTCTAGAGAATAAGCTAAACGTTTGTAGTCATTCCTCATAAGTGAGGTCCTCAAGCCCCCTTATTAGCTTTTCTGCCCTTCTCTAGATTATCTCCAGTTCCAGCACATCCTACCTGAGGACTGGTGACTAGAGCTCACAATGGCATACTCATGATGTGGCCAAACCAGAGTTTTGTAAAATGGTACAATTATAGTCTTATTTCTTCGGTAGATCCCCTTTTTAATGCATGCTAATAGTCCGTAAGCTTTGCTTGCTGCAGCTTGGCATTGCATGCTCTTGTTGAGCCTGTCATCTACTAGAAGGCATGCCTGTGGCTGCCAGAGTTTTGCAGTGCCTCATGGGATTTGTAGTTTCAGCACAGCTGGAGAGCCAAGGTTCCCTACCCCTGATTTAGAGGGTACTGTTAAAATAATTTGGTAAAATCCATATACACCACATCTGCAGGGTTTCCTGTATCCAAATTACAGCTATTCTCCTCAAAAAAATGTGACAGGTTGGTCCAGCAAGAATGATGCTTCATAAATTCATGTTGGTTACTAGTAATACTGTGAGTAAGTGATACTAATTTCATAAGCAAGTGTTTGGATACAATCCCTTATCATTCCCTTCAATTGTTTACATACTATTGATGTTAGGCTTCCTGGACTGTAGTTTCCAAATATATATCTAAGCCCTTTTATGAATATTGGTATCACGTTAGCTTTTCTCTAATCAGTTAATACCATTGCAGTCAGTATGACGTCCTTAAAATGTAGGAATAATGGTCTGGTCATAACATGTTAAGTTCTTTGAGGTTTCTTAGGTGTAAACCATCTGGTCCTGGTGATATATTTATATTACCATTTTCACATCTTTTTAGAACACTGGCTTCTGTTAACCAAAAAGGTACATTCCATATTACATAACTAAAAATACTGTCATGTTTATTATACCCCTCCTTTTTCTTTGTAAAAACTAAGGAGAAGAATGTATTCAATATAGGTGCCTTCTCCTTGTCACTTGTAACCAACTTCCACCAATTATCCTTTATGGGGCTAATATGCCCTGACCTCATCTTTTACCTATTAATATATTTTTTCTTTTTTACTCTCTTTTGCTACAGTATGTGTCTCTTGTGGTCTATTTTAGCTGCCTTGATCAATCTTTTAAGCTGGCCATACATTATACAATTTTCTTAATTAATTTTCTTTAGATTTGTCTTCACTAATTCTTCACACTTCTGTGCATATCCATAACTAGGTAAAAAACCTGCTCACCTTAATTAAATAAACACACGCATTTGCTCTATAATCCTCAATGCAGTAGATGATTCTCAAAGATAACTCCTCAATCCTCCTCAGTTCATTCGGGATGGCCGCCTCCTCTGCTCTCCAAAGTAATCAAACACTCCCTAAACACAGTACTATTTATTGCTTTGAAACCTTATTATTTGTAAGTGTATTCTTTTGGGGGGGGGGGACTAACAAACTTTTGAAACAGAGTACACTATGTCTGTGCCTTTATGTTTTATATGAGCCGCATATGAGGAGAATTTGATTACACTGGAGAGCAGAGGAGGCGGCCATCCCAAATGAACGGAGGATTGAGGAGGTGTCTCTGAGGATCTAGTTCATTGGGGATTATAGAGCAAATGCATGTGTTTTTTTTAATTAAGATGGACAGAAGTGTGAAGAATTAGTGAAGACACTTGGGTGCTTTTCTTATCACTTTTATGAACACTGGTTTGGATTTTTTTGGATTTTTTATATGATTATATATTCACTGTTTGTATATATTGAGGGTCATAATTTGGGATTGGAAGGTGTTGCGCCACACTATTGAGTCACAATAATTACTAATGTAGTCACTATTTCCTAGGTTATCCCTTACTTCCACACACCTGCAATCAGATTTGTGTTGTTTGTAATTAGTAAGTCTAGCTGAGCATTATTTCTAGTTGGGGCATCCACCAATTGACACATTCAAAATTATCCTCCAAGACGTTCAAGAAATAAAGAGTCTTAGATGAATGAGTAGTTCTGTCAGCCTATTCAATATCAGGATAATTTAAGCCCACCCATGGAAATAACATTGCCTGGCCTTGCCACCATTTCTAACTGTAAGAGAAGATCAGACTCCTCTCCACCTTCAGGTTAGGGGGCCTGTAGCATACCCCACTAAGACTTTACCATTTGTTTTTTTTGTTTTTTCTTTTTCTTTGAAGCTTCAACCACAGGGATTCCAACTCCTTCCTTTACCCCTGTTAGCAATGTCATCACTCATATTTACTATCAAATCACTCCTGACTTACATGCACACCCTTCCCCCTCTTCCACTTACCCTATCCCTCTGATACAGGGAGTACCCCTTGACAGTCACCAGTCACCTGAGCTGTCAAACAAGGTTTCTGATATTCCCACAATATTTTTCCCTTGTTTTTTTTCTAAGGATGCAAAAGGATTCTGCCAGCCTATATGCACTGGTCTTCTTGAATTTTCTCAAGTTTCTCCAATTGTCTGGCCGCCTTCTCCCCCAACAGAGCTTCACCTTCACCATTTAGGTGCAGTCCATCTCTGTTTTAGAGCCAGTAACCGACCAAAAAGACAGCCGAGTTCTCCATAGAACCCAAAACCTGCCTTCCTGCACTGGTTCTTCGGCCACCTGTTAATTTCCCTTAAGCTCCCGCTGCCCCTCTGGTGTGGCTCAAGGGACTGGCAGTATTTTTGAGAATACTGCCTTGGAGGTCATTTTCTTTAATATAACACCCAAGTCCCTGAAGTAATTTTTAGGATGTTCCATCTTCTTTTAACTTTTTCATTTGTACAAATATTAACCATGACAGTTGGGTCCTCCCCAGCCCTATTCAACAATCTACCCATCTGATCCACAATATTATGAACCCAGGAGCTTGAGTCCCCTGTCACCACAATCTATCTTTTTCTTTACCGTGCCCCTATCCTCACTGAAGTGAGTTTTTGAGCAGTGAACAGTAGTGGATTAATTTCCTATCTGAACAACTTTTCAACAGTGCAAGTGGTTTTCAGTAAATAAAGTCCATTTAATTCAAAATCTCTGGGCAGTGGATTGAAATGTCAGAGGGGAAGTAAAAGGACATGCTGCTTTTGCTCAGAAGAGTGAAGTGAACATACTACTTTGCTTAGTATAATCAACAGTCACTAAACTCCCCTTCACACCTGGTCAGTCCATTATAATTAATTTCCCAAAGTATGATAACATGTGTTGCATTAAGGCGCCATATTAATTTATGGTAGGCTGCCAAATCACGACAATGCACCAAAATCAGACCTATATCTATTTTCTAAGGCAAAATAACCCAATCCACCACATATGAATCATGGAATGCAACAACTCAGGACCATCAGCATCTTCTACACTAAATGAACAGCACCACAAGGAGACAGCTTTCAAAAGTCTAGGTATTTCCAATCTCACTTTCCCTTTTTTCCAAATAGTTGATTACAGTTGTGTAGAGCTCTTCAAAAACTTGCGTAGTCTTCCTGTTCTCAATACAACCATTGCATTTTGTACCTTTAAACTCTTCTATATGTCTGCCAGATTTGTAAGAGCTCAACACAGGTACACTCCAATAGGGATGCAGAGGTAGAAATAGATGTAGTATATAGAACTACAGCTATATTACTAGTTGGACAGGACATCCCTTTCACCTCTTTCCACAGACATCTGATAAAACAAGCTAGCAAGTAGATGGTTCCATTGATAACGGACACTGGTCTCTGGCGCCAAGCACTTCCCTGATTCAAATGCCACCCCTCCCATCCCCTGGATTCCTCTGACCGGAACTTGTCTTGGGAAAGTTCTTGGAACTATCAATGCAGACATCACCTTGCTAGCTATTGTTGTTGGGTGGCCGAGGCGTATGTGGACATCATGAGCTAACTGCAACACGTAGGAGGATAGGGCAAATTACTATATGTACTTTGTCCCCTGGGGGGCAGAATACTGTAACAAAAAAAAAAAAAAATGTGACTTCTTCTTTAAGAGGAACCCTTGAAAATA
Organism: Pelophylax lessonae; assembly: GCF_965119305.1. NCBI lineage: Eukaryota > Metazoa > Chordata > Amphibia > Anura > Ranidae > Pelophylax > Pelophylax lessonae. The sequence goes on along the minus strand of NC_138770.1, from coordinate 432,321,298 downwards.
ATTAATTAGAGGGAATACAACATGCGGTTTTTGGAATATGTTCATTTAGTATAACTTTTTTTACTACTTGGCTCTATAGCCAATGCATTCCTTAGCAATTTAAACTAAATCAAACATCATTACATCAAAAGTTAAATGTATAAACAAAGCAGCAAAAAGACAAAATAATACAGTAAAGAATTTACAACTACCAAGAAAGGTTTTGTCATTTTTTATTAGTGTAGACATTTTCATTTGAATCTATAAAATGACCTAGTTCAACACACAATGCACAGCTAGTTCAAATATAATATATATTTTGAAGTAGCTTTTGCTTTCAAAAATATAATTATCCTGCATGCAAAAATTATGCATATACTTTTAACTCCCATATTGCAAAAAAGCAAAGGTAAGAAATTTTGTCAAGGACATCATCCAAAGGAAGTTAATGGTTGGGTTCTCATCTTGCTCATTGCATCTTGCCAACAGGAGTCAAAAAGTGTACTCTATAAGAGCTATTTGAAGGTAAGCAATCTGTTAACTCTGCTACATCCTGGAAGGTGACTCCACTTAGCTGTCACTAAAAGTCCCATTAATACAAGCAGGGCCGGACTGGGAATAAAAACCAGCTCTTGTTCATAAAAGGGAAAACCATGCATTTTAACCACTTTACCACTAGAGCATTTTGCTGTCTTACGTCTGGGCCACTTTTTGCGATTCGGCACTGTGCAAATTTAACTGACAATTGCGCGGTCGTGCGATGCCGTACCCAAACTAAATTTACGTCCTTTTTTTCCCACAAACAGAGCTTTCTTTTGGTGGTATTTGATCACCAAATTGCGATTTTTACTTTTTGCGCTATAAACAAAAAAAGAGCGTTTATTTTGAAAAATAACAATATTTTTAACATTTTTTTATATGAAATTCCCCCCAAAAAAGATGTAAAAATCTAATTTTTTTTAAATTTTTGGCCAATTTGTTTTCTGCTACCTATGTTTGGTAAAAAAAATCGCAATAAGCGTATTTTGAATGCTTTGCGCAAAAGTTATTGCGTTTACTAACTAAGGGAAAGATTTATGTCATTTTTGGTGTTTTTTTTTTTAACGAGTAATGGCGGTGATCTGCGATTTTTTTTGCGGGACTGCGACATTGCGGCGGACAGATCGGACCCTTGACTGACATTTTTGACACTTTTGGGGGTACCAGTGACATTACTGCAGTAATCAGTGCTATAAATATGCACTGTTACTGTAAAAATGACACTGGCAGGGAAGGGGTTAATTTTATTGGAGAGGGAGGGGTTAATGTATGCCTGATGCTTACTGACGTGTGGGGGGGGAGGTGACTGTGTGAGACAAGGACAGATCGGATGTCCAGCTATGCTGAACAGTCCGATCTGTCACTCCCTGTCACTGAGGAGATCCGCCCGCTCTGTTTACACAGGCGGGCGGATCTCCAAACTGGATTCCCCGACGATCGGGGCAGAGCAGCGGCGATAGCCGCTGCTCCTCCCCTGGCCCGACTCCCGCTGTGAATGAAAACAGCGGGAGCGCGCCTCCGGTGGCGCGCGAGCGCCGCCTACAGGGGGAGGAGTCTGGCGACGTAGGTCTACGTCGTCAGACCTACAAGAGCCACTTTGCCGCAGTAGTACTACGGTACTCAGCGGTAAAGTGGTTAAAGCACATTTGAAGAGTGTATTATATATAGATAGTGACATAAGACATATATGAAAGCACATAGGGTGTTATAGGAGCGAATTCCGGTTAAAAGTGGTAAACATGTGGACATGGTACAGGAGGTGGTCATAGGCTGTGTGAACATGCTACAGGAGGACACGTCAGAGGCTGCAAACATAGTACATTAGGACATGTCATAGGCTGTGCAGACATGGTACAGGAGGACATGTCAGAGGCTGCAGACATGACACAGGAGGACATGTCAGAGGCTGCGGACACGGTACAGGAGGACACGTCAGAGGCTGCGGACACGGTACAGGAGGACATGTCAGAGGCTGCAGACATGATACAGGAGGACATGTCAGAGGCTGCGAACACAGTACAGGAGGACATGTCAGAGGCTTCAGACATGGTACAGGAGTACATGTCAGAGGCTGCGGACACAATACAGGAGGAGATGTCAGAGGCTGCGGGCATGGTACAGGAGATGCAGAGGCTGTAGGCATTGTACAGGAGATTGCAGAGGATGCGGGCATGGTCCATATGATGCAGAGGCTGCGGGCATGGTACAGGAGATATATGCCTGAGGTCCAGCCACCACTCCAATTTTCGAAGTGGTGGCTCTTGATGTGAGTGATGAGTTCATGTTTGCTCTTTGTATTATACCATCGGATCTTGCTGGTTTACACTGTACTGTCCAGTCAGTGCTTTATCTCTATTAGAGTTGTTTTTATTAAATTTTATTTACATCCTTACTACACTATGAGCCTTTCCTTTTTATTTGGATTCATATATGTGGCATGTTGAGACGTTCATCCTTCTGGAGGAGGACTCCTGCAGTGTTTGGTTCGAGCTTCAAGGTTTTCCATGACTGAGAGACCCACAGATATATATGCTATTGCTGTCCTATAATTTTGACAGCATATAGCTCTGGTGAGTGCGAATTTTACCTATAAGGTGGAGGATACAATTTCACTTTTCACTTTGCTTATCATTGTAGCACCGGGACACTTTATTGAACCTGCACATGAATGAATTTTTCAGGCTTTTTTACTGTGTAATTTTTATTGTTTACCATTTCAGCACTGGGACACTTTATTGAACCTGCACATTAACAGATGTTTTATACCGTGGTACAGGAGATGCAGAGGCTGCAGACATGGTACAGGAGATGCAGAGGCTGCGGGCATGGTACGGGATATGTCAGACTCTGCAGGCATGGTACAGGAGATGCAGAGGCTGTGGGCATGGTACAGGAGATGCAGAGGCTGTGGGCATGGTACAGGAGATGTCAGAGGCTGCGGGCATGGTACAGGAGATGCGAAGGCTGCGGGGATGGTACAGGATATGCGGAGGCTGTGGGCATGGTACAGGATATGCAAAAGCTGCGGGCATGGTAAAGGAGATGCAGAGGCTGTGGGCATGGTACAGGAGATGCAGAGGCTGCAGGCATGGCACAGGAGATGTCGAGATTGCGGGCATGGTACCTGTGATCCTTCTATATAGGATCACAGGTCGCTATGATCATTTCACAAGCCCACCCCCCCCCACAGTTAGAATCACTACCCTAGGCTTACATTTAACCCCTTGATCACCCACTGTGTTAACCCCTTCCCTGCCAGTGTCATTATTACAGTTACAGTGCATATTTTTAGCACTGATTACTGTAGTAATATCACTGGTCCCCCCAAAAGTGTAAAAAATGTCAGTTAGGGGTCTGATCTGTCCGCCGCAATGTCGCAGTCCCGTTAAAAATCGTTGATCGCCACCAATACTAGTAAAAAAAAAAACAATAAAAATGACATAAATCTTTCCCCTAGTTTGTAAATGCGATAGCTTTTGTGCAAACCAATCAAAATACACTTATTTACCAAAAATATGGAGCAGAGTACAAATTGGCCTAAAATGTTAAAAAAATTTAGATTTTTTAAATTTTTTTGGGGGGAATGCTATATAGCAGAATGTGAAAAATATAGTTTTTTTTTTTTCCAGAATTGTCACTCTTTTTTTGTTTATAGCGAAAAAAATAAAAATCGCAGAGGTGATCAAATACCACCAAAATAAAGCTCTATTTGTGGGGAAAAAAGGGACATTTTATTTGGGTACAGCGTTGCACAACCGCGCAATTTTAAATTAACGCAGTGGCGAATCGCAAAAAATGGCCTGGTCATTAAGAGGGTGAAACCTTCCGGTCCAGAATTGGTTCATTTTTAGATTTGACCAACAGTAGTAACTGGGTACAAATGCACAACATCAATCCTTAATGACAAAACTATACCTTGTGCTTTACAAGCAACATTCTGCTGCCCTTTGAACACACAGAGCAAATGAAGATAAACCATTACATGATTAAGCATTACACTCTAACACCGAAATCAAATTGAAAACACTAACCGGTTACAAGAAGCGTCCAATATTCATCTCAGTTGGTTACTTAAAGCAAACCATCTGGGATGAATAAAAAGGTACTAACTATGTTCAAATTATTTGTTGCAGGGTGCAGAAGTGTTAAGCATCATTTGGAGCCTACACTTAACACTGTTCCCAAATGAACCTAAACATTTATGACAGAGTTATTACTGCATTAAATTAATATGAAACCTCCACTTATACACTCACTTCATATGTGTGGCTTATTCAGTACTGCACAGTAAAATGTACTTCCCAACATCTGGCATACTAAAGGTTGAAAGCTGAATAGGGGACAAGTTCCTGTTCCAACAAGTACATCTAAGGACCCAGGGAATCTGCAGCAGAGGAAGGAAACAGAGCCTGAGAAATAAATAAATAAACCATAAAAGGAAAACCTATGGGGCTAATTAAATATATGGTATAACCAAATTGGATATGGAAATATGGACACAGCTGACAATACTTTTGAGTAAATGTCTGTTGATAAACAGTCTTTTTTAATCACACAATTGCTCTGAAAACCAATGTCTTGATTTTCTGGGCTATATGCCAAATCTGTCACAGTCTAGACCCGAAGGTCTGTTTCCCAGCTATTCTTCCTTGTACAGGGCTTGTCTAAGAATGGTATGCTATACACCTGAATGTATACATGTATTAGGATGAAATTCAGGGGCTATAGTGACTGCACCTATTCCAATGGTTACATTTTTTGCTGATCGTGGCTTATAATGTTCAACAGCTGACATGTGACTCCACTAAATGTGAAGGTATGGGTATAGCTAAAAAAAAACAATTTATATATTTTTTTCTATGCATGCGTACAATAAGTGACGCATCTGGAAGCTGGAAGATTTTGCAGCAGCGACTGTGCAGCTCTCTATGTGCCAAACAGTGTGGATTGTGCAGAAGGAGGTTGCTTGAGGGGAGCATTTACAGGAACCTTACCAACCACTGGGGATCCACTGACAACATGTATTAGAATAAAGTTTGTATGCTGTCTGTTCAAGCAGGTCAAAGTTCATGCAGGAAATAAAATCTCTTTATACCCCGGTCAACACAGTCAATGTTGATGGGGTAATCCCTCCTTTGGAGCCATTGTGGCAGGGAAAGAGGGGGCAATAATCACATGCTAGAAATCCAACATGCTGGTTGTACCCAGGTTGACTGATGGATCAACTTGGGTACAATCTGCCTTCCCATCAGTGTTGGGGGTAACTAGTTACAAAGTAACTGATTACAGTAACTACATTACTTTTTTTGGTAACGAAGTAATGTAACTAGTTACAATACTAATATTGGTAACTACACTAAATTACTAGGCTATAGGAGGTAACTACACTACTTTACTAGACTATAGGAACGCGCTTTCCTGCGTTACCCAAGCCGTGCGATACAATTGTTATTTCGAAGAATAGAGAGGGATGAAGTTTATGACTTTTTGTTGCACTTTATGTTTTATTCTGTTTTTTCAGGTTTTGTTCTCATGTTTCCTAAAGCCTGTGTTTATACAATAAACTATGCAGAAAGAGTGTCATGTATCTTCTTCTACACGGTCAATTAAGAAAGAGGAAAGTAAAGTAATAAGTAGTGAAGTTACTTTTCAAATGCAGTAACTAGTAAAGTAATCTCGTTACGATTTACAGAAGTAACTAGTAACTAGTTACATTTTTTGAGTAACTACCCCAACACTGCTTCCCATATATGGATTGAATCTCGGTTGGTTGACACATCCCTCACATTGTAAAGCGCTGCGCAAACTGTTGGCGCTATATAAATCCTGTATAATAATATAATAATCTATGGCTGGCTTTAGCCCTCTGAATCTCCGTAGCAGAAAATAGAGGATCATTTGTGTTAGGAGGATTACGACCAAGTTTATCTGGAAGCTAAACATAATAGTAACCGCTAGGGCACACATTTCACATCTTGGTGCTAAAACCTAGGGGACAAGTGGACTTTAGCAGAGTGGATTCCATCAACCTGTGACTATTTAGTGTAAGACAAAGAAAGCATTTCAATTTCAAAAGTAAAGATTTGATATTTTACAGGGAACATCTAGAAATTCTAATTGTGTCTAAGACCCCTTTCACACTTGTGCCACCTGAAAGTCGAACGACTTTGATGCGACTTTGCCACGACTTTGACGCAACTTGAAGCAATGCCTGTGTAATCTTTAGGTCTATGGACCTCAAGTCCCATCAAAGTCAGACCAAAGTAGTGCAGGAACTATTTTAAAGTCAAATTAAATATATTGATCCTGCGAGCTACTATCTATGAAATTAAGTGAATTTAAGCTGCTAGCATTGTTCACAATCCCACTAATGTGCTTACTAAATCAATACACAATTAATGCTGCGCTATGTGAATGCTAAATGACTATACAATCAGAATATAACAATATCAAAATAATATTAAAAAGTGCATAAATATAGTTAAAAATTGTCCAACATATAGTGAAATATTATACAACATAAATGTGCAATCACCATATAACAATGAAAGAGTCCATGCAAATGTTGCTTGCTATGAAAATATAAAGAAAAAAAATCACGAAAAACACACAGTGCTTGATCCGCCCTGCAATTCCTTCTCAGTGTAAAAAAACAATAGTTTTTCATGGTTATCACATTACCCGAGGTGAGAATATTCCTGGTGGGGGGGAGCACATCGAGGTAGCAAACTACTGCTTTTTTACACAGAGAAGGAATTGCAGGGCGGATCAAGCACTGTGTGTTTTTCTTGATTTTTAGATTTTTTTTCTTGATTTTTTCATTGCAAGCAATCATTTGCACGGACTCTTTCATTGTTATATGGTGATTGCACATTTATGTTGGACAATATTTCACTATATGTTGGACAATTTTTCACTATATTTATGCACTTTTTAATAATATTTTGATATTGTTATTCTCTGATTGTATAGTCATTTAGAATTCACATAGCGCAGCATTTTTTGTGAATTAACTATTTTGAAATCGCTGTGGCTTGAGGTCACACAGTTTTGAAAGGTACTCTCATGGGGTACGACTTTTCATGCAACTGTGCAGTCCAAAGTCGTAGGTTGAGTCACACAAGCGTGAAAGGGGCTTAAGCAGTACCCTCAGCTTCTTTTGTTTTCAATTCATGCTGAAAAGTACTAGTATGTTTCCTGGCATGTAAGTGTGCCTAGGAACTACTGTGTCTGCAGCCTCATAGCTGTATATCTATAGTATAAGAGGCACCGCTGTCTCTGGGACTTAGTCTCAGGAGATTTGAAGCAAGATTTAGTGATGTTGCTTCTGTGCTACTCAGAGATGTATAGTAACTAAGTAGAACTACTTCACTACTGTACTTAAGTACCGAAAGGCGGTATCTGTACTTTCCTAGAGTAGAATTTTTTTCTCCTACTTCCACTTTTACTTCACTACATTTTTTCAATGATTTCAATACTTCTACTCCGATATTTTTTTTTTTTTGTGCTGCATAGTTACTCGTTACAATTATAAAAATGACCACTGCCAGAACAGCAGATGGCAGGTTTCATGAAGCTCAAAACATATGTATTATCAGCGCATACGAAAATAAAAGCTACTGTATATATAAATAAAAGCTGCATTTGAAATAATAAAAAACAATATGATGTTCAAACTTTCGACTTCTTTCTTTAATAACTACATAACACAGTACTTGTACTTTTACTTTCAGTACTTGAGTAGCAATTTTTTTTCAAAACTACTGGTACTTTTACTTTCAGTACTTGAGTAGCAACATTTTTAAAAAAACTACTTGCAATACTTAAGTACAAAAAATGTTGAATACTTTAGTACTTCTACTCAGGTCACTTTTTGATTGAACACTTCCACTTCTACTCAAGTCACTTTTTGATCGAACACTTGTACTTTTACTCAAGTATGGGTTTCGAGTACTTTATACAACTCTGGTGCTACTCACCATTCTCCTTGCTGGAGTAAAAGCTGAAGTATAATCATTGTTCTTTCTGGGGTAAAAGCTGCAGTATCATTTTCTACCTGCTTCTCCTTCATCCAGCCTGTGCTTTCTACACCCCTTCTGCTGCTTCTTGAATTTTTTCCCACCAGTAAACAGACCACCAGTCATCAGAGGGCCAGCTCTGACAAGAGAAAGTAAAGCCCTGCCTTTACCAAGATGGCAGACTCCATACATATCACATAGGCAATGCAGAACAAGGAAAAGTAAGTCAGTATTTGGAAATTGTTTGGCTATTCTACAGGCAATACTGGTGTCAAGCCTTTGCTCCCTGCTTGCCTTTTTTGCAGACTCTACAGATCAGATCACTTTAAAAGCAGAAGGTGTGTTTATTCTCCTCAACCAAAGATTTGTCAAGGAATAAGCATCAATAATCTTCTTTCCATGCATGTTAGTCATACCCACCGAATGTGCATAAAACACATATTACTTTTAACAAGGTTTATAGCAGCCCACCCTCCTGTATCCATTTTTAATATCCATTTTGTATCCATTTTGTAATATCTATATTTTGCTGTGTTCAAACTCCATTTAAGACAAAGATTTCTGCACGTATCTCGCAATTGACACATTATAGCATGTTCTAATTATACTATCTGTTTCCTGTAGCCATCTAGTTCCTCTTTCTTAGTTTTAGATAATTAATGTCTAAGCTTTCTTGTTCAACCAATAGAATCCACTGAATAAGCTAATCTCCGTAAATGGAGCGCTCCCTATAGCTTGAAATTGATCAGTTTATACCCCCTTATAAGGAATGTACCCTAGGCCAATCCCTTTTGATGATGCATATATATATAGTTCTGAAACGTAATAAACTGGCGAGTAAGCCTTTGTATGAGACTCTGACTAGCTTGATTTATTTCAGAGGCAGAGGTTTCCTCCTGGAGACTCCGCCCTTACACAGAACGGATTAGACTCTTCGTAGTCTGGGACTACGAGGGAAACTTTCAAGGTTGAATTGAGTCATTCCACCTTCACCTCAGACTATTATTTTCTGCAGAATGATGTTTCTATTTTTGTTTATGCATAATAGTGGGTTAGCATTTACTTCCGAGACTGAGATGCAGGCTCAAAGATGACCTGAAAACCCTGGTTCCTGTGCAGTTCTTGGTTCTGTTCACAGATGTCTGACAGCCCTCTGCTGCAGCCTCTTATCTAGTGACTTGTCAAGAAGTTAGGGAAAACAGAGAGGCCAATTCGCTGCTCTAGGTGAGAGGTGTAATCTGATTCCTGAGGACAGGTGAGACTGGGTGCTAGCCCCGGCTCGGATCCATGTATAAAACTTGGGAAAGAAATTGTGTGCACACCTCCGCCGGTCCAATAGATTTATTGAAACATGTATAACACTGCCAAGAGGAATAGGACACAGACCATGGAACGTGCTTCTTCAAAAAGTTACAATGTTGCAGTCTCAGTAAAAACACTGGAAAACAGAAGACTAATAAAAATGCGTCCTCCCTATTGCAGCAGACTGACATAGCTCTCAACTGTCCCTGATTTTGAAGGACTGTCCCTGATTTGGAACAATGTCCCTCGGTCCATCTTTCCATCTCATTTGTCCCTCGTTTTGGTCTGATCTATATAGTTGTATATAAAATGCACCGTTTATCTTTCAGAAAGTGTTTCCCAGTGCTAAACCTTGCATCTAATTTCTAAAATGCTGCATTTTCAAAAGCCAGTATAAAGTAATAGTAGTGGTAAAAAAGAAAAGAAAAATACTTGTAGTATTTGTACTTTATGGGGGGCGTGGCAGGGGGTGTGTCCTATGTCTACATACATTTGCTAATAGGTATCCCTCATTTCCCATATCAAAAAGTTGGAAGGTATGGGCTGAAGACAATGGGGTAGGATTAATAAACTCTTTTTTTCGTTTACTTTTAATTTAAGACGTCCAGACATACATATGATAAATTATCTGCTTCTTTACACAATGTTGCTTCCTGATTTCCCAAAGCTCCTGTTTGTGGGTTTCTGCTCTACATAGCTAGCTGCAAAGGAGAAACCTTTGCATGCAAGCTCCCAACAAGGGCTGTGGGCATCCATTGAAGCAAATGGCGCCTGGCAAGCCACTCCCCTGCCCCCTCCTCCCAGCTCCTGATTGAAAGCTGCAGCAGCCAATCAATTCCTTACACTCACTCTACTCTGTAATCAAGAATTTAAGGGGAACAGCGTAGCTTGAGCAGGACCTTGTTTGTAGCAGGTAAGTGTTAGGGGATGGGAGGGTGGTTGTAATAGGTACTGGTAAGTAAAGTAAGGCACCCTGTTGGGTGCAGGGTAAAATGAGGCCTCTGCATTCCCACAGTGTAATGCTTGGTGCCTGATCAGCCGATCAGTAGGTATGAATAGTGTCATGTGTGAGCAGGGAGAGTGCTCACAAAAAAGTAAAAAATTTCACAAGACTTTGGGCGAATCTTGCAGTGCCCAATGCCGACCATACACGGTGCAAATTTCTTTCCTGCAGCCACAGTGTTGATGCTGGAAACTGCTCTCTTCTCCTGGCAAGGGTGGGCAGGGGAAGCTGTCCCCTCCAGGAGAAGAAATTGATTATCAACTGATAATTGCAAGAGAATCCGGCAGTCTGGTTGTACCCAAGTTGATCGATCAGCTTGGTGCAGTCAGCCTGCCCAGAACCGCTTCGAATCTCAGCTGGTTTCTGCTGAACCGGCCGAGATTCGAACAGTATATGGCCAGCCTAAGGGTTGCAGAAGAGGGTGGAGAAGGTACATACCTACGTGCCTTCAGTAAAAGAAGCCAGTTCAGACCTGCGCAGGCCATAGACAATGGGAATTTCTTTCCTGCAACCACCATGTCTTCTCCCGGTGGGGGCCTACAGGGTAAGCCGTCCCTGCCAGGAGAAGACAGTGATTACTGCTAGCGGCTATAACAGCCGCTTGCAATAATCACAAGAGAATCCAGAAGTCTGGTTGTACCCAAGCTGATCGATTGATCAACATGGAACATTCAGCCTGCCCATTAACGGTTAGAATCTTGTCCGATACCTGCTAAATAGGCCGAGATTATGCTATGAGTGTAGGATCACTTTCAAATCATCTTTCCGTGTCTGGCTTTCCAGCAACAGCAGTCCTCAACCATGCAAATGCAAAGACCAGGTTTTCTCATGACACAATGTAGACACATTCAGTATGTGTCTCTCAAAATGAGGAAATGTGCACACAGTCATGCGATAAGAGGCTACATAAATGAGAGCTTGCTGAATGTAGCTACTATAGATTGCATTCAATTCAGATTAGGGTAAACTAAATGGACTTCTTGGACTGAGTGGACTTCTTGGACAAATTACCAATTTACTGAATGATTTTATTTACAGCTGCTCTTTAAGGCAGAACACCAGGCAAATGGCTAAATTCACATATGAAATGCATAAACTAAATGTATTTCTTTCCATTTATTCCTGTGATTTGAACAGGTACTGTCCCCACTCCCAGACTAAGATAGGGCAGTAGACTAAAGGTGTTCATCTCTCTGTCACTCTGCTGTCTCTTTCTGTCAGCCTAATCATTGCAACGGAACTGACCCATTGTGTTGTTTCTCCCTTTCCCAGAATGAACTCTTCTGTACAGGGATTTTCAAGAAGACTGAAACCAGGTCAAATGTGGGTATTTATGCTACTTGCTTCCAAATATAAAGCTAATTATTTTTGTAATGGTCACATACCTGCATTCATTTTTTTTTTTATTTGGCTGGAGTTAGGCTTTAAGCTTCATAGTCACAGAAAACTTCATTAACATCTGCATTCATATAATTTCATGATATTTTAAAATTAAATTTAAAATGATATCACTGAACAATAAATCTTGTCAAGAACCTAGGCCGTTTTTACGTATTGCTGACTTAGTCAGAGCATGTTGTAATTGAAATCCTTGGAATTTATTGGCACTTTTCGTAAGGAAAATATATGCCAAGCCTGAAAAGCGAGATTAAAGTGATTAGTAATAAAATACACTCAGCACAAATGCTAATCCTTCAAGAGAAAATTCTGAGTTGAAAAATCATTTCACCAAAGTGAGGACCTAAAGATTCTTTTCCCATTCTTGCTTGTCTGAAATTTAAAATTTTTACCAAAAAATAGATATCTTATTTTTAACTTGTCCTTTTAACACATTTGTTTCACTTTGTAAGACCATTAGGCAATAATTACCTGTATGTTCAAGTTAACAATCATTAAATAAGGATATAACTCAACGCTTTGTTTAGAAACTAATAAAGGTATATTTAATCATCTATTCTAGCCCATTAAAGTCTATAGCAACAATCAACTATAGAAAATTCATCAGGATCCAAATAAGTTTGTGCTTTGTAATCAATTTAAATATCTTGTCTGTAATGCCACAACATCTGTTTGACAAGATAGTGAGCATTTTAGGAAATACTGTAATTACTTTATGACAAAAGTACTTGGTCACATACAAAGCACTGCAGCATGGCTTATCTCAGCTGCTTGCACACCATATGTAAATCAGACATTGTATGCCACACCTAAAGTGTATGTGGATCTGAGCAATGGGCCACTTTCATTTGTTCCCATTTGGCCTGCTAAATATACAGTGCCTTGAAAAAGTATTCATACCCCTCGAAACTTTCCACATTTTGTCATGTTACAGCCAAAAATGTAAATGTGTTTTATTGGGAATTCTTGTGATAGACCAACACAAAGTGGCACATAATTGGGAAGTGGAAGGAAAAGGATAAATGGTTTTCAAATGTTCTTACAAATACAAATCTGAAAAGTGTGGTGTGCATTTGTATTCAGTCCTGCTGAGTCAATACTTTGTAGAACCACCTTTCCCTGCAATTACAGCTGCAAGTCTTTTTGGGTATGTCTCTACCAGCTTTGCACATCTAGAAAGTGACATTTTTGCCCATTCTTCTTTGCAAAATAGCTCAAGCTCTGTCAGATTAAATGGAGAGCATCTGTAAACAACAATTTTCAAGTCTTGCCACAGATTCTCAATTGCATTTAGGTCCGGACTTTGACTGGGCCATTCTAACACAGGAATATGCTTTGATTGTAGCTCTGGCTGTATGTTTAGGGTCATTCTCCTGCTGGAAGGTGAACTTCCTCCCCAGTCTCAAATCTTCTGCAGACAAACAGGTTTTCTTCCAAGATTGCCCCGTATTTGGCTCCATCCATTTTCCCATCAACTCTGACCAGCTTTCCTGTCACTGCTGAAGAAAAGCATCCCCATAACATGATGCTGCCACCACCATGTTTCAGGGTGGGGATGGTGTTTTCAGGGTGATGTGCACTGTTAGTTTTCTGCCACACATAGTGTTTTGCTTTTAGGCCAAAAAGTTCAATTTTGGTCTCATCTGACCAGAGCACCTTCTTCCACATGTTTTCTGCGTCCCCCACATGGCTTCTCGCACACTGCAAACGGGACTTATTATGGCTTTCTTTCAACACTGGCTTTGTTATTGCCACCCTTCCATAAAGGCCAAGTTTGTGGAGTGCACGACTAATAGTTGTCCTGTGGATAGATTCTCCCACCTGAGCTGTGGATCTCTGCAGCTCCTCCAGAGTTACCATGGGCCTCTTGGCTGTTTCTCTGATTATTGCTCCCCTTGCCCAGCCTGTCAGTTTAGGTGGACGGCCATGTCTTGGTAGGTTTGCAGTTGTATCATACTCTTTCCCTTTTGGGATGATGGATTGAACAGTGCTCCGTGAGATTTTCAAAGCTTGTTAGGTTATTGTTTTATAACCTAACCCTGCTTTAAAACTTCTCCACAACTTTATGCCTGACCTGTTTGGTGTGCTCCTTGGCCTTCATTATGCTGTTTGTTCACTAAGGTCCTCTAACAAACCTCTGAGGGCTTCACAGAACAGATGTATTTATACTTTAAGTACACACAGGTGGATTCTATTTTCTAATTAGGCGACTCCTGAAGGCAATTGGTTCCACTCGATTTTAGTTAGGGGTATCAGAGTAAAGGGAGCTGAATACAAATGCATGCCACATTTTTTAGATATTTATTTGTTAAAATTTTTAAAACCATTTATCATTTTCCTTTCACTTAACAATTATGTGCCACTTTGTGTTGGTCTATTACATAAAATCGCAATAAAATAAATTTACTATTAATTATTTTTTTAGTTGTAAAATGACAAAATGTGGAAAATTTCAAGGGGTGTGAATACTTTTTCAAGGCACTGTAGGTGGGGAGGAGATGAGGAAAGATCTTTGTAATCCATCAAAAGTGAAGTAGCCAGGGCTGACACCACATGCTTAGGAATTCAGAGCTGTGTTGTCATTTCATAGAGGAAGGTAGAAGCATATTATATTTCTGGCACATCAACAATTCATTTTCTCTACTATCATTGTGTTTAAAGGGGTAAAACATGGGAAAATGTGCATGCTTTGACAAGATGTACTAAATATATACAGTATACAGTATATTTTATGTTTTGCCTTGACATAAACTTTAAACTGTGCTTTCATTGTGATGGGCCTTTTTTAAATTTTTATCACAGATATTTAAATGAAGCCTAAATATGTCTCCGAAGAAGGTCATACTGATAAGAGGGTGGTTGAACGTGACTCCTCAATAAAAATTAAGAATATTGTTTTTTTTTTTGTCAGCTGGTTAGCACCGAAACAAACACACTTGCATTGCCTAATGCATACATTTATGTACTACACAGACACCCCTCGTGTCAGTCTTATATTATGAAAACAATGGTAATTGCCTCTGAAAAATCAACCTGGCTAATCAGCATTGCACCAGATGCTTAGAGCTGTCTGCTAAAGTCTCCAGATTCACAAAGACATAGAGATCATCACCCATCAGCCCAAAATCAGCTATAATGCAAAGGTATTCAAATATCAATAAGCAATCACTAACTGACAGCTTCAGTTGTCAACAGGTGCAATGGCATTTTTATATAGTGAGACCTGCTAGCTATAGCAAGCATGCATAATGGTAAAAAAGTTCCCGTATACAATATACACTTATATATATACTCATACAGTATATACAGTATACACCGATTAGCCATAACTTTATGAATAACATTACAATGGCATCTGAAAGTTACCTGGGGAAGAAATGGCACCAGAAAAAGACAAGGCAGTGGAGGCAGTGTGATGGTTTGGGCAATGTTCTGTTGAGAAACCTTGGTCCTGCCATTCATGTGGATGTTACTTTGAGAAGGCATTCCCCTCTGAACCATACCAGGCCACATGTCCTTAACACGGGGGAGTACTCATGTTGAAGAGGACAAGGGCCATGGTTGTGGGGGGTCTGTGAACAGCGGGCTTATCGATTCAAATCATTCACAATACCTGATGCCTGACAACCCATAAAAAAAAAGAACTGCAGCGGACACATGTCTGGTCCCATTCAACCCTGCCAAATAACAGGTCCAGTGGATAAACAAAGGGGTAGAGTCTTCCAAGTGTCATCATTGAAAATATATGGTCATGTTCAAATACAGCCAATGATGTCACCCAGGAGAGCCTACCTATTTGTTTATATCAGCTGTTATTTGTTAGACCTGTCATGTAGCAGAAGTAAAGCAATAGGTCTCCTACCCAACAAAAAACTCGGTTATGTGGTTGCTTGCCTGATGGTGTTGTATCTTCTACCATTTTGCCTAACTTTATGGAAAAACTGTCTACTTTGGTTGTGCTATATGTACCATGTTGTTATTTCTTTCTTGTCTATTTCAATAAAATTTCATATTTGAAAAAAGAAGTAAAGCAATAGGATGTAGATGTACATCTTGGGACATTTTTTTTATTATTACCGTATTATTTAAAGAATTTGGCAAGAACTGTATAAGTGCGTTCTTCTATAATTGTCATATTTTCTTGTGAATGAGTAGGCATACTATGTACTCCTTACTTATTCACATAACATGCAATATCTGGGTGCCCACCTATTGTTAATGTGGGCTTCCAAATTCCAATAAACCTCCACAACCATGGGGTCAGGGTCGTGGGTAGAGATGGGAAGGGGCTGAAAAAAAATGATTTTTTTTTCTGGAAAAATTGGAGTGGAATATGTTCTTTTACAATGATATGTAATATATCTATGACATGGTATTCAAACTACAGTACAGGCGGTCCCCGGGTTACAAACAAGATAGGGACTGTAGGTTTGTTCTTAAGTCGAATTTGTTTGTAAGTCGGAACAGGTATATTTTTTAAGTTTAGCTCCAGCCAAAAGAATATTTTTTAAGTTTTTTGGATAGCATAGGGAAGGGTTAACACCCCTGTACCATTTGTTTTGCTGCCTATACCCCTGTTCAGAAGATTTAACCTCACTTTCTGTCCCTATGACAACTGTAGTTTGAACTACAACTCCCATGATGTCACTCCCACATTTCGGGCTAGTTTGAACATTTTAGGTTGTTGTGGAAACAAGCATTACTGATAAAGCTTCAGTGGAGACACCTTTTTACCATGAGAACTCTTACAGAAGTGAATTTCTCTTCCTAGGGCTAGATTTCTCCTCAATTCCTGTTGTCTCTCTCCGTTTGTAAGTAGGAGTCATTTGTAAATTGGATGTTTGTAACCCGGGGACCACCTGTATATACCATGAAGACCTTAATGAAAGATTTCTGAGACTTTATGTAAAGATTTACATTTTTCCCAGTTCTCTCAGCTGAAGACAAGCAGATCCTGGAATACAGTTCAAGTAACACTGTACTTTTCAATGCAGTGCTTAAACAAGAGAAATATGCATTTCTGCCACTAGGGGGCACCGCAGGGGAAATGCTTCAGTTTTATTTGTGGGCTCCACCCTGTTTGTCTTACAGTTGGGTGGTTGTTGGGATAATGTGGATGATAATTATCCTCTCAGGCCTTAATTGACAGGTAAGATGGTAGATTTGTCTAACAAATGAATTTATCTTTTTTAACCTTTAAATGATTCCTATTGATGTCTACACCATCACAGCATAACGTTTACCTATTGTATGCTCAATAAATTGTTGTTTTTTTTTCTACTCTTAGACAATGGTGAGATCAACATCTAGAGTTTGGAAACATTTCCACAGTGCAATTTCTGCTAGGAGTAAAGGTGCAATTTGCCAATATTGTGAGAGGAAATCTTCTTTTCCAAATGCTACAAGGATGACTAAACACATCATGGAGTGCCAGAGGTTCCCTAAAGACATTAAACTATAACTAAAGGCAAACCTTTTTTTAGTTCTGGATAGAGTAGAGAGGGATTAGAACACCTGTTAGTTTTTATTGCTGTCTGTGCTCCCATTAAGGAGATTCATCCTCTCTATTTGTCCTGTTTACCATTATCATTGAAAGTGAAAGTAAAAGAAAATTCCACATTTTGGATTGTCCCCAAAAAGGTAATAGAGGTGAAATCTTCCACTGAGGACAATAGTTCTGCTGATCTGGGGGTCCCAAAGGAATTCCCTTAATTTGCATGTATTTCCTCTTACTTCCTATTTTGGCTGAGGGAAAGGAAGTGAGAGGACATCTCCACAATGGGACACAGATGGCCAAAAAAAAAAAAAAAAAACCTGACGGGTGTAATAACCTTCCCTTGCAAAAAGTTGTGCCTATAGTTCTACTTTATAAAATTAAATGACAAGGACCAGAATTAACTTTTCCCTCCAGAGTTCTTATTCCAGAAACTTCTGGATCATCACAAAGTGTTTTTTCACCAGCAGTATCACTTTGTGATCATCACAAATTGTTTGATTACTTTGTAATCATCACAAAGTGTTTCTTCACCAGCAGTAAGGAAGGTTTCCAAACCACGGCCTCCCAATAACACACAATCCTTTCATTTGTAGTTAAAATGAGACCTGAAAATCAGGAGAAAATCGATCAAGCTCTTCATAGAGAAATATATGCTTCTGGATCAGCATTGTCAATAACTGAAAAATACTGTCATACTGGCAGGAAGCTTTTAAATTATTATAAGGCAAAGGTGGGTGGTTACCTGTTCTCATGGTCAGTTGAAATGCTCTTAACATATATTGTACAGTCCTGTAATTCCATTTGTAATAAAAATTAAAATTTGAAAAAGCAAATTTAGTTTTTTCACTGAATAAGCTGTACTTTTATTTCAAGCCTAATACTTTAATACACATTGCATTTCACCTTCCCAGTGTAACAATATGAATTTTAATTTGTAAAACTACTCCACATTACATTTTTTTTCAATTTTTCCAAAAATGTCTATTTCATTCCGGAAAAAATGTGAAAAAAAAACATTTTTTTCCCATGGCTTCAAGATTTATGTAAAATTTACCTCAATAGTCGTGGGAAAGGGGCTCTTGTTCCCATCAACATGGGGGAAAGTTGCTTTGCCAGGGGGTTCCCCCTGCGTGCTGCTCCCCCCTCCTCCCTTTCCTGGACAACCAGGCTGCATTCTCAGACGGTATGGATTTTTAAGGGGGACCTCAAGCTTTTTCTTAAAATCCATACCAGACTCAAGGGATCCCCAACACCTTATTTGTGTGGTGGTCCCCCATTAACATTTGTATTAGGCCCTCATAAAAGTCTGTATTAGATAAAGGGAACCCCAGCCACTTCGTTTACATACAAAACAAATCAGCTAAGAGCTGTCATTTTGTTTGCAATTTAACCACTTGAACTCTGGAAGCTTTTACCCCCTTCATGACCAGGTTCATTATTTGCTATTCACCACTGTGCTCAATTAACTGGCAATTCCATGGCCATGCAACATTGTAGCCAAATTACATTTATATAATTTATTTTTCACACAAATAGAGCTTTCTTTTGGTGGTATTTAATCACCACTGGGTTTTTCATTTTTTTTTTTTTTTTGCTATATTAATTAAACCAAAAATCTTGAAAAAAAACATGTTTTTCTTGTTTTTTGTTTTGAAATTTTGCAAACAAATAATCTTTCTTCATAAATTTAGGCGAAAATATAGTCTGCTACATTTCCTTGGTAAAAATAACCCAAATCAGTGTATTATATTTTGTTTGTGTGAAAGTTATAAATTCTTCAAACTATGGTATATATATATATTTGAAAACTGATCAATCATGATGTACTGGCTGCCTCTAATTTCTTGAGACCCTAAAATGCCAGGACAGCACAAATATCCCCCAAATGACCCCTTTTTGAAAAGTAGACAGTCCAAGATATTTAATATGTCAGAGAGCATGAGTGAGGCGACATATGGGTATGTCAATCTGCCAGCCAGCAGTAAAATGACTGTTAGTGAGTGTTTAAACAAACCTTTTTGTTTTGTAAATGGCAGAGAGCACTGGGGGGGGGGCTGGAAAGCATTGGGGGAGCAGAGAGCACTGGGGGAAGCCTGAGAGCACAGGGGGGGCAGAGAGCACTGGGGAAGAAGAGAGCACAAGGAGGTCCAGAGAGTGTGGGGGTCAGAAAGCATAGAGGTGGCCGGAGAGCACTGGGGGTCAGAGAGCACTGGGGGGGCCAAAAAGCACTGGGGGGCCAGAGAGCACTGGGGGGTGGAGAGCACTGGGGGGGCAGAGAGCACTAGAGGGGCGCAGAGCACTGTGGGGCCAGAGAGCACAGGGAGGGCCTAAGAGCTCTACGGGATAGATTGATTGTTCTATATGCAGTCACCTCGGCCGCTTGTCCTATCCAGGTGCATGGAGCCGCACTTCCTTTCCCTCTCATTTGGTGTCTCCTACAGCTCCTCCCTCTTCACAGGTCAGCTGACCTGTAGTTTCTGCCCCTGACCCCGACGGTTAAACTGAACTGCCGACCGGCCGCGGAGAGGCCGCGTGAGCGGCGCAGACTCAGGGAGCAGCCCACCTGCCTTGGGCCCCAGAAGGACATGTAACCTATGACCAGTCCGGGACTGGCTCCAGGTGAGAAGGCGTACAATCGTTTACTTTCCTGTGTTCATACCAGAAGGAAAGCACAGTGATTGCAGTAGCACAAGCACTGAAAATGTTACTGCTCTTACCATACATACCATACACAATGCCAGGGAGTAGCTAAATACTTAAATGTGCAGCAGATACTTATATACTAGAGAATACAGTATTTAATAGCTAAATTAGTATCAAACTTTCCAACATTCAAATGACACATACTAAATAGCTTTCCAGAATGAACAACTATATGTAGATATCACATTCTCAATGGAACAGTGATCTTGGAGAAAACAGAGAAAGTAATTACAATTTCCACAAAACATGAGGATCAGGTTTATTTCACACCTTCGAAGATATAAGGTGAACTTGAGCTATGACTATGTATCGCCCATCTGTAAGGGTTAAACATGTAAATGCCACCACCAACAGTACAATGGGTTAAATCCTTTTGTATTATTTAATGAATGTGAAAATAATACTTCTTCCGATGTTGTACACAACACCTTTATAACCTGAACAAAATATTTTACTGCCATCTGTTTAGTTCATTGTTTAATTCTTTCTTAACACCACAACAAACAAAAAACACAGCTCGTTAAGTACAAGAGATTCGAGGGATGAAATTTCACCAGGGAACTACAACTACCTGTCAACTCATCACACTCTGGGGGCGGAGTAAAGAAGGGATTTATCAAACGCTTATTCTTGTATTACACTTGGACAAAAAAAGTCCTAGTTATGTTCTTTAAATGAAGAACAAAAAAGAGAATGCACATGCTAATCTCCTAAGCAGTTTGGGTCATTTCCCAATTAAAACAGAAGCTACAAAAATAGTTTTCCCTTTGAAATGCACACATACACACATGCTAATGACATGCTATGACAGTACAGATGCATTTTACAATATATTTATATATAACTAGGCCACAAATAACTTCTATCTAACACTACAGTTTTTACATTACAAGTCTCAAATTAACTTTATTTTTTAATGTTCTAATAAGAAAGACTAGAAGACATAAGCTTGCCACCCCAAGCAATACTGAATGGTATCCGCCTAGCTCTGTAGAACAATAACAGTCTGTATGTCTCTCAGTACTAGGCAGATTTCAAGAGAGAGATACTACAAGATGGGGCCAGATCCTAATGCACTAAACTTGTACCAATAAGCACTGAGCATTTTGTCACCACATATACAGTGGGGAAAAATAGATTTTTGACCCCCTGCAGATTTTGTAAGTTTGCCCTCTTATAAAGAAATGAAGGGTCTATAATTTTTTTTATCACAGGTGCATTTTAAATGATAGAGACAGAATATCAACCGAAAATCCAGAAAAAAACACATGGTACAAATGTTATAAATTGAGTTGCAGTTCAGTGAGTATTTGATACCCAAGAAAAACATGACTTAGTACTTGGTGGAGAAACCCTTGTTGGCAAACACAGAGGTAAGACGTTTCTTGTAGTTGGTTACCAGGTTTGCACACATCTCAGGAGGGATTTTGGTCCACTTTTCTTTACAGATCTTCTCTAAATCCTTAAGGTTTTTTGGCTGTCACTTGGCAACACGAAGTTTCAGCTCCCTCCATAAATTTTCTATAGAATTAGGGTCTGGAGACTGGGTAGGCCACTCCATTACCTTAATGTCCTTCTTCTTGAGCCACACCTTTGTTGCCTCGGTATGTTTTGGGTCATTGTTATGCTGAAAGACCCATCCATGACCCATCTTCAGTGTTCTGGCTGAGGGAAGAAGATTTCCACCCAAGATTTTACCATAAATTGTTTTGTCCATTTGCCCCTCAAAGTCAGTCTTTAACTTCACCAGAGAAACAACCCCAAAGCATCATGTTTTCACCTTTGTGCTTGACTGTAGGGATGATGTTTTTAGGGTCATAGTCAGCATTTTCTTCCTCCAAACATGGTGAATCCCCCTCCTCAAGAAGATACACATATAGTGATGCCAATGAACATCTAAATGATTAAGGGAAGGATTGGGAGAAAGTGCTTTGGCAGTACCTTGACTCCCCATGTGTGTACAGAGTGGGAGGCTGGGGTGGCAATGTACTACTAAGCAGGAGGTACTACTGAGTGGAGGGGGTATGGGGAATGTGCTACTGAGCGAATAAAGTAATGTACTACTGAGCAGGGGCAGTTGGGAATGTACTACTGAGCGAGTATGGTACGATTGAGCGGGGGGCTACTGCTGAGCTAGGGGGTTGTTCTACTGACCGTGGGGGGGGGGGGGAATGTGCTACTGGGTGGGGTACTACTGAGAGGGGAAGGTACTATTGAGTGGGGGTAATACTAAGCTGGGGTTGATACTGAGCTGGTAAAACACTGAGTGGGGAATCTGCTGAGCCAGGAAGATCTACAAATACACCATGGTTCTACTGAGCTTAAAAACTGCTGAGCCGGGAAGCTGATGAGCTAGAGATCTGCTGACCAGGGGCACTAATAAGACAGGAAACTAATGAGCAGGAGTACTACTGAATCATTCAAAACACAAAAAAGAAAACAAACCAGGTATTGCACCAACAACTAGTGGCTTCCTCATCATTATTTCCCATTTGACATCACTTCCCCTTTAAAACAAATAGAAAACCAACACACACACAGTGTGTTTGCAAAGCTTCATTAAAGCTTCAAAAAAACATCACAAAAGCATCAAAAATGCATGTTAAAGTAGTAGGCACTTTACTGTATTTTACTAAACAAAGCACGTATGAACTAGGCCTAAGTATTTACCACAGTGTATGAACAGTTACAAATAAAAGCACGTAGGCAAGCAAAAAAAAAAAAAACGCTGACCTTTTTTTTTTTTTTTACGTTAAAAATAAATATATCCTAGTAGACATTTGTCTTTGTACAATTTTCATCTCACTCCCTCACAAAATAAAATTACCCACAACTGTATCCATGGCATAAGTGATCTAATTAACCCATCAGGGAGTGGAAACTAGGATTTGAGAATCTCCCATGATCTCACATTTCACAGTAACCACAATGATTCAGTACCAGAATCCATAGCAGAGCTAGAAGCTCCACAATATAAAAATGGGAAGGGAAGCATTTATCTCCCTAATTAAACCATAGAATTTTTTTCACAAAATAAAAAGTCAGGCATGGGACAGTGAATAAATTAGACACATGAATCAATTACTTATTCATTTTTAACAAAATGGTTATACTGTAAGGTAGATAGAGTTATTGTTTCTTTAAAATAAGGATTGCTATTAGTCTTTCTCTAAGTTTTTCATCTTTTCATCTTCTTCAAAAATCTATCCACGTATGCATATTGTTCAGGTCCAGTAATTTTTATAGGGAACCTTTTTTTACCATTCAGAAAAAAAATTCTGTCACATTAAATACTGGTATATTGGTAACAGATTGGAGGATTAGCTAGTTGCAAAATTGCACAATTTGAGTAAGGTCCCAAACTTCGAGCAGCTAGAAAAAAGCTACTGAAAATGTAATGTTTGTATTTTAATTACTAGTCCCAATGCAAAGCATTAGTATTGACTTAAAATTAAGACTTTTGTCATTTCAATTTACAGTGATGTGTTCTGTTATAACAAAAGGGCAGCACATGGTATTGCATAGTGAAATAAACAATGCAATATCCAAGATCAACTATGTCAACAACACCTATCATATAAAATATATCTGGATATCTGGTCAAATATCTCTGGATGGCTTAAAAACAAACTTTAAGCAAGACAAATAAATCTACTCTTCTGAAGAATTCATAATTTAACATTTCACATTTTAATGACAAATGCAAAATCAGCTCATTCTATATTTTAGAATAATTACAAATGATATAGTTGAATATTGCGTATGATATGTTTTTGTTGACATTAGATTGCATTTTATTCCCAATCCCAAACCACATTCCACAACCACGTTTTATTCTCAAATGATAGAAGTCATTTAGCATTAATACTATAAAGTACAGGTAGTACTAAATACAGAACTGAAAAACATTTCTGGGAAAGGATCCCAAGTTTCAGTTTTTTTCCTAAGACTTCAACTGTCAGTCTATTATAATTATACAGTACAGTAGAAAATACTGAGTTTCTTGTATATTCCAGTAGATGGATGGTATATATACAGTATATATACACTGCTCAAAAAAAATTAAAGGAACACTTTGAAAACACTTCAGATCTCAACAGGGAAAAATATTATGCTGAATTTCTATACTGATATGGACTGGGTAATATGTTAGGAACAAAAGGATGCCACATTGTTTGATGACATTGAAAATTATCAACCTACCGAGGACTGAATTCAAAGACACCCCCAAAATCAAAGTGAAAAAATTATGCAGCAGGCTAGTCCTTTTTGCTGAAATTTTATTGCGGCAACTCAAAATGGCACTCAGTAGTCTGTATGGCCCCCATGTGCTTGTATGCATGCCTGGCAACTTCGGGGCATGCTCTTAATGAGACGATAGATGGTGTCCTGGGGTGTTATCCTCCCAGATCTGGACCAGGGCATCACTGAGCTCCCGAACGGACTAGGTGCAACCTGGCGGTGTCGGATGGACTGAGACATATTGTCCCAGAGGTGTTCTATTGGATTTAGGTCAGGCGAGCGTGGGGGCCATTCAGTGGTATCAATTCCTTCATCCTCCAGGAACTGGCTACATACTCTAGCCACATGAGGCCAGGTATTATTGTGGACCAGGAGGAACCCAGGACCCACTGCACCAGTGTGTGGTCAGACAATGGGTCCAAGGATTTCATCCCTATACCTA
Organism: Pelophylax lessonae; assembly: GCF_965119305.1. Classification (NCBI taxonomy): domain Eukaryota; kingdom Metazoa; phylum Chordata; class Amphibia; order Anura; family Ranidae; genus Pelophylax; species Pelophylax lessonae. The sequence continues at coordinate 432,296,675 of NC_138770.1, read as the reverse complement.
AAGTTAGTAAGGTTGCCATTTTATAGCCTGTAGAGGTCTGTGCGTTCCCCCATGGATATGCCTCCCCATAGCATCACTGATCCACCACCAAACCAATCATACTGAACGATGTTACAGGCAGCATAACATTTTCCATGGCTTCTCCAGGCCCTTTCACGTCTGTCGCATGTGCCCAGGGTGAACCTGCTCTCATCTGTGAAAAGCAAAGGGCACCAGTGGCAGACCTGCCAATTTTGGTGTTCAATGGCAAATGCCAATCACGCTCCACGGTGCTGAGCAGTGAGCACAGGACCCACTATAAAACGTCAGGCCCTGAGGCCACCCTCACAAAGTCTGTTTCTGATTGTTTGGTCAGAGAGATTAACACCAGGGGCCTGCTGAAGGTCATTTTGTAGGGCTCTGGCAGTGCTTATCCTGTTCCTCCTTGCACAAGGAATCAGATACCGGCCCTGCTGATGGGTTAAGGACCTCCTACGGCCCTGTCCAGCTCTCCTAGAGTAACTGCCTGCCTCCTGGAATCTCCTCCATACTCTTGAGACTGTGCTGGGAGACACAGCAAACCTTCTGGCAATGGTACGTATTGATGTGCCATCCTGGAAGAGTTGGACTGTCTATGCAACCTGTATAGGGTCCAGATATCGCCTCATGCTACCAGTAGTGACATGACCCTAGCAAAATGCAAAACTAGTGAAAAACAGTAAAAAAAGATGACATTTCAGCAAAATGGACTAGCCTGCTGCATCATTTTTTAACTTTGATTTTTAGAGGTTTTTATGAATTCAGCCCTCTGTAGGTTGATAATTTTCATTTTCATCAAACGATGTGGCATTCTTTCATTCCTAACACATTTCTCAGTCCATATCAGTATAGCTATCAGGCATGATATTTTTCCCCATTGAGATCTGATATGCTTTCAAAGTGTTCCTTTAATTTTTTTGAGCATATTTAATAATTTGGGGACCCGAAATTTAATTTTTGGACCACAAAATGACCCACAGGTTTCTCATCCCTTTTAGAGAGATAGATTATTGCTTTAGGGTAAAGAACCACCATTTTAAACTGTGAAAATTAGCCATGGTATCCAGCTGAATAATGAATCTATAGTAAATATTGAAGGGGTAAACATCGTGGCCTATATTTTCAGTGGATTTAGCCAATAACATATCAGAAATGCTAGGGTCAGCTGTTCATTCAGAAACAAGCCGGTGTTCACATATACACATATTTGAACTGATAAAATGATGCAACGGATTATTTAGTAATAAAACAGCTCTTGGTTAACAACTACAAAAAATGAGCACAATATAGGCATGGAAGCTGAATAAAATAATACAGTACTTACTGACTGCTCATTCAGGTCCTGAGGGTCGTCCATGAATTTGTCGCAGAACGTTCCAAATATTTGGTTTTTCGTGCAGGATTTTTGTAAACCGTGGTGTATTATCTGTGTCAAATGAAAATAAAGCAAAAGAAATGTGCTGAGTTGCCACTTTTGTGAACAGAAATCTTTGAATTTACCAAATGCATTTAAAAATAACTGTAATCAGTCCTTATTTTCAAACACTATATACAAATACTTTTATATCACAGTTTCCATTTTTAACTTCATGTTATCTGTCATCTAGGCAATGTATATCTGGTCACGGATACATACATTATAGGTAAGAAGAATAAAAAATAAATAAAATTTATGATTCAAATAAGGGTTTTAAACTCACTCTTAAATATACCTTTCAAGCACCTATGCCAGCGGTATTTGCACCAGTTTGGAAACCTGGAGCAGAGTTTTTAACTTAAAGCAGACTTTCACAGCCCCTCAACCAACCCACATAACATAATTGCACTAATCCACTCCCTCCCCCCCCCCCCCATTACCCTAAAAAAATAAATAAATGGGCATTTATTTATTGATGTATTTATTTATTTGTGTATTTATTTCCCCCTAATATAATTATTACTATATAAATGCTATATATTTTTTACCTTACATGAGGATCTATGCATATCCGGGGGGGGGGGGGGTCAAAACAGGGACAGTGCTGTTCTAATGATAGCACGTATTTGCATAGCCCCTAATCAAAGGCTGTGGATGGGTAACCGCTGGCGGCTTTAAAGATTGTACCCACTCACAGAAGAAAGCGAGATATCAGCACATTACTGCCCCTTCTGTAAACTACACAGAAGAGGCAAAGTGACCAGGAGCCATTTCTCTATAGGGAGTAAACAGTGGCGCATGGCCACCAGCACACCATCATGAAAATACACTAAACAAGAGACATAGGGGACATGTTTGGGGGACAAGAAATAGTGAAAACACTGACTTTCCAAAGAAATAAAGAGGTTCATTACGCAATAAGCACGTACCCTACTAATGGGGTTGTGTTTCTCCTGGCTGGAGTTCAGCTTTAAATATCTGGGTACCTTGCCAAGGTGCTACAGTCCTAAAATGAGGTTTAACAGCCCAGAATGGACTCTAAATGTATTCCCACGATTAATCCAGAAAGATTATGTGATGAAGTGGCTTAGCCAATGGTCCAAGACAGTTTGTCCTGCTAGTCCAGAATCAGGATTTTTGAGCACAGTACCTGCCAAGGTCACCTAACTTTCACATCTTTCTTGGTGTGAGCTAATTTAAAGGAAAATTGTATTGGTTTGTCAATTTTGTTTTTCAAGCTGTTGTTTTAATATATGTTTACACACACACACACAGACACAAAGTACACAGACATGCTTAAAAATAAACATTGATAACTAAAAAACTTAAGTCTTTATACTTACCTGTCCAAGGGTCCTGCACCTGCACCTGCAGGCCTCTTCTTCCTTTTGAACATTAACATGGAAAGAATCTTAAAACCCAAGCCCAGCTTGGGCATAAACTGAAATAATCCAGTCCCCAGTGCAGTCTAAAAACAAAAAGCAACTCCAGCTGCTTTACTTACCTGATCACCAGCGCTGTGCAATAAAGAGACTCATGCAATGTTTGTCTTCAGGGTTGAATGACAGTGGGCATTCATTAACCCCTTTGCCGTTTTGTATACACATATATGCAATGCATCTCTCTCTCCTTGCTAGAGGAGAAAATGTAAGCAAACAAAAAGTGTGTTGAAAAAAAAAAAACATCTAGATCAAGGTTTGATCTAGGTCAGTGTCAGATTTAGAGTTATTACAATATTTGCCAGCACACCATGGATCATCGTCTGATTAAATCCAAGCTGTTTTTTTGGAAAATTGTGTTCAAGCATTAGAATTTGTTTTACCCTCCGTCATTAAGGGGGTGAAACAATGGACACTTCCTATAAGCCCAAGGCATCAAGGCTCCAGGCCTTCCCTGGATTTACAGGGTAATGCTGCAAAGATTGGTACCAGATGATTTTTTGGCAAAGCTCTCTGCAGAATTTAGGATACACCCACCACCAGAAAAAGAAGAGGGCAAAGAGAGTATTGGACGTCACTGGATTGGACTGAAGACAAACAGAAGAGTGAAACGTTTCAGAGCTGCGTGTTAGGATTATAGTTAAGGTCATGGTCAAAGGGTGGGTCAAAGGTCAGGGTCCATGTATTTAAGTAGAAATTTAAAAAGATAACATTTTTAAAATTACCATCAGTGACAGTTAGTGTTAGTGTATTTTAGGTAGGATAAAAAAATCAAAATGTGCACCATTGTTTTTGGGCGCTACTACGGGTACAAACAACAAATATCATACACGTGTGTGGTATAAGTGTTATTGTCAGGAGCAGGAGACTTCATTTTGGATTGTTTTTTGGTGGTAGGTTATGGTAATCGTTTGAACTTTATTTTTGATTTTGTCTAGCACTGAATTAATTATACAGGGCAGAGCTTTGAGCTAACACATTTTGTTTATTTGGGCAATCAGAAGATATATATATATCCTATCTCAGCAGTAGCCTTATTTATAACATTTTTCTGAATGATTACATTTTTTGTGATTTATGCACAATTTTTATGATATTTGGGGAGATATAGGAGTATTTTTTGTTTCATAATCCAAGTGTGGGTAAGTTACATAGTTAGTCAGGTTGAAAAAAGACACAAGTCCATCTGGCTCAACCAATAAAAAACAAAAAAAACAAAAAAAAAAAACAGTAAAGAAAACCCAACCATACAGTCCCAAATACACAATCCTATACCCACAGTTGGTCCAGAGGAAGGCAAAAAAAAAAAACCCAGCAAAGCATGATCCAATTTGCTACAGCAGGGGAAAAAAAATTCCTTCCTGATACCCCGAGAGGCAATCGGACATTCCCTGGATCAACTATACCTATAAATATTAGTACCCATTTATATTATGTACACCCAGAATCCAGGCCTTATTTAAAGCAATCTAGTGATCTAGCCAGAACCACCAAAAGTTGTACATTTATATATCAGCTTATGGTAGTGGCAAGAAAAATACAGCTAATTTAAAAACAAAAATTTTGCCCGTTACTATATACCACCAAATGAAAGCCAAATTTGTTCTGGAAAAACAAATTGGTTCTGAACAAGGTAAAATTCACCTTGATACACAATGCAGTTGTGATGATATGTACAGTTTTACTAACACATGTCAAAACTGTAAAATTGTGTTCAAGCGTTAGAATTTGTTTTACCCTCCGTCATGAAGGGGTGAAACAATGGACACTTCCTATAAGCCCAAGGCATCAAGGCTCCAGGCCTTCCCTGGATTTACAGGGTAATGCTGCAAAGATTGGTACCAGATGATTTTTTGGCAAAGCTCTCTGCAGAATTTAGGATACACCCACCACCAGAAAAAGAAGAGGGCAAAGAGAGTAATGGACGTCACTGGATTGGACTGAGGACACCCAAAAAAAGGTAAGTGTACAGATTTTCTTTTACTAATGCTGCAAGGATGCTCCAATGGAGGAGGATCAGTGTTGGGTTTTAAATGTAGTATATAGTCTTTTCAAAAATATTTATGCTATCCATGTAAGCTTTATCATCTTGCTGTGAATATTCTTGTTGGTGTGTGTTAATGTTTAGAAGCCTTTTTGTAAATATAAATGTTCATGTGGGCAGCCATATTTGCTTTCTACATATGCAAGCTCTACTTCCAGTCTATGGAAACACTCTAGAAAGAGGTCCCTATTAAATGATGTAGATCCTTCACCCTCTTGTGGAGCACACTAGAAGAGTGCCACCATTAGCATTGGGTGAGGTTTGCGGCAGGTTCTGGCACTTGTAGGTTCATTTAAGGACAGTCTGATATCTCCCCGCTGTTCTCTATTATCCCCTGGAACACTGTAGAATGCATTATTTATAAGAAGGCTTGCTGAAACTATTCTATTTCCAAAGTTCACAACCAAGGTTCCCAAAGCAATGGAATGCACATGGAGGGCAAAACATACACTGGAGCCCCTAGTGTCAAAACAATGTACAAGATACAGCACATGCCATACTTCTGTAGACCGCATTTAATATATACTGTATATAACATTTCTACAATTTTAGAGTGTTCATTTTAAACTTTACAGTCAATACATACAAATTTTTATATGCTTAGTTTCCATTCAGCTGCATGTAAGAAAATTGCCTTGCAGGATTTATATATTTTGCAAGTATCTAAGTATGTTTAAACAGACCTGTTGAAGTGCTCTTTTTATACCTTGTTTTAATGTGTTTCAACATAGTTTAATTTTAACTATAGTTACATTCCACTTATAAATCCTAAAATTGTTCCTTCCCATGGAAGTAATTTGTATAATAAAAACATTGTGCTCTTAGGAAACTTAATTTCTTAAGTGGGCCTCCAAAGCTGATTTTATAAGTGCAATCTATTAAAACAACAGCCATTACTATTACAGGTTTACAATAATTCACAGTGTAATAATAATGTATACTGTAGTGAACTTCTAAGTGCAGAAATATTTCTCATTTGTAGCTGAAATAAACTGGCCGCAAATTACTTTTTGCCAGTAATTCACCACAGCTTCTAGTAAAAGTTCAGATTGGGTTTCTTAATAGCACCATGCACATGGAAAATGCTTAGCACATCAGTATCTATCTATCTATCTATCTATCTATCTATCTATCTATCTATCTATCTATCTATCTATCTATCTATCTATCTATCTATCTATCTATCTATCTATCTATCTATCTATCTATCTATCCTTTGTATTTATTTGAGTTTTATTTACTCCTTAGATAAAAGAAAAAAAAACCTTCATGGAGTAGAAATGTTGTGTATGTATGTGTGTGTCACTTATAAGTACAAATGATAGCATTTGCTGGTGGACATCCTAAAATTTTAAGAATATCTCTCAATAAAGCCAACCAAGAACCTAGACATCAAAAGAACATAAATGCCCCTATAATTGCCATACAGTGGGATCAATATGTTGCCTAATGTGTTACTAAACCCAGTACCTGCATTCACTATATCTGGTCTCCTAAAATATACAGCACATGGAAATGTAATTATTTTAGTAAATATAAACTGCTAAATACCTTTTCTAGTCAGCAAGATATAGAGCAGTATTGTGACTTCTATCAGTTTCTGGGTAAAGCTTGTAGGAGGAGTTCTCATTCTAATCTGACTGTCCTATGAGGCTGCATGGCTAGAGCTGCATGATTCTGGATAGAATGGGGTTAACTTTACTGTTCAGTTTTTTTTTTTACATCACTGAAGTGTTTTTCCCCCCAAAAAAATGCTTTTGAAAGACCACTGCTCAAATACAGTTTGACATAAAATAATGCAACCATTTTGTTTTCTAGGGTCTCTGCTAAAAAAATATATGTATATAATGTTTGGGGGTTCTAAGTAATTTTCTAGCAAAAAATACTGGTTTTAACTTAAGCAACAAGTGTCAGAAGAAAGTCTGGTCTTTAAGTGGTTAAACTGCCCTCATTTGCAGATGAAGTTCATCCCTTTGATCTAAAAGAACCAAATGATACAATGTTTCTTTTTATCTCAGCGCTGAGCAATGTTGTGATAACCTTTGCCGGCTGCCTTTCTTTTCTTTTTGACAGCTCTGAGCAGAGATTGGCTCCGCACCTGTTACATGAGTCGTGGAAATGCCAGATTAAGATCGTGAGGGGGGTTGAATCGAGATCGTGATTTTTTTTAATGATTAATCGTGCAGCTCTATGCAGGACCCCTGAACCTCTGTCTGGACAGTGCTTATTGGCCCTGTGCCAACCACATGCACACTCCTAGGGAAAAAAATACCCTCTAGCAATGCACACCAAACTGAGCATATGCAGAGTGACTTCAAAGACTCTGTCTTATTGGAAGATGGTTAGGGGACAGTAGAAGAAGAGGAGAATCAAAAAAGACAAGATCAAACAGCCTGTTTACACAATCTAGAGGATTAACACCTTAGGTTCCACAGTGAGTATAATAAGCATGCTTTACTGCATATACAGACAGATTTTACTGTTGTGGGTTTAGTAACACTTTAGGCTGTCTAGAGACTTGTGCATAAACCTTCTGCCCTCCTACTACTGCAGATCTCTTCACAGGTTTACCAATTCACATTTGCTAAAGCATTTACCCCAATAAATACAGAGAAGGTAGCAGAGGGCACAGATATGGATGTTAGGGCTGGCATGCCAGGGGAAAACAACAGCTAACTTGGTTTCTAGGAATGAGCTCATTGTTTAATCTGAACGTAATTTCAGGTGCAACACTGGCTGTTCAGACCGTGGTCTGAATGCAAAACGTTTGCGAAAGGCAGCATGGATTAATGTGACAGTGTCCAGCCGTATATAGTTGCTGAAAAAGCCGCAGTTGCTTGCACCTGCTGCACCTTTACCAACTATGAACGTCAACTGACTCATTCACTCACATAGCCAGGAACCCCCAGACACGTAACAAATGGTTGGGGATTGGAGGGGTTACATTATTTCCTAAATATGGCCACGTGGCCATATTAGGCCAATTATGTCACCACTATCCTTGCCCCTTCTCTTTCAAAGCCGATGACAGCTTGAGTGGGGGACGTCATGATTAGCAATTGACTTACAATGAGGAACTTTTGTGGGAATTTTTATTTTTCTGAATAAAGGACTTGTCAAATGTTTGGGTGTCTCAATTTCTAGGTGGGATCTTTTTTTTGTGAAAAAGTAGGGGCACCCCCCATTCTCATTCATATAGGAGGGAGGCCAGTATCTGGGGGCCCACCTATTTTTAAAGGGGGGTTCCAGATTCCAAAAAGCCCCCCACCCACCAACCAGGGTTGTGAGAAAGAGGAAAGTGTCCTCATCAACATGGGGTCAAGATGCTTTACCAGAGAGACCTGGTTTTGTTCAGGGGTAGGAAGGGTTGCATGCTCACTTCCCCACCTCTTTGCTTTGAATTTTTAAGGGGACCCCACTTTTGTTTTTGCAGGTACCCTCCTAAAATTCATACCATACTCTGGTTTTGATTTTGTGGAGAGACTCTACCTTCCTTGTTTTTCATTCTAGCTGTTGGATGTGCTACAGCAAAAGTGACATTTACAAAGAAAAAAAAAAACACCACAAAGACCCGTCCAAAGGTCCCTCAAAATGCATAGCAGATCCTTGGAGGTGTCAGTGTGCTTTTTAAAAATAAATAAATAAATGTAATTTTCCGGCAATTTTAAACACTTTTTTCCTTTGTAAATATCAGTGCTGTTGCAGCTCCTTCTGTACATCACAGATATGCCCTGACAAGTTCATGGAGGATCCCCAGACATAAGTTTGTCACTTGCTCCAACCAAAAACCACAGATTCAGTGATTATTATAATGTGTATGAATACCCTTAGGCAGAACGGGACTTTTAACTAATAAACAGTTTATTCCATGGCACAGATGATATTATTCATTACTTTTAAAGCTAAGTTATAACACAAAAACTGGCATTTAAAGTCAACCTATGAGTAACTTTACATGGCAATATGGATACATACACCACTTGTCAACCACCAGCAGTTTATTTAAGGAACCGCGACTTACCAGTGGGCGGCCCAGATAGCATGTGATTGCTGTGCGATCCTATGACACCTAGTAAACAATATCATGAATGGAATCCATTCATGATATCATTGTTTGGTACCAGGGCCGGAGTGGGACTCATTTTCAGCCCTGGAGTTTCATGCCTTAGACCGGCCCACTTTAGTTCACCTAAACACATGGCATCATCCCATCCTACCTTGTTGCTAAGACTGCTACAACACTCCCAGCTGTTCACCTCCACCATCATAATGGTGAGCTCCGTCTCCGCGCTTTTTCTCCCCTAGTGCAGTAGGTGTGAGCTAAAAGGTCACTCATGTGATGGTGGAAGTGGGATACCATCACTGGGAGTTTTTTAGTCAGGTTTCAGGAGGTATATAAATGGCCTTTACCTATAACAAGGGCTTTATTCATCTTTAGTCAGAGCTTTACTATTTCATTTTAACCCCCCCCCCCCCTTATCTGTATTGGCAGTTTTTGGAAAAGATGAACTAATCCTTTCATGTTCACTAAAACATGCAGTTTGGCTCAGGGGCGGACTGACAACTCATGGGGCCCCCGGGCAATAGGGGATCATGGGGACCCCTGTGTCCCCATCCATGTGTCCCAGCCCAAACTTAAGCAGCTTATCAGTACCCATCAAATGCAGCCTTACCAGTAACCATCAAATGCAGCCTCATCAGTGCCCATCAAATGCAGCCTTATCGGTGCTTATCAAATGCAGCCTCACCAGTGCCCATCAAATGTAGCTTATCAGTGCCAATAAAATTCAGCTTATCAGTGCCCAAACGCAGCCTCGTCAGTACCCATCAAATGCAGCCCCATCAGTGCCCATCAAATGCAGCCCCATCAGTGCCCATCAAATGCAGCCCCATCAGTGCCCATCCAATGCAGCCCCATCAGTACTCATCAAATGCAGCCCCATCAGTGCCCATCAAATGCAGCCCCATCAGTACTCATCAAATGCAGCCCCATCAGTGCCCATCAAATGCAGCCTAACCAGTGCCCATCAAATGTAGCTTATCAGTGCCCATAAAATGCAGCTTATCAGTGCCCAAACGCAGCTTCATCAGTACCCATCAAATGCAGCCTCACCAGTGCCCACCAAATGCAGCTTATTAGTGCCAATCAATGCAGCATCAATAGTGCCTATCAAATGCAGCCTCACCAGTGCCCATCAATGCAACCTTACCAGTGTCCATTAAATGCTGCCTTATTAGTGCCTGTCAAATGCAGCTTATCAGTGCCATCAAATGCAGACTCACCAATACCCATCAAATGCATGTTAGTGCTCATCAATGCAACATCAGCAGTACCAAAAAATGCAGCCTTATTAGTGCCCATCAAATGCGGCTTATCATTACCCATCAATTGCAGCCTTATCAGTGCCCATTCAATGCAGCTTATCAGTGCCCATCTAATTCAACCTCACCAGTGCCTGGATCACACAGAGCAGCTATCTCTCGCTGTGTCACAGAGCTTAAATTTAAATTGCCTGGCGGCTGCTGTCACCATGGTTCCACCTCCTAGACTGGCTCCTATGATACAGGTCACACTGATTCAATTTTCTAGCCTTGGATCAGTTTGCCGTCTATCATAGGAGCCGGTCTAGGAGGCGGGACTTTGTTACATCGCTGCAGAACAATTTAGATCCAAGTTCTGTGACACAGCAGGAGATCGCTGCTCTGTGTGACATACACAAGGAGAGGAGGAAGGAGGGGAGCACTCTGACAGGGGCGCCCCAGAATGACGTCATAGATGCAATTGTGATTCAGCTGTTGCCTGCATTGATGGAGAATCGTTTAAGGCTAAATCGCAATGCATCGATTATACAATTATTTTCAACACCCCTACTTGACCACCAATGTTAGTCCCGGTTCACATTCGTGCGATGACAGACATTGCATGTGATTCGCAGGGCACTGCTCTGAAAATCATGTGATGTTTGTATGATGCGAATTGAGCCATACCGATTGTATGGCTAAATTCTCATCGCATTTGGACACAACTCGCACAGGATACCTTTTTTTGGGTCCGCAGCAGAATCAGATGGCATGGGTGTTCACACCTATGCGATCCGATTCATGTCTGAACTGACAGTTCGCACTGCGATATGTGAACTGATCTGGGGGTGTCGGTAACTTTGTATTGACACCCCCCAGCGATTCGCATATGGCAGTGTGAACTGCCTGCGAGTTGAATGCGATGTGGGAACCTGCAGTGAATTTGCAGGGTTCCCCCATCGCATATATGTGAACCGGCACTAACAGACATTCTTCCAGCTGAAGTGTACAGATGTCAGTGTTAGGGAAAAGCCCTTAGTGTACAGATATCAGAGATATATATATAGGGAATAACTCATTAGGTGCTATTCCCTATAAATAACACTGATATCTGTACACTGAGTGGCACTCACTATACTGGGGAATGGCACTGGGGAAGAAGGAAGGAACACTCCTGCTGGTGATTAGACACAGAACACCTTAAACTTTACTTCTGTCATTATTACACACTGACCTGCTGCTACACACACTGCAGGTCAGGCTGGTTTAGCTCCGAGGTGACTCTGCTCCACTCTGCACTCTACAGCCTCCATCTCCCTCACCCGAGGCAGTGATGTGTAGCCCCGCCCCTCAGCTGAATTCCCCAGAGGGAGGGGTGGCCAGAGCTCCTGTCCCTGCCATCATCTCCACAGGGCTGACGGCTCCGTGATCGCTCTCTGATCCATCCTGTGATAGGGTGCCAGCTCTTCCTCCACGCCTCCCACCAGAAGTGTATTGCCTGCAAGCCAATTATCGGCAGCGCTGGGCGGCCCGGGGGCGTGTTTTTGCAGTGGGACGAGGCATGGAACGCAGCATGTCCTGGAAGTTAGTTCAGTAAGTGACTTCCTCTTCACCAAGACAACGGCCCTCGACCAATCCGGCCCACCGGGAATTCTCCCGGTGCTCCCGATTGGCCAATCCGGGCCTGTTTGGTACTGTGTGTGATCTGTGATTGGTGACCAGTGATCACATGGTACTTGGGCCTATCATAGCACCCTGTACCATGTGATAGCTTTGTGCCAATCACAGCATCAGTAGTAAACAATGAGTCATAAATGAAAGCCATTCATGACAGTTCTAAGGATTGCTGTTACAGTGATCATCAACTTTTTTATATAGGGTTTGCAGGACAGGTGGGGGTGGAGGGAATATTTTTAAGAATAGGTGGAGTCAGCCATTTCTTCCACTTTAAGTGAACCTTCTTTGCTACTTTAGTAAATAAGTCTCAATATTTCAGTATGCATTGATCTTAACGTTATGACCATGTGTTGTCACATTCTTAACAGGGTTTGACTTTCACAAAACCATAATTTTTTGTTTTGTCCTTATGTGACCTGTACTGCGTATCCTCTTCAATGAAAAGTTTTTGACTTGATGGGTATCAGATTTTGTAAAACTCTTTGACTGACGTCTTAAAAGCACAATTGCAAATCTACCATTCAATCACACATCTTCAAGACGTGAACAAAAACTACTCCACTGCTTCTCCTCATATAATCCTAGAGTGAATGTTAATGCATTTACAAGAAAAGTATATAGTTTAATTAGCTTCTTTGAATGTCATATGCACATAACATCCAAACATGCATTTGGTATTCTATATACCCAAAACGGTGGACTTAGGGAAACCTTTTTATCCACCTAAAGCAAATCTGGCATCATATTGACTCATGGGTCTATATTTAATATAGTGTGAAGTAGTATAATGCTCACTTAATGCATTAGTAAGTTCTCATTGCAAAGCTGGTCTAGAAAAGAAAAGTTCCAGCTGACATCTGTCTATGTATCTTTAGTGGCCATCTATAGTATATAAAAATGTAAAAAAAAATCTCAAAGGAAGCTTCCCACTTATGTACTCAGCTTAAAATAGCTTAAATTAGGGCGAAAGCAAATTTTATGTGGTTACGTTTAGGCAAAGAAGCTAATAAATCACTTTAATTTTAAATCTTCTCTGAAAGATGTAAGTTGTTATGATCGTTATACATAAACATTGGCAGACTGAAATGGGATGGCCACATAAATCTAAAAGTTGTTATAGATGCCCATAAGACCAAGCCATTTAAACTATCGTTATTTCATTATTTATGTCCACTATAAACCAAGCCTGGACAGTTACTGAGTACCTTGTAGCAAACAAAATTGTGAGTGGTGTCTATTCTTTGAATCTTTTCTCCAGCTGTCAGTGGAAGCAAAAGTTTTATTGCTTCTCGAAAGTTCATGACTTATATATATTCCAGAATAATTTTCTTTGCACTTTAAATTAATGTGTACAAAAAAAAACAAAATAATTTTTTTCCATTTTGGATAGAGTAGGGGATGGTTGAAAGCTGTATGAGGATTTTTTTTTTTTTGCCACCTATGTCTCTTTTGAGAGAATTAGTTTACTGTATGTCTAGTAGACACAATAAAAAGTGACAGCATATCCGTCAAACATGAGGGCAGATCCCCTCCAACGCCCTGTACACACAGGCTTGTATGTTGGGCAACATTGGTCGGTTAGAAAAAAAAACTGTGTGTATGCCACCCTGTCCAACAGAAGCCGGGCGTTTGCCCGGCTTCTGTCCGACAAGTATGCTGGAAAACCAGCAGCCAACCGACTCCCGATGGTGGAGCCAGTGGTGGAGAGCGCTGATCAGAGTGTTCTAGTGGGAATAGTTAGTACAGTGGCTCTGACCGGAGCAGACAGTTTATTTTTGTTCAACCCCCTGGAATGCATGAAAAAAAATCATAGTTTAGACTTCATCTTTAGATTTCCTCTCATTGATTGTTATGGTGACAGCTCAAAATTTTGGATTTAGCCATACTTTCAGTCCTATGGATAATGTTAACTGAGACAGATAAAGAAGGTGAATATCTCCAGTGGGCACAAGACAGCAGTATAAACCTGGTAGGAGTTCTAAACTCTCACCACTAAAGTAAAACATTTACTTTTTCTGAGTCTTGCAATGAAGTAGAGGACAGCCGGAGGACATCAGGTACTGTGCACCCGCTGATTGGCTTCTGCTGTGTGTAATCACATGTGCGCCCCCTAAGCAGAGGAGTTGGAATCACATACAAGTGTCACCCTGTAGCAGTAAAACTGCTATGGGGTGGCACAGAAGTGATTAAAGTGGTAAAAAAACAAAACCAATAATGTAACATATTGCAGCTTACAATCATTAGGTATGGTGGCTGTATTCCTTTTCTTTTTTTTTAGGCTTTTTTTCTCTTTTTTCACCTGGTGATCTGCCCAGTAACACAACCCCTGTATTAGCGTGCCCCCACTTTGGATAGAGGAGAACAGGGGGCACCTTTGGACAGCAGCATTGTCAGTCTGGGGGAGGAAAGTATTAGTAGTACTAGCAGATTTAATTACACTAACAATTCGAATTTGAACTTTAGCTAATATTTTATAATCAGTTACAGTAAACAGTATTTTTTCCTTTTAGGATAAAGGTTTTATGTAAATGAATAAAAACTGATCATTTTAAGCCCCTTTCATTTTAAATTTTTGTTGCAGGGGATACCATAAATCTGATTTGTAGACTTCTGGCAAAATCAGCGAGCCAATCACACAAGCAGGAAATTATGTTTCTGGTTTCAGTACACAGAACACCTCCAGGTAGCCTTATTGTACTGCATTTTACAGAAAATTACAGAGTTGCAGAATGAAATAGAAAGGTAATTTTTAATAACATTCAATTACAATATGACTTGTGTCACAATTGTATATACTATATTATTTTTTTATTGCCTATTTTTTCCCCACGGAAGTGGAGTTACCTTTTAAATATAAAATATCTTTTGCCTTCTGGTCAAAGTATGAGATAATATAAAATGCTGTGATATGGCTTTCAAATTGGCAGACAGTCTTTAGGCTTCATGCACACTAGCAGCTGTAAAAAATGCCAGAATAACGCTTATACAGTATTTCGCTTTTTTGTTCCGGCAATTAGCACTTTTTATGCCAGTGTTTAGTAGCAACTAGGAGGTTGTTAGGGAGCGGGTGGCCACCACATCCTTAACAAGCAATGAATAATCAGCAGTCAGCGGGATCCCCCGCTAACAGCTGAATGTAACAAAAGAATGCTGGCATTACATTTTTTTGTTTTTTAAAAACTGCGTGGGGGTTCCCTCCAATCCATACCAGGCCCTTTAGGTTTGGTATGAATTTTAGGGGAACCTTGTGCCAAAATGAAAAAATGGTGTGTGGTCCCCCCAAGATCAATACCAGACCCTTATCCAAGCATGCAACCTGGCAGGCCAGGAAAGGAGAGGATGAGCAAGTGCCACCCCCCCCCCTGAACTATACCAGGCCTGATGCCTTCAACATGGGGGGGTGCTTTGGTGCAGGGGGCCTCCCCCAAATCACCTTGTCTCCATGTTGATGGGGACAAGGGCCTCTTCCCCAAAACCCTGGCTAGTGGTTGCGCGGATCTGTGGGCTTATCAGAAAAGTACAGCGGGTTAGACGTTAATGGCTGTGTGTTGAGGTTTTTTGAGGGGACAGCAAATTGACACTGTTATACAAGCTGTACACTCACTACTTTACAATGTAGCAAAGTGTCATTTCTTCAGTGTTGTCACATGAAAAGATTTACCAAAATATTTACAAAAATGTGAGGGGTGTACTCACTTTTGTGAGATACTGTATGTGTATGAGGCAACTTACTGTCCTCTATATTATAGATTGCAACAGAGAAAAGGCTTCCAAAAGCTTCTGAATTTTACTTTTCTAGTGAGACTATTTCAGTAACATTTTATATGTCCCAGTGTGCACTGCAGGTCTGAAGATTTGCTAAAGAATTTTGATCTCTGAACTGTGCAACACTAGGGAAATAAAGACTAGTTTAACAGATTGCTTTTTTCTTTTAATTTTGGCACGTTGTGAAATATTTCATTCTTTGTCAAGTAAATAAAAAAAGTAGCATTTTAGTTTTAGACATACAGTTTAACTTTTCTCACCTTTTTTGTTTAACCACTTCCCAACCACCCGCCACCTTTTTACTGCAGCAGAATGGCTCTCCTGCGCAAACCGCCGTAGGTCTACGTCGGTCGCGAGCGGGAAGCTAGGGGCGAGCGCGCGCTGCCGGCGGCGCGCTCCCGCCCCTACTTGGCAGCCGCGAAGCCAGTGCATGGGTCAGGCAGCTCCGATTGCTGCCTGACACCCGCGATCGTTCCCCACTGAGAGAGAAGGACGGTCGGCTGTTGTAAACACAGCTGACCGTTCTTCTCCCTGAAATGATCACACAGCTCATGTGATCCTTCCATATAGGATCACATGTCTCTATTGTCATTTCAAAAGCCACGCCCCCCCCCCCCCCACAGTTAGAATCACTCCCCTAGACTCACATTTAACCCATTGATCACCCATACGGTTAACCCCTTCCCTGCCAGTGTCATCATTACAGTAACAGTGCATATTTTTAGCACTAATTACTGTAGTAATGTCACTGGTCCCCCAAAAGTGTCAAAAATTTCAGTTAGGGTTTCGCTCTGTCCGCCGCAATGTCGCAGTCCCGCAAAAAATCGCAGATCGCCACCATTACTAGTAAAAAAATAAAAACAATAAAATTGACATAAATCTTTCCCGTAGTTAGTAGACGCGATAACTTTTGTGTAAACCAATCAAAATACGCTTATTGCGATTTTTTTTACCAAAAGTATGTAGCAGAAAACAAATTGACCTAAAATGTTAAAAAAATTTTGATTTTTAATTTTTTTTTGAGAATGTCATGTATCGAATGTGAAAAATATTGTTTTTTTTTTTTTGTTTTTTTCAAAATTGTTGCACATTATTTGTTTGTAGCGCAAAAAATAAAAATCGCAGAGGTGATCAAATACCACCAAAAGAAAGCTCTATTTGTGGGAAAAAAAGAACATCAATTTTATTTGGGTACAGCGTCGCATGATCGCGCAATTGTCCGTTAAAGAAACGCAGTGCCGAATCACAAAATAGGGCCTGGTCATTAAGGGGGCAAATCCTTCCGGTCTTAAAGTGATTAATAGAAAAAGCATACCTTTTTCTGTACATTTGTGAGTAGTAACTAGGTTATTTTAAATGTTAGAAAGAAACCAAATTCATATTTTTAATAATATATTATAATTAGGCATGATTAAACGGTTCGGGTCGACCATCGGTTCGACCCGAACATTGACTGTTCGAGGTTTGGCCGAATTCCGAACTTTTTGCTGAAAAAGTTCGGAATTCGGCAATCAGAACCGATCAAAATGCAGTGGGACAGGAACTGGGCTTTAAAAGCCCGTGATTGGACCAGAACCATCAGTAAAAGCCAATTGAGGGGGCAGGAGAATGCTAGGAATGTGATTGGAGTGACTAGGGGGTCCAGAGGCCAATCATTAGTGAATACGCCCCCCAGTATATAAGATAGCCCCGCCAAATCACTACCATTTTAATACAGTGCTGTGGAAGAGAGTGGAAGCAGTTCTGTTACTTCTACTCTCAAAGTGTCATTTAGCAATTATTAGTGTGAGGAAAGGGATATCTAGTGTAGTTAGGGTACTATTTTCCACTATAGTTAGATTTAATAATCTAGTTTCTGTAGGGAAAGTGTTAAGTGTAAGAGGACCGTAGTGTAGTGTAGGGTTAACTGACTCTGACTGCTATGGCAGGGTGACAAAACCCTTCCTTGTCAGGGTGACCGCTATAGAGAAAAGATCGTTTCTCTTAGAACACTTATAGAACCGGATAGTGGCTTCGCCCCTGTCACCCTGCTTTTTGTTGCAGGCGTTTATAGGGCTTTTTTGAGGACATGTTTGGAGTCAGGCATGACATCTGAACTTCTGTGTAGGGGTATATATACACACACACATGTATGTATATATACACATACACATATACAGGTGTGAAAGTAGCAGAAACCTATGCTTGTGCTAATGAAATAATTAACACCCATATGGCTTCTCTGCTATAACACCTATATATGTGTATGTGTATAAATACATATAAGTGTGTGTGTATATATACCCCTATACAGAATTTCAGATGTTTTGCCTGCCTCCAAAGACCCCCAAAAAATGCCCAAAAAAAAACGCCTGCTGCAAAAACACACCTGGGCGTTTTTGTAGCTGGCTTTTTTTTGGGAATTTTTTGGGCGTCTTTGGAGGCAGGCATAACATCTGTACTTCTGTGTAGGGGTATATATATATATACACACACACATGTATGTATATATACACATACACATATATAGGTGTGAAAGTAGCAGAAACCTATGCTTGCGCTAATGAAATAATTAACACCCATATGGATTCTCTGCTATAACACCTATATATGTGTATGTGTATAAATACATATAAGTGTGTGTGTATATATACCCCTATACAGAATTTCAGATGTTTTGCCTGCCTCCAAATACCCCCAAAAAATGCCCAAAAAAAACGCCTGCTGCAAAAACACACCTGGGCGTTTTTGTAGCTGGCGTTTTTTTGGGCATTTTTTGGGTGTCTATATATATATACCCCTACACAGAAGTACAGAAGTACAGATGTTATGCCTGCCTCCAAAGACACCCAAAAAATGCCCAAAAAAACGCCGGCTACAAAAACGCCCAGGTGTGTTTTTGCAGCAGGCGTTTTTTTCGGCATTTTTTGGGGGTCTTTGGAGGCAGGCAAAACATCTGAAATTCTGTATAGGGGTATATATACACACACACTTATATGTATTTATACACATACACACATATAGGTGTGAAAGGAGAGAAGCCATATGGGTGTTAATTATTTCATTAGCGCAAGCATAGTGTTCTGCTACTTTCACACCAATATATGTGTATGTGTATATATACATACATGTGTGTGTGTATATATACCCCTACACAGAAGTTCTTATGTTATGCCTGCCTCCAAAGACCCCCAAAAAATGCCCAAAAAAACGCCTGCTACAAAACCGGCAAGGTGTGAAAATAGTGGAGCCACTGTCCTGTTCTATTGCAATTCTAATACAAATGAACTTTTTTTTTTTTTCTGGTTCTGGACATGCTACAGAGCTGAAACTTCACAGGTACACTTTTTAGACCCCCCAGACACTAAATCCAAAGAAATCTCTTTTTTTTTTTTCAATAGTTTTTTCAATAATTGGCTCTCTATCAAAAATGACAATTTTTAAGAACTTTTTTTGTGTGATTAATAGTCCCTAGGGCACGACCCAGAACCCTAGGCACTTTTTAGGGGCATTTATTGGGTTTTAGGGCTTCAAAATGGTGTTTTTTGATTACCGAAGTTCGGGTCCCATTGATTTCAATGGGGTTCTGAAATCTGGGCCGAACTTTCGGGAAGTTCGGGTGTTCTGGTCGAACCGAACTTTTGAAAAGTTCGATTATCCCTAATTATAATTACGTATAATGTATTCTTTAGGGGAGGAAAGGAGGTTGGCAAGGTTACTTGCCAGGGCCAGAACAGCTTTGACAGTGATCTGGATTAAAGCTGCTGGGCCAGCAATGGGCTCTCATTGAGATGGCTGGAGCTTGTCAGAGAGAGGTTTGTAGAAGTGAACGCAGAATGGCATTGAAATTATAAGGCTGTTGTCCAGTACGTTTTTTTTTTTCTGCATCAAAAACGCATGGAAAGTAGGTTATATGGTTTCAAATGGCATTATTCACACCAGTGCTTGCAGTTCCAGTGTGTTCCAGTTCCAGAAAACAAAGTAGAACATGGTGCATTTTTTCTGCACTGGACTGTACTGGAACGTTGTAAAACGCACTGTAACGCACCTAAATGCACCAAAAACGCACTGGAACGCACATGTCCTTATTTCAGGTTAGGAAAAAAGAGGGAGAAAAAATGCACTGGACTTCATCAAAAATGCTTCAAAAACTCACATGCAGAAAAGCATCTGGAACGCATCCGGACTGTGTTTCTATGGTGTGAACTGGCCCTTAGTCCAGGGCTGTGCCTCATACCACTTTAGCACAGTGATGAAAAAAGAAGAAAAAGAAAAAAGGGAAAACAAAACCTCATTGGGAAAATACTGTCAATGCAGTGGTAAGTATTTCTTCTTTTTTATTGTGTTTCCATTCCATCATGGGCTATATGGTTTTTGGGTTACTGTGATCCTCTTTGTCGGCTTGTCCCCCTTCACAACTCCCAGCAAGGACTATGTGGACCAGTTGGCTCATTTTCACCACACTCACTCTGTATTAGGGCTTTTGCCAAGTTTTTGTTGTGTGTGGTGTTTCCCTTACCCCCATTTTTTTAATATTATTTAATAATTTGGTTCCTCCCTTACAGACATTCATTTGTTCTTGCACCTCCTGATGAAGCCAGCATTGACTCGTGAAACATGTCGAGAGAACGGTGCAAGAACCAACTTATTATCAATCTATTGTAACGTGGAAAACCTATGTAGCAGTTCATTTGCACATGCATATTTATTTATGAATAATTTTTATACTACTTTGAGTATTTAGGATGTTTAGTTTGAATAAAATTTGATTATTTTTTTTTATCCCTAAACATGTCTCACAAAGTCCCAATTTGTTTGTTTTGGTTTGCTATGTTCTTTTAGGGGCACATCATGCCCACCCACATCAACCACCCTCCGTGTTTAAAATTGCACGAATGTGGAATAGTGACAAACTACAGTACAATAAATTATTTATTGGCAATGCTTTAAAAACCTTTACAGGGTTCTAATTTTAAGTTAAACCGGAGATCTTGTGCTAGAATTATTGCTCTCATTCTGACGTTCGCATTGATAACCCACATGTATTGTGTAATCTCCATTTACATATGCGTGTGGGACCTGTGTGCATGTTCGCATTTGCATGTGAGTACATGGTGATGGGGACGCTTTAATTTTTTGTTATTATTTATTTTGTTTTATTTCTTTTTTGACACTGTTTCTTTATTTTTTTTCTAATTGAACTTTATTGTTATCACAAGGGATGAACAACATCCTTTGTGATAGCATGGGCAGTGAAATGTCCTCTATATGAAGATGTCAGGGGTCTATTATAAACCCTCCGAAGCAGTCGATCAAACTGAGATTGGTTTGATCAGCTGCTTTATAAGGTAAAGGCTTGGAGACAAACAAACTGAAACCTGAAGTGACTGAATCCTTGTTGTTTCTGGTTTCTTAGGCCACAGTGGAGAGCCCTGAGCTCCCTAGTGGAATGGGGGAGTTCGAGGAAGCGGCAGGTGGCATTAAGGGGGGGGGGCCTTTTGCCACCTATAAAAGTGATCAGGTTACTGTAGAGCTGCTCGGATCACTTTTACAAAAAATTAAAGAAATTACACCAGGTTTTTGGCTGCCGCTGCAGCCATGATCTTGGTATCATCGCTTGTTCCAGAGGACATATGGGTATGTCCTAAGGACGGGAAGTGATCAGCCAAGTAGATAGACATGTTTTATGGCTATCTGCTCCACCCGATTTAGTTTCTATTTCAGAATGAGTGCTTACACTATACGTGCAGAGCCTGCATGGTTAACAACCTTTCTCCTCTCTCTCGCTCTCAGCTGAGAGCTCCAGCACTCATGTTCTTTGTGCTACCTGTCACAAACATGGCAGAACAGAGAAACGATCGCTCCTAATTAACAAAGGGGCTTGTGCCGCTTTTGTTAATTAGTATCAGCATCTGATCTGTTTTTTAAATTTAGAAAGATTGATGCAAGCATTGTGCCTATGGTTTGACAAAGGGGGACGGAGCCCTGAAACACGTAACCACACCCCCTTACGGAGTGACATCATTGCAGATTGAAGCCAAGTGTTGCCGAGCAGGCTGAGGAAACCGCTACACAAGCTGGGCTGCTTGCGTTCCAGCTCCCTGCACTACAACAGTTCTCCTCTCTGCATCTGCTAGCTGCTTCCCTGTCGAACTCTGCCAACACCAAGATGGCAACTCTCCTACTGATGATATGCTAATTTCTTCTTCACATTCTGTGAGTGCATTACTTTTTATGATTTGATGCTGGTTTGCACTCAGGTGGAGACGCCTCTCTTGCTTGTTCTTATTGTGCTTACACCACTCTTTGGTAATCCCCACCCCATTATGTTAATACATGCCAGTATTTATAGCCAAATCAGACCAAAAAGTAGAAATATGGTGCAAAAGTCAATTCTCTTTGGACCAAATGTAGGCGCAGCTTGTGTTACATAGATATTGTGTCCATTAGATTTTTCATTAATGTTTGGAATATGGAATGGCTTCACTCTACAAAATTATATTTACAAGGGAGTCTTGCTTTCCTTTCTTCCAATAGGTCCTCCTGTTTTTTTAAATTTAAATTTCCCTACTAGCTATTAAGGCACTTCAGTGTACAGTTTAAAGTTGGGGCGCCTTGAGCATGACTTCTTAACCATATGAAGCCTGTTTTTAACACAATGATAATGATTGGGAACCTAATTTCCCTGATAGATCCCCATAGAGATGTTGCCCGTAGAAATATTCTTCTGTTGCTCATAATGCTGAATGCACAAATAAAATTAAATGTGGCGTGATTGAAAATCATTACAATAGAAGTGGTATGTGGTGTCTTGGGAAAATCCCACAGTTCAGTTCCCACGCTGTCATTGTTATTACCTTTATTCATACAAAATGGGACAACACGCCTTCTTTTTAAAAAAGGCATAAGAATAGGAAGAAGCAGTGAAATATCAAGGAAATCAAATAGATGGGGCTTTTTAGAAATAGGTCAAAACTGGTGAACTAGAAAAAAGTAGTTACATTTTTTTTTTTTTAACCGTCACGCTATAGGCCTTTTGGTGTGAGAAGAGTCTACAGATAGTAAAATACGTATGCAAGTGTTAAACAAACTAATATACCCTTTTCAGAGTCCATTGGGGTTGATTAAAGGTAAATAGGTTTTTCACTTTGCAAGGGAATTAGCCCTAGAGCTTGATGAATGTGGGGAAGCTTCACTTTGCAAAGAATACCCAATCACATGCAAGGATAATAAAAAACAGTATTTTCTCTTGCATATGACTGGATGATGGTACTCAGTGGAGCTACACCACTTTCACTAAAATCTGGGGCAAATTACCCCACAGAATGAACAGCCTATTTGCCTTTAATAAATGAATCCCCATCTGTCCAATCTAGGAACTAGAGAATGTGTTCTATCATGAACAGAAAAAGTACAAAACGGCCTGTGCTAAGCTAAAAATACAGTAAGTGCTCAGTAAAATTCAAGTTTTAGAACTATGCGTTTATTTTAACAAGGTAAGTCTTGTCCTTTCCACATAAAACAGTTTTATGTTGTTAATATCAATTGGACTGACTTAAAATGTTTCTAAAGCCTTAAGGTTTTTCACCTTAATGCATTCTATGCATTAAGGTGAAAAAACCCTCTGTACTACAGCTCCCCCCAGTCCCCTCCTTTTTCTTGAGTTTGATTCGATCCAGCGATGTGCCTGAGAGCAGTGCATTGATAGCATTGGCTCCTGCTGCCATCAATCAAAAGCTGTAACATGGGAGCCGTGGGGCAGGGCTAAGTCAATGTCAATTAACGCAGTAGCGGGGCTCGGGAGCCATCGGGTTCCCCCATGGAAAGCGGCTTTCTGTGGGGGCACCCACCAAAGAGGAGGGGCTTGGAGCACCGGCGGGGGACTCCAGAAGAAGAGGATCGGGGCTGTTCTGTTCAAAAGCTTTGCACAGAACAGGTAAGAATAGACATGTTTGTTATTTTAATTTAAAAAAACCCTAAGGTTTGATATCACTATGGCCAGATGGATTAAAATTCAGCTGGTTCAGCAAGCACTGGCCAAATTGCAAACCATCTATGGCTGTTCCTGTTTGAGAGGAGACGATCTCCCCCCAAACAGGACTATTGGTAAATTTTCATTCGATCAGTAAATGCAGCCAATCAGCTGAATCACTGAGCAGTGTATTCTGACAGAGAAGGAGTCCTCCGCTATCAGAATACAACAGTGCATCAAGAAGGATTTCCCCCATCCATCTTGGTTGTTTGGATGGGGAAATCCATTACATTTTTTTCAAACAACCTGCTGGTTGATCGGTCAAATCATCAATGGCCAGCTTACCACTTGCCGACTGCCAGCAGTACATACACTGCGGCAGGTCGGCTCTTTCACGCAAAACATCGTTTTGCGGGACCGTGAGTGGGGATGTGCGCACACGCGTGCCCATTCGCCACAGGGGAAGCTGATCTGCGAGTCTGGCGCCCGCAATTCCGCCAGGCACCTGTGATCGCTCCCCGTGGAGACAGAATGGCAGTCTGCCGTTGTAAACATGGCAGACGACTGTTTTGTCAGTTATAAACACAGGGATCCTGTGTTCATTCCATAAGTACATCCCCCACACAGTTAGAAAACACCCCCTAGGGACCTGGTCACTAAGGGGAAAAACCTTCCGGTCCAGAAGTGATTAAAGTAATTGTAAACGATCACCTTGTAAAACAACTCATGCAGTTTAAAATAGAAATGAAAGACATAAAACATTTTTGTGCAGATATAAAAAAAAAACAATTTAAATACCTTTTTTCAATTTTTTATATGTGATCACATTCCCTCTGTTCTCAGCTGAATAAGAGCTGGGGGAGATGAAGCAGCAGTACACTGATGCACATGTAAAGTAATGCACTTGGGGGCCAGAAACCAGAAAGCAAGCTACTCACTAGGGGGGGAACCTCTGGGTGAGTCTAGGATGGAAAGGGACCTGGGGGTACTGGTAGACAATAGGCTTGGAAGTGGCATGCAATGCCAAGCCGCTGCAAGCAAAGCCAACAGAATACTGGGTTGTATAAAAAAGGGGATTCACTCCAGAAATAAAGAGATTATTCTTCCACTCTACAAGACTCTGGTCCGGCCACATCTGGAGTATGCTGTCCAGTTCTGGGCACCGGTCCTCAGGAAGGATGTGCTGGAACTGGAGAAAGTCCAGAGAAGGGCAACAAAAATAATTAGGGGAATGGAGGACATCGGCTATGAGGAAAGACTACAAGCACTGAACCTATTCTCTCTGGAGAAGAGACGCTTGAGGGGGGATATGATATCAATGTACAAATACTGTACTGGCATAAGGAACAAACTATTTAGAGTAAGGGAATACAATAAGACACGTGGCCACTCACTAAAACTAGAGGAAAGGCGGTTTAACCTTAAAGTGCGTAAGGGGTTCTTCACTGTAAGAGCGGTAAGGATGTGGAATTCTCTTCCGCAAGCAGTCGTATCAGCGGGGAGCATTGATAGTTTCAAAAAACTATTGGATGGACACCTTAAAGACCACAACATACAGGGGTATACAATGTACGGTTAAAAGCAAACACACACACATAGGTTGAACTGGATGGACTTGTGTCTTTTTTCAGCCTCACTAACTATGTAACTATATGTAACTATGTAACTATGTAACTGAGTTTCCCAGTGAATGGCTGTGCAGCAGGGGGTGTGTCAAATCTGTTCATTGGATTAGAGCATACTGAGTTCCCAGCATAGCTAGAGAACTGACCACAATTTTCTTTCCTGCTTAGTGTGGTCAGATTTTAATAGGAAAGCAGAGGGACTCGCAGAAGCACCGGGGATTTCTCATAAAGGAAGTAACACAAAGAAAACAGAATGCTTTCTCGTACAAATACATGGCACAGCAAGCACATATCAGGGAATATGAAGTGTTGGGGTAACAAACGCTTAATGCTTCCAAGTGCACTTGAAATTATTCAAAAGTCTTTAGGACACTATAAAGAATTAACTACTTTTCCAGATATTCTATATTCACATTTGTAACCTATGACATAACTGTATAATTGGTTTAGATATGAAAGGTTTGTCTGTAGCTTTAAAGAGGAAGAGGTCAGTAGTGATCTCAGCTACAAACCATATTGTATTCTTCCCACCTTTCTACAGTTTGGAGGATTATTCCAATGGTAATTCCACCATCTGCAGGCTTAGAAAAAAGAAAAAAAGAGAAACTAAAGAGGAAGTAAAGCATGGGAACAAAATTAGCTTTTTGGTTACCTGCAAAGTTAATGCATAATGTGCTAGTATGCAATGCATACTAGCACATTATGTGACAACTTGAGATGAATGAGTAAGGTGATAAACACCCCCACACTTGCGCAGAGGATTAAATCCAAAATCACAGTAATTAAATTAATATAATGTGACAGCATGTCATAAAGCATAAAAGCTTAGCAAACAAAATGTATAAGTAAAATTGACCGCGCTCACAGTGAACAAAACTAAATAAATAAAAAAATGACACAGTGCTCAACAAATCCCACAACACAATCCCAAAAAATGAATCGATCTCTTCCAGGATGTTTTTGGCCAAGAAGAGGAGAGAATTCTATCCTATCTTCTTCTTTTTTTTTTTCTGTGTGTATTTTATGGTGTTTTAAGACTCCTCAATATATGAGTATTATAAGCATTAAGACGGTTTCTGCATGATATTACGGCCTGGTTGAACTACAATGAAAATTGAGAGACATTGGGTCCTTTCACACGGCCGCTCCGTGTATCCGCAAATCATCCCATCCGTTTGCGGATGATTTGCGGACATAATGTAAGTGAATGGCACTGCGGGTGTCAGCGGAATACCATCCGCTGACATCCGATTTTCCTCCTTTCAGTTCTGTTCCGTTTTTTCGAATGGAACAGAACCCCATTTTTCCTTCCGTGTAAAAAACGGAAAGGAAGGAAAATCGGATGTCAGCGGTGTCATCCGCTGACATCCGCAATCCACATAGACTTACATTATGTCCGCATATCATCCGCAAACGGATAGGATGATATGCGGGCACACGGAGCGGATGACAGAAATGTCATCCGCTCCGTGGAAAAAAAAAAGTCCCGCAGCGGACCTTTCACACGGAGCGGCCGTGTGAAAGGACCCTTATTCTTATAAGATGATGTGAATGTAGTATTCATTTATTTCTACGTAAAATTTTAATTTAAAAAAATTATAATTTGCAAAAAAAAGATATAAAAGGTTTGTTTATAGCTTTGACAGGGAATAGTGATTTGAGCTACAAACTTATGCTGGCCATACACTAGCCGAAAAATCATTTGAAAATCTGTCATTTGGTCCGTTCATTCTTTTTTTCGGCAAGTTAATGGGCAGAAATAGAAAATCGGTTTTAACTTTTCAGAGCTGAAAAATCAAAGGAACAGTTTGGAAATTTCTTAAGTTAATGTGTTTCTCACCCGAGCTGTTTGCACTAGGCATGTGTGACACAACAAATGAAAAACGGTTTCATTTATGTCCATTGAACGATTTATCAATCAAAATTCGGTCATTACATGATGGCACGATCGTCTGCTCTCATGGCCGAGTGTTCGTTTTTCGAAAATGAGTTTGAACGATTTTTTCTATAGTGTATGGCCAGCATAATACTGTATTTTTCCCCACTCTCTGCAGTTTAGAGGATTATTCCAATGGTAATTCCCCCATCTGCAATCTTAGATTTTTCCCCTGTCAAGGTAGTGTATAACAATGCATCGCTTGCTACAGATAGGCAAGCAAATCTTTCACAAAGAACAACTACAGTAGGCAGAAGCCTGTGTAAAAAAAAAAAATAATAATTCTGATTCATGGTATCATATCTGGCATCGGAAATATTTTGACCTCAAGTAGTACTTTGTAAAATGGAGTTCTCAAAATAAACTGTTAACTACTTTAATACCGGGTCTATATTTGACACTTGGTGTTTAATAAAATGGAGATCATTTCAATATTTTTTATCACACCATATTTGTGCAGCGATCTACGAAACGCAATTTTTTTGAGGAAAATTCTATTTTTTTAATAACATAAGAAAACAGAAAAGTTAGCCCAATTTCTTTCCATAATGTGAAAGATAATGTTACGCCGAGTAAATAGATACCCAACATGTCATGCTTCAAAATTGCGCATGCTCGCAGAATGGCGACAAACTTTGGTGCTTAAAAATTCCCATAGACGACAATTTAAAAATGTCTACAGATTACCAGTTTAGAGTTACAGAGGAGGTCTAGGGTTTAAATTATTCCTCTCGCTATAATGATCGCGGCGATACCTCACATGTGTGGTTTGAATACCATTTACATTTGTGGGCAGGACTTCCGTATGTGCTCGCTTCTGCGTGCGAGCTAACTGGGATAGGGTGCTTTAATTTTTTCCCCTATTTATTTTATTTATTATTTTTTATTTTAACACAGTTTTTAAAAAAAATAAACATTTTGATCATTTTTATTCCTATTACAAGGAATGTAAACATCCATTGTAATAGAAATAGGCATGAGAGGACCTCTTTATTGTGAGATCTGGGGTCAAAAAGACCTCAGACCTCACAACTACACTAAAAAAGAAAAAGAAAAAAACGCTGAAAAAAAATCGGGCCTTTAAACCGGTTGCTAGGCAACGGCGTTTGACGTAGCTCCGGTCCTCAAAGCCATCTTGCGCTCACTCAACTTCCTGTCTCTGAGGATCTGGGACCGGATCATTTTCCCCCCCTGCCGGCGGGTCTGGTAAGCAGGGAAAACAGCTGGGATGCAGCGGGAGGGGGGGTGTGAATCCGCCGCTGGGATCACCCTTATCTGAAAGCCGATCGCCCGCCGTTTTCAAAAATACCGGGGTTATGGCAGCTATCTGCTGCCATAATCCTGGTATTTAACGTCAAAGGACCGACGTAAAACTGCAGCGGGCGTTCAGTACGTGGTTAATCCTACTTTAACAGCTACACAGGAAAAGTAGTATGTCGCATTGACATACATTGCGTCACCTGAAAAAAACATGCAAGATAATAATTATGAAAACACCATTCAACATATCGCGTCACGTGGTTTTAAAGTGACCCTGCTATTTTCCTAACAAAGTAAACATGAAAGAACTCTTCAAAAGAGAAGAGAATACTCACCTTTCTTGTGGGCAGTCCATTAAAACTTCACTTTCTTGCAGAACACTGGGCCCACAATGGATGTAGTCCCTCCTGCCAGATCATACATCACTTCAGTATAAAGCAGTGACATAGGTCAGTGGGAAGAACCACAGTGATCAGCCAACACACCCAAAGAGAATGCAGAGAATGCATTAGGGTAAAAAAAAAACTTTCACCTTTACAACCACTTTAAGGCTTCATTAACATCTGAGCATATCATTTTCAGGTGTTTTTCGGGTGTTTTTCAGGTGTTTTTTGCAGGTGCTTGAAAGCAGGCATTGACATCTTAAAAAAACGCTTGTAATCTGCCCAAAAAGAAGCTCATGTACTTTTTTAAGCTTCAGGCATTTTACTTCAATAAGGAAATATATTGAAGTAATCCTTTAATAAGGATTAAGATGAAAAAAATGTGAAAATGGAAAAATTGAATGAAAATAAATATCCAATATATCACAAACTTTTGCCAGAAAGTTAAATTAGTGATAGAAATAAAACAATTGAGATCCAACTCAATGTCTAACCCCAATGGGCTCAAAGTTCCTAAATAATGGATCCACTGTGTTTCATTTTGGGACTTTTTTCGTTTTCCACTTACAATGGGTCTCCCCAGAGGTTTGAGAGGATTCTTATGGACCTTAGGCAGTTGATAAATGACAGGTATCCTTAGTGCATCTGGTATTAAATATCTGGCCTCTTTTTTATTCAATATTCCCTCTTTCTGTGCCTCTTTGACCAATCGTTTCAGTTTGCCTTATATTTATTTGTTGGATTTCCTTTCAACTACTCAAAAGTTTCTTTATCGCCCACTAGTCTATTTCATTTGGCTAAATAATATGATTTGTTGAGAATCACCAACCCTCCCCCCTTATCCACTGCTCTGATAAAAATCTGTTTCTTCTTTTCCAATGACTCCAAAGCAGGGATCTGACAGCTCCGTCTCTGCAAAGTAAGCGGAGACGTTGCTGTCATCCGCCTACTCAGCAGGGATTGGCAGATGATTCTGGTTACCAACAGACTGAGTTGAGAAACAACTCAATCTTTAACCCGAAAAATAATAATAATCATTTTTCTGAAGTTTTCAGGGCTATGGTTGAACATGACCTTGAAAAACTCAAAATTAATCCCACAAGATAAAAGGGGATTTTTTGTTGGAAACCAACTAAACATTAAAACGCTGGACTTTCAGAGGCACATCATAAGATAGACTTTATACACGTAGTTATTAAAAGAGAAACTTTTATTACATACATTTTAAAATTACAGAGCGGGGGAAAATCACATCATAAAAAAGTAAAAGAAAAATCCACACATCATAACATTACAACATATGGAGATATATAACTGTTCAGGAATTGATCTGATTAACAGTCAACCAATACTTGACTTTATGAAGTCTGTCTGTTTAGCGGTCAACGCGTTTCGTGGCAAGCTTCATCAGGACCGACAATAATCAAGACAATTCTTCTCCATATGAATGCGGCATATATGGCTTTTGGGCGGACACAGGGGACTGTTGAAGAGCAGGGCACCATAAGCAATTGATGTAGCCAATGGGGTATAATCCTAATAGAATTTCCTCACGACACAAGGGGACAGGCGTGTGCACAAGTGTGCGGGCACTGTTTCATCTCTTCTGGTGGGAGAAACTAGCTAGTGTTGCTAGGAAGGGGACAACATATAGTGCCAATACTTTGCTTATTTGCCCCTCTGCGTTATTTGTGCTGCCGCCGCCTCTGCCCCTCTGGGGGCCGCGGCATTTTGGGGTTTCCTTCTTCCCCCCCTTGGATTGTATATATGCAGAGGCATCTTGATGGACTTATACCCGTGCCAGCTACGTATTAAAACCATACTGCTGAGGAAATTGAGAAATAGCTATCTTCGGTGGATTTATTACTGATATCGATCAACTATTCATATGTGTGTTCTCCCCCTTCTGGAAACACCACATTGCTGCCTTATCCCCTGCACTGCAATTTTATTCGGATTATACCCCATTGGCTACATCAATTGCTTATGGTGCCCTGCTCTTCGACAGTCCCCTGTGTGCGCCCAAAAGCCATATATATGCCGCATTCATATAGAGAAGAATTGTCTTGATTATTGTCGGTCCTGATGAAGCTTGCGGTGAAACGCCTTGACCACTAATCAGACAGACTTCATAAAGTCAAGTATTGGTTGACTGTTAATCAGATCAATTCCTGAACAATTATATATCTCCATATTGTTGTAATGTTATGATGTGTGGCTTTTTCTTTTTTATGATGTGATAAACTTTTTCACCGAGTGTGGAGATGTTTTTTCCCCCGCTCTGTAATTTTAACCACTTAAGCCCCGGAGGATTTTCCTGCTAAAAGACCAGGGGGTATTTTGCGATTCGGCACTGCGTGACTTTAACGGACAATTGCGCGGTCGTGCGACGCTGTACCTAAACAAATTTGACGTCCTTTTTTTCCCACAAACAGAGCTTTCTTTTGGTGGTATTTGATCACCTGTGCGATTTTTTGATCACGCGCTATAAACAAAAAAAGAGCGACAATTTTGCAAAAATAGCAATATTTTTCACATTTTTTTATATGAAATTCCCCAAAAAAAAATGTAAAAATCAAAATTTTTTAACATTTTTGGCCAATTTGTTTTATCCTACCTATGTTTGGTAAAAAAAATCGCAAAAAGCGTATTTTGATTGGTTTGCGCAAAAGTTATCGCGTTTACTAACAAAGGGAAAGATTTTTGTCATTTTTGTTGTTTTTTTTTTTAACGCGTAATGGCGGCGATCTGCGATTTTTTTGCGGTACTGCGACATTGCGGCGGACAGATCGGACCCTTGACTGACATTTTTGACACTTTTGGGGTTACCAGTGACATTTCTACAGTAATCAGTGCTATACATATGCACTGTTACTGTAAAAATACACTGGCAGTGAAGGGGTTAACTTTATTTGGGAGGGAGGGGCTGTGTGTGTCCCTAGGGGCGTGATTCTTACTGTGATTGGCTGTGGCTCTAGCTGTAAGGACACTGATCAACGGATCTACATACTAGATCCGAGTAATCAGTGTCTTTACAGCGATGAGAATGACAGGCAGCTTGTTTACACAAGCTGCCTGACATTCTCCCTCTTCCCCCGACGATCGCCGAGTGGCCGGCGGACATCGGGTCCGCTGGTCACACGCGCGGGGGGGTGCGTGACCGCGCGGGAGCGGGAGCGCGCCTCCGCGGGCGCGCGCTCGCTCCCCAGACCCTCCCAGGCTAGTGACGTTAATTAACGTCACTCTGCCTGGCAGGGGCTGACCGCCGCAGTAAATCTACTTGCGGCGGTCGGCAAGCAGTTAAAATGTATGTGATAAAAGTTTCTCTTTTAATAACTACGTGTATCAAGTCTATCTTATGATGTGCCTCTGAAAGTCCAGGGTTTTAATGTTTAGTTAGTTTCCAACAAACATTCCCCTTTTCTCTATATAATTTGGATTACGGCACCGGGCTGGTAGCTCATCCTGGTTTAATCCCACAAGATGTAAGAGAGATATTGAAAAGGGTGTGAAGTCACTAGAAAAGAAGAAACAGATTGTTATCAGATCAGCGGATAAGGGGGGAGGGTTGATGATGCTCAACAAATCAGATTATTTAGCCAAATTAAATAGACTAGTGGGTGATAAAGAAACTTATGAGGAGGTGAAAGGAAATCCAAAAAAAATAAATATAGGGCCAAACTGAAACGATTGGTCAAAGGGACACGGAAAGAGGGAATATTGAATAAAAAAGAGGCCAGATATTTAATACCGGATGCACCAAGGATACCTGTCATTTATCAACTGCCTAAGGTCCATAAGAATCCTCTCAAACCTCCGGAGGGACCCATTGTATGTGGAGTAGATTCTCTGTTTTCTAGAATGGGTGCATACCTAGATTGTTTTTTGCAGCCCTTGGCACAAAAATGTCCAGCTTATCTAAAGGATAGCAAGGATTTGATGGAATTATTACAAAAGATAAAGGTGGACAGTGGATGTATATTAGCTAGTATTAATGTAAATTCCCTATACACCAACATTTAACAACAACATGCCATTGAGGCGGTGTTATGGGCCCTAAATGGCACTAATATTAAAAAAAAAAGAGTTTTTGATAAAATTCTTAGATTTGGCCATGAGCCACAATTTCTTCTGGCATGAGAAGAAATTCTTCAGACAGAGGAAAGAAGTGGCCATGGGTGCCAAATATGCCCCATCAGTGGCAAACCTTTTCATGAGCCATTGGGAGAAGAAGGAAGCCTTATTTGACATATTTGCATGCCCCAATTGAAGTTTTACAAAAGATATATAGATCACATTATAGTGGTTTGGGAAGGGTCACCAAAATCCTTTCTACAATTCCTTAGGCAAATATTGGTAATAGATATGGCATTTCATTTTCAGCAACTTTTGTTTTGAAACATATTCATTTTTTGGACCTTGTATACAAAGAGAATAATCAACTTCTAACCAAAACCTTTTTTTAAGGAAATTGACAGGAATAGATATATCTCTCTGGGGAGTTGCCATCACCCCAGTAGGTTGGGAGCCATTCTCAAAAGCCAATTGATGAGAGTAAGGCAACATTTTAATAAAAGGGACGATTATGATATACAGGCAAACATTTTGGTGGAAAGGTTTTGTGAGAAGAGCTATAGTGTTAAAGATTTAGAGCAAATTAAAAGAACAGTAGGTGATATGAGTAGAGTGGATTTGTTTAAAAAGAAAGAAAAAAGATTTTTCAGTTGTGGTAAATGTATAATTTGTAGAACTTCCAAATTTAGAAAGAGAAACACCATACATTTTGAATCATATTCAATGTGGTGAGTCCTACAAAAGAAAAAAATGTATCACATGTCAAACCTCGCAAGTCACGTATCTCTTAGGCGGTCCCTGCAGGCTCCAAAATGTGGGCCGAACCAGTGGGAAGCTGGGAGTCAGGCTCAGAGAACAGGTGAATAACATTAAAAAGGTCAACAAATATCATATCCAATCATTTCAGGTTCCATCATGGGAAAGATCCTACTGTTTTGACTTTTTGTGGGATTGATAGGGTCGAGCCCAACTGGAGGGGAGAAAATATAAAAAGGCCCATTTCCCAAAACAAAACGCAGTGGATCCATCATTTAGGAACTATGAGCCCATTGGGGTTGAGCATTGAGTAGAATCTTGTTTTTTTTTTTTCTAATTGGTAAAAGTTAGTGATATATTGGATATTTAATTTCAATTTTTCCATTTTCACATTTTTTTTTCATCTTTATCCTCATTACTTTATTTTTATTTATTTTTTTATTTTTATTTTATTTGTATTCCTATTTTTATTTTCATGTATTTATTTTTTTAATTCAATTTTTATTTTTATTATCAAAATTATTCCTCTATATATGTTTTATTGTTTTATTATCTGATATACAGCTAGCTAATGTTAGTTGACATTGATTGTTTTTAGTGTATTTTATTTTCTATTTTGCTAATAAAGTCTTTTAATGTATGTATATGTATGTATATGCAGCTGTATATGACATTGTTGAGACAATTTTGAATAAGTAGTTTTATCAGTATTATCAATAATGGTATCTTAGGTGTGTTTCTAAAATGGCCATCGTGGTTTTTGATTGGCCACTGGGGAGGAGGCGGCTCCTCACTTGATATAAATATAGGATGGTACTTATCGGAAATGAGGTCCTTGATGACGCCTTGTGGGAAGGCGAAACATGTTGACGTAATTTCTGGTATCGAGTTGTAACGATGTAATTTCCGGTTGCTGTGGAATGCATGGTGGTTATGGCATTAGTGGAAGCACCTTGCAATTTACATGCTGTTTTATTACTACTATCTTGTAAGTATGTTTTTATTGCGCAATTAAACTGCAACCCTACAGCACTTCACTATTGGCTCCTTCTCTTTGTTCTGCACTTGAGGATTATTTGGAACAGCTAAGAGGCTACTGGGGAGTCCTTGATCCGTTCCTCGTGGCCCATCAGTCTTATTTTTAACCAAGCCTGTGTGATTCCCAGACTGAAAAGCTGGGGATCCATTGATTCTGGTAAGGAGGGACACAAAAAGGGGGTGTGTGTCACATCACGGAATGAATTTATGTGAAGCACTACAGCACTTTTAAGAAGATTGGAGCACAAGAGCACTTTATATCTATTACATCAGTTTATTTGGACTTTTTTTTTTGTAAATGTTATATGTTTATTTGATGCTAGTCCTGTTTACATATTTTCATGTTTACAAGGGATTAACACCAAGTGTACAATTGCCGCTAATAATTTCACTTTAAATTCACTATAGTGCAAGTATTTACTTTAATAATAATTCCATCATAGGTTACACTGACTTCTTCATGAAGGATATCCTCATTAAAAAGGTAAGATCATGCTTTAGCTTAAAGCTGAATTCCAGGAATTTGGCCACTGTGTAAAAAGTGCAGGCACACTATGAGTTAAGTCCAAGGAGCTGCATGACATCTCCTGGGCTTATGTCTATTATTTATATCTGACAGGTGTATTGCTCTGCCAGGAAATACTGTACACTCAATCTCCGGGCTGTGAGAGAGGAGAGAGGAGAAAGAGGCACACACAGCAAGTATGCCCACCCCTCACCTCTGCTGCCCATTTACAGAAGCTTTTGTATTTTGTGAATGAGTTCATATAATGCAAAGGCTTCTATGATTGGACAGGAGGAGGTGGAGGAGCAAGCATAGCATCTGCACCGACTGCTGCAGATGCTTAGACCTAAAGCCCAACTGTCAGACTTCTGTAATTACAGAGATAGCCGTCTTCCAGGAGTGAAATAAAGCTTTCAGATGTTAATAACAGAGATAAGCCCAGCCCACCTCAGTTGACTTAAAGTGATACTAAAGTCTCAGTTTGTTTTTGTTAAAAATAACAAACATGTTATACTTACCTCCTCTGTGCAGTGGTTTTGCACAGAGCAGCCTGGATCCTCCTCTTCTCGGGTCCCTCTTCTGTGCTCCTGGCCCCTCCCTCCTAATGAGTGCCCCCACAGCAAGCAGCTTGCTATGGGGGCACCTGAGCCGAGCCGCAGCTCTGTGTGTCCATTCATCCAGCCCCACACACTCTCTCTCCTCATTGGCTCACTGAGTTTAAATGACAGCAGCAGGAGCCAATGGAGCTTTGCTGCTGTCTCAGCCAGTAAGGAGGCAGCCGAGTCTCTCGTGCAACATCAATGGATCGAGGTGGAGCTCAGGTAAGTATTAAGGGGATTGAGTAGGGGCTGCTGCACACAGAAGACTTTTTATCTTATTGCATAGAATGTATTAAGATAAAAAAAACCTTCTGCCTTTACATCCACTTTAACTACTAGTGTGCCTTCACTTTTTACAAAGGAACTTCAGCAGACATAAAAGGCACAAAATTATGTAGCTCTGTATTCATTAACCACTTGCTGACCGCCCCACGCAGATCTACATGTGCATGCAGTGATTAGACACAGCAGGATGCAGACTGTGTGAGGAGCGGGCTCGATCACCGCCGGCCTCCCGCAATCTTCGGCAAAACTGACAGGAGAGCCGTCTGGAATG
Organism: Pelophylax lessonae; assembly: GCF_965119305.1. Lineage (NCBI taxonomy): Eukaryota > Metazoa > Chordata > Amphibia > Anura > Ranidae > Pelophylax > Pelophylax lessonae. Next base: position 432,260,331 of record NC_138770.1, on the reverse strand, counting down.
TAGACAATGTAAGACAGCTCTCCTGTCAGAGAGGCAGGGAGAGATCGTGTGATTCAGCTAAGCTGAATCACCGATCTCTCTCTGCCTCTGTTCAACCCATCCCCCCACAGTTAGTTAGCACATATAGGGAACACATTTAACCCCTTGATCACCCCTAGTGTTAACCCCTTCCCTGCCAGTGTCATTTATACAGTAACACTGCATATTTTTAGCATTGTTTACTGTAGTAATGTCACTGGTCCCCCCAAAAGTGTCAAAAAGGTCCGTTGGGGGTCCGATCTGTCCGCCGCAATGTCGCAGTCCTGATACAAATCACTGATCGCCGCCATTACTAATAAAAAAAATAAAAAGTCCATAAATCTATCCCGTAGTTTGTAAACGCTATAACCTTTGCACAAACCAATTATTATATGCTTTTTGAGAATTTTTTTTACCAAAAATATATAGCGGAATACAAATTGGCCTAAACTGTAAAAAAAATTTGATTTTTTATTGGGAATGTTTTATAGCAGAAAGTAGAAAATATTGTTTTTTTTTCAAAATGGACACATGGCACAAAAATGAAAAACCGCAGAGGTGATCAAATACCACCAAAAGAGTGACACTTTTGGAGACCAGTGACATTAATACAGTGACACTGCTAAATAATATGCACTGTTACTGTATAAATGACCCTGGTAGGGAAGGGATTAACACTGGGGGTGATCAAGGGGTTAAATGGGTTCCCTAGATGTGCTTACTAACTATGGGGGGGTGGGGTGGGTTGAACAAAGGCAGAGAGAGATCGGTGATTCAGCTTATCTGAATCACATGATCTTTCCCTGCCTCTCTGAAAGGAGAGTTGTCTTGCATTGTTTACATTCCAGATGGCTCTCCTGTCAGTTTTGCTGAAGATCGTGGGAGGCCGGTGGCAATCAAGCCCGCTCCTCCCGTGGTCTGCCTCCCGCTGTGTCTAATCACTGCGTGCACATAATCCCATAGATCTACGTGATTATGCACAGCCCAGTCGCCCTGCCGCAGTAAATCTTGCGTTGGGCGGTCGGAAGCGAAAGTCAAAACGTATTTGTGCAGCGGTCTTACAAACGCAATTTTTTGGAAAATACACTTTTTTGAATTAAGAAATAAGAAAAAAGTAAAGTTACCACCATTGTTTTCCATAATGTGAAAGATAATGTTACGCTGAGTAAATAGATACCCAACATGTAATGCTTCAAAATTGTACACGCTCGTGGACTGGCGTCAAACATTGGTACCTAAAATCTCCATAGGCGACACTCTTAAAATTTCTACTTAAGGGGCTTTCACACATTCCGGTCCGTCTGCGGACTCCGTTTATCTCAGCAGGGGATCGGCGGATAAGCAGGCGGATGGGAGCTCTGTCTCTGCGCTGTGTGCGGAGACACAGCTGTCGGGTCCCGCTGTTCTCTATGGGGGAATCGGATGGGAATGGACCGCCTGTCGGTTCTCATCCGATCCGATCCGCTGGACGGATGGAAAATAGGGTTTCCATCCATCCAGATTTGACGGATCGGATCAGATGTCAGAGGACGGTTTACATATGTGGGCGCGACTTGCGTATGCATTCGCTTCTTCGTGTGAGCTCGGAGGGATAGAGCGCTTTAAATTTTTAATTTTTTTTATTTTACCTTTTATTTTTTATTTTCACACTGTCCCTGAAAAAAAAAATTTGATCTCTTTAATTCCTATTTCAAGAAATGTAAACAAAGCAGGACAGATCCTCTTTAATGTGAAATCTGGGATCAAAAAGACCTCAGATCTCACATCTACACCTAAAAGCAAAAAAAAAAAAAATTAAATTTTTATTTAGCAAGAAAAAAAATGGGCCCTTTAGGGTCGTTGGGCATAAGCTACCTATGACGTCGCTCCAGTCACCATAGAGTCGAGTGGGGGCCATCTTGCCCTCACTCAACTTACTGCCTGGGACTGCAACCAAACGGATCATTTTCCCTGCTACCAGTGGCTCCTGGTAAGCGGGCTAAACGACAGGGAATCGGCCGGGGGAGCACCTCTCCCGCCACCCACAAAAGTGATCCTGCAGTGAATCCGCTGCTGGGACCACTTTTATGTGAAAGAGGACCACCAGCCGTGTAAGAAAATAGCAGGATTATGGCAGCTATCTGCCATAACACCAGTATTTAACGTCAAAGTACCGACGTAAAACTGTGGCGGGCGGTCCGGAAGTAGTTAACATTTGAAATCTGAAATGCATTTTTTGCATTTCAAGAATTAAAGTGGTTGTAAAGGCTGAAGGTTTTTTACCTTTGTGCTTTCTTTGCATTAAGGTAAAAAACCTTCAGTGTGCAGCTGCCCCCACAGCCCCCTTAAAACTTACCTAAGCCCGATCTCGATCCAGTGATGTGCACGAGAGCCAAGGCTCTCCCGGGTCTCTCCCTCCTGATTTGCTGAAATGCAGCAGCCGGAGCCTTTGGCTTCCTCTGCTGTCAATCACAGCCAGTGATGCAGGAGCGGGTGGGTGGAGCTGAGTCGTGCTTTCTGTGTCTTTTTGGACACACGCAGGAGTGCCCCCATAGCAAACGGATTGTGATGGGGGCACTCGGCAATTGGGAGGGGCCCAGCGCACTGACAGGGGACCTAAGAAAAGGAGGATAAGGCTGTTCTGTGCAAAACCATTCCGCATAGCAGGAAGATATGACATTTTAAAAAACAAAAATCCTTTACAATCACCATAAAGAAGCTGGTAATTCAAAGTGATTAATGAACTTGCCGACTGCCGCACGACTATTTACGGCGGCAGTCAGCCCCTCACAGGCAAAGTGACGTAGGGGTACGTCACTAGCCTGTGAGGCTCTAGGGGACGAGCACGCGCCGCCAGAAGCATGCTCCCGCCCCGATCGCTCCCTAACTTCCCTGCGCATGTGACCGGCAGACCCGATGTCCGCCGGTAACTCGTGATCGTCCGTTACAGAGGGAGAAAGGCAGGCGGCTAATGTAAACAAAGCCGCCTGTCATTCTCCCTGGTGTAAGTGCAGAGATCATACGGTCCTGCTATGTAGGATCGTATATCTCTGTAGTTACAAGAAAAGCCACGCCCCTTTACAGTTAGAAGCATGCCCCTAGGGACACACTTAACCCCTCCTTCTCCAATAAGGTTAACCCCTTCCCTGCCAATGTCATTTTTACAGTAACAGTGCATATGTATAGCACCGATTACTGTAGTAATGTCACTAGTACCCCCAAAAGTGTCAAAAATGTCAGTCAGGGGTCCGATCTGTCCGCCGCAATGTCGCAGTCCTGCAAAAAAAATCGCAGTTCACCGCCATTACTCGTTAAAAAAAAAACAATAAAAATGACAAAAATCTTTCCCTTAGTTAGTAAACGCAATAACTTTTGCGCAAACCAATCAAAATTCGCTTATTGTGATTTTTTTTTACCAAACATATGTAGCAGAAAACAAATTGGACTAAAATGTTAAAAAATTTAGATTTTTACATTTTTTGGGGGGGGGGATTTCATATAAAAAATGTGAAAAATATTGTTTTTTTTGCAAAATTGTCGCTCTTTTTTTGTTTATAGCGCATGATCAAAAAAATCGCACAGGTGATCAAATACCACCAAAAGAAAGCTTTGTTTATGGGAAAAAAAGGACGTCAATTTCATTTGGGTACAGCATCGCACGACCTCGCAATTGTCCGTTAAAATCACGCAGTGCCAAATCACAAAATAGGGCCTGATCAAGAAGGGGGTAAAATCTTCCGGGGCTTAAGTGGTTAAGAGATCCATAAGAATTTAAAAGAGATACAATGTATATAAGCTGTTTGAGCCACTAAAATGTATATATATTTTTTTGATAGCAGATATGGACAAATCTGACTATTAACAAATTAAAGGTGCTACAGTTTTAGCAAGGTTAGTGGTTTGTGGAGAATGGCAACTGGTTATTCTGGTATTGGATAAACCTGGCTGAATTAAATGTAAGCATCTCATTTGGATATAACATGGTAAATTACTGTTTCCTGAAATTCCGACGGTAGGGGCACTTAGGTCTAAAGTTGCCAAAACTCTTAACTGGATATACAAGACGCCCTGTTTTTTGTATAAATTAACTTGCATGTTAAAATATAACAGGGACATACTTAAAAAAAACAATAATAATAATAATATTTTCAAGCGAACCATTAAAACTTGAATTTCTCTGAGACTTCATTCACTTTTTATATGATTATAAAAAAATAAAAATAAATAAATAAAGTTTAGGAAAACCTAAAAGATGATCTTGTTTATTATGTTGCACATAAAATATCTTACAGCTTGATGATTATTCTTTTCTTTATTTTCATTAAAAAAAAAATAATAATAATAACCTAATTTTCTTGCCACTTTCGTTTTCAAGGTGACAACGCTCACCCACTGATTTTCTGAAGCAGTCGTAAATCTTTATGCAATTAATTATGTGAATTTTCACATCAATTATCCAATCATGTGAAAAGTAAATTTCTGTTTCTTTTTTCATCTGCACATGATTAGATAACTGAAGTAGCTATTCACTCAGTTCATTACATGAACATTCTCCGCTCTTTTAGTAAATCAGGCCAACTGCCTTTCACTGCAGCGGGTGAGCACTATACCCACTCCGCGTGCTCCATGTGCGCTTTCAGGCGAATGTCATAGGACAAGAAGAAAGGGGGTGTCTATTTCTGGAGAAGTAAGTGGTGTCACCAGAACTTAGGGACCCACAGGCTTTCTTGCTGCTCCCCACCCCCACCAGCAGACTTAGAGAAAGCTAGTAGGTGGGTCTGGTCCACGCAAATAAACTTTTTAAACAATTTATCTAAAACAAAAAAAATATTGTTTCATATCATGTCAATCATCTACATTAGGGATCGACCGATTATCGGCAAGGCCGATATATCGAGGGCCGATATGCACTTTCCCCGATATATCAAAATCGGCCCTGGAGGTGACCGATATTGCCGATATTGTCGTGACATCATTGCGTATGTTGCGCCACGCACCTCCGCGCACTGGGACAGCTTCTGCCTTCTTAGGCTGCCTCCCTCACAGCCGCCATACATATACCCACTCACAGCTGCCTGGTGCCAGCCAGCCCCCCCAAACACCCACAGGCCTGTACCAGCCAGCCACAGGCCCTGCCTGTACCAGCCAGCCACCCACCACACAGGGTGCCAGCCACCCACCAAAGGGTACCAGCCAGCCAACCACCCACCACAGGGTGCCAGCCAGGCAGCCACCCACCACAGGTTGCCAGCCAGCCAGCCACCAAAGGGTGCCAGCCAGCCAGCCACCCACCACAGTTTGCCAGCCACCCACCCACTACAGGGTGCCAGCCAGCCAGCCACCCACCAAAGGGTACCAGTCAGCCAGCCACAGGCCCTGCCTGTACCAGCCAGCCACCCACCACACAGGGTGCCAGCCACCCACCAAAGGGTACCAGCCAGCCAACCACCCACCACAGGGTGCCAGCCAGGCAGCCACCCACCACAGGTTGCCAGCCAGCCAGCCACCAAAGGGTGCCAGCCAGCCACCCACCACAGTTTGCCAGCCACCCATCCACTACAGGGTGCCAGCCAGCCACCCACCAAAGGGTGCCAGCCAGCCAGCCAACCACCACAGGGTGCCAGCCAGCCACCCACCAAAGGGTGCCAGCTTGCCAGCCACCCACCAAAGGGTGCCAGCAGGCCACCCACCACAGGGTGCCAGCCAGCCACCCACCAAAGGGTGCCAGCCAGCCAACCACCCACCAAAGGGTGCCAGCCAGCCAACCACCCACCCACCAAAGGGTGGCAGCCAGCCACCCACCACAGGGTGCCAGCCAGCCAGCCACCCACCAAAGGTTGTCAGTCAGCCACCCACCACTGGGTGCCAGCCAGCCAGCCACCCACCACAGGGTGCCTGCCAGTCAGCCACCCACCAAAGGGTGCCAGCCAGTCAGCCACCCACCACAGGGTGCCAGCCAGCCACCCACCAAAGGTTACTGGTGAACATGCTGAAATGTTATGCTTTCTGCACTATAATATTGTTCTACTTAACTGGGAGTATTGTGTAGTAGTATAGTACTAGTGTCCACTCCACTCCAATCCATTCCACTGTCTAACTTTTGTCTAGCTTTTTTTCTAGCAGTTTTGCACTAACTGCACTGCGCTGCAGTCAGTGCAAAACTGCTTGAAAAAAAGCTAGACAGTGGATTGGAGTAAGTGGACTACCGCTGCAGAAGTGTACTCACTGCAATGATTTTAAATCACTACTGCAGTCAGTGCAAAACTGCTAGAAAAAAAAGCTAGACAGTGGATTGGAGTCAGTGGACTACTGCTGCAGTAGTACACTCACTCACTGCAATAATTTTAATTCACTACTGTAGTGCAGTCACTGCAGTAGTGCAGAAGTGATTTAAAATTATTGCAATGAGTGAGTGTACTACTGCAGCAGTAGTCCACTGACTCCAATCCACTGTCTAGCTTTTTTTTCTAGCAGTTTTGCACTGACTGCAGTAGTGATTTAAAATCATTGCAGTGAGTGCACTAGTGCAGCAGTAGTCCACTGACTCCAATCCACTGTCTAGCTGTTTGTCTAGCTTTTTTCTAGCAGTTTTGCACTGACTGCACTGCAATAGTGATTTAAAATGATTGCAGTGAGTGAGTGCACTACTGCAGCAGTTTATGCATCATTCACAATCAAATGATGTGAAACTGATGTCCCTGCAAGTGCAGTTTTCCTGTCAGTTTTCATGCAGTTAAGGTGTGAAGAACGAGCCCTTAATGGTAAAAATGTTAATAAACAAACATTAACATGTTCAGTAAAATGTTAATAAACAAACATTAACATGTTCAAATATCGGCCCATATCGGCCGATACCGATATGCAATGGCCAAAATATCGGTATAGGCAACGAAAAACCAATAACGATTGATCCCTAATCTACATATAGTTGAAGGTTCGTCCTTTGAGTACATCTACTTTTTTGGTTGCTTAAAGCAATGTTTCTCAACTCCAGTCCTCAAGTACCCCCAACAGGTCATGTTTTCAGGCTTTCCATTATTTTGCACAGGTAATTTGATCAGTTTTATTGCCTAAGGCTGGCCATACATGTTCAATCTTCTTTTAGATTTAACAAAAACCATACAATATAAGGTCAAATAAACGAAACAACTTTCAATCGTGCCCAATTAGGCAGGCCCTTGCACTACATAGTTTAACCACTTGCCGACCAGTCGCCGTAGTTATACTGCAGCAGGTTGGCTCTGTTACACGAAACGATGTACCTGTACACTGCTTCGTGTAGCAGATAGTGGGGGGCGTGCGCGAGCCGCCGGAGAGGCGCACATGCTCTGATTGGCTAGAAGGGGAGCCAATCAGCGGGTCCAGCGGAGACAGAATGGCAGTCTGCCTATGTAAACACTGCTCTGTGTTCATCCAGTGATTACAACCCCCACCCAGTTAGAAAGCATCCCCTAGGCACACATTTAACCCTTTGATCACCCCTGGCCTTAACCCCTTCCCTGCCCATGTCATTAATACGGTAACAGTGCATATTTTTAGCACTGATTACTGTAGTAATGTCACTGGTCCCCTCAAAAGTGTCAAAAGTGTCAGTTAGGTGTCCGATCTGTCCACTGCAATGTTGCAGTCCCGCTAAAAATCGTTGATCGCTGCCATTACTAGCAATAAATAATATAAATAAGTAAAAAGAAAATTACATAAATCTTCCCCTAGTTTGTAGACACGATAACTTTTGCGCAGACCAATTAAAATACGCTTTTTGGGATTTTTTTTTTTTTTTTACCAATAACATGGAGCAGAATACAAATTGGCCTTAACTGATAAAAAAGTTAGATTTTTTACATTTTTTTATTGGAAATGTTTTATAGTAGAAAGTAAAAAAATATTGTTTTTTTTTTCAGAATTGTCGCTCTATTTTTTTTTGTTTATAGCGCAGAAAATAAAAACCGCACTGTGATATACCACCAAAAAGGTCAAATACCACCAAAAGAAAGCTCTATTTGTGGGAATAAAAGGAAATCTATTTTTTTTGGGCACAGCGTCGTACGACAATTGTCAGTTAAAGTAACGCAGTGCCGTAACACAAAAAGTGGCCTGGTCATTAAGGGGGAAAGCCTTCCGGGCCTTAAGTGATTAAGGCTGGCCATACGTGTTCATTTTTCTTGTACAACTTTCTAGTTGATTTACCAAAAAACACATAATATGAGGTCAAAACTAAACAACACTTTCAATTGTGTCCTTTTAGGCAGGTCTTTGTACTACATAGTTGGAGGTAAATCTAAAGAAAATTGTAAGAAAATTGTAAGAAAATTGTATAATGTACGGCCAACCTAAGGTAAATTGTACAAGAAGACTGAACATGTATGGCCTGCCTTAGTAATTACCACAGCCGTTTCATCTGGGGGAAATCCTGAAAACATGACCTGTTGGGGGCACTTGAGGACTGGAATTGAGAAACATTGGCTTAGAGGGCACACAGATTTCCTGCTCTGCTATATAAATAGCTCTTTAGCAGATCCCCCCCCCCCCCATAACATCTGAGTTCACCAACAATGGACATTTCATTAGAGAATAACCAATTATAGCAAAGCATTTTTCAACCAGAAAAAAACAAACTTCCACCCCCTTGTAACATTAGCAGCATTATATAACTTTTTCGAAACCTTGCAATGTTTATGAAATAAAAATAAATCCTTTCTGAATGGACCCCTATGCTTCCAAAATGCAAATTATCATTAAAAAGTATATCTGCTGAAAAGTATATGCCAATCAAAATACACAGCTGTCCACAAATAATATTAGAGTATGTTCACCTACATTAATAATGTTTATTTTTCATAAGCCTTTTTCCTCTGCACTTCAACAGTAGTAAAATATTTTACTTCATCGGCGAAAAGCATGCTCGGAAATCTCTAGGGCAACAGGGCCATGCCAACGCTGAAAGGTTTCAAATATCAAACTCTGCTATTCTGTCAGGGCCTATGCGATCAATTAGCACATTTCAATGACATGAAAGGTTACAGTCAGACTCATTTATATCACATCCCTTGTGACAAAATGCGGTTTCCAAACTGCACCGAGCCCCCGAAAAAAAAACTGCTTAGATTTGGATATAATTGTCTTTAACACACTTCCAAAATTGTTAATCCTCCTTTCGTTTATTTTACCATTTTTTTTATATTTAAAAAATAAAAAAGGATAACATTTAAAGCGTACCGCCTTCCAAGAAAATGCTTCCTAAAACTGCCTTTTATGTGTAGGAATAATCATTAAGGCTTTGAATACTCAGTCCATTGTCAGGCATTTTCCCCTAAAGCTACACAAATGGGATTTGGTTTTTGTTGAAAGCCTTGAATCGCTTTAAGCAATAGTATTATATCACCGTTTTGTAATGAATAATCCGTGTTCTGGGAGGGATAGAGAGGACATATTTCTATAGCATACATATAATTAAATGTTTTGTAAATTTGATTTTCCAAAGGTAACTCTGTATAGTAAGGGGGTGATTACGTTTCCTATATTTGCAAACTTGTCTTTGAATCAAACAGGCAATCAGATTAAGAGCAATATTTAAAAAAAAAAAAAAAATGCAACCTCCTGATTACAATGTAATTATACATTTATATTTGTAAATATATATATATAAATATATATATATAGATGAAGATATATATATATATATATATATATATATATATATATATATATATATGTGTATATATGTGTATATTATATATATATATATATATATATACATATACACATATATATATATATATATATATATATATATATATATATATATGATTTACCAAGCAGAAGGTGTAAATATTACACTGACCAATGAATCTAGATATTTATATGGCATATATTAGATGCCTGAAATACAGGCACATACTTGGTCTGCTTAAAAAAATAAGACCTGTTTATTCTTACATATTTACCCATGTTACTTTATACTGCTTGCTTTTAATTCTTGTATGAGTGCAAAGAAACCAAAAAAAAAAAAAGACTTTAAATAAAAAAAAAAAAAAAAAAAATAAGTCCTTTTTTTAAATGACCAAAATACTTTGTTTTTACCTTGCATTTTAATCACCCCGTGAGGTAGGCTTGCAAAATACAATTATAGAAGTTCACATATTCTACTTCAGTGGGGAAAAAAAAAAAAAACTCCCTGTTTAGTTCTTTATGTTGCAATGTGAAATATTTACAACCAGACAGTACCTAATTTTAGTTTTTAAGTGCTTTACCAGTTCTATGAAATACGATCAGCAGCTGCAACACTGAGCTATGCTGAATGCATCACAGCTATTTGGGCATCATGCAGAATGAGACAATCTCTGTCTGATGGACAGACCATTCTGATCTTCAGCATGAACCTTGGACTTTACTGATGCATGCACTTTACAGCGTATGATGTCATAATTTATCACATATATAAACCTGTGTTTATATATGTGTACCTCCACATATACAGTTATAAAACAATTGCCA